>NC_072478.1:98174670-98481389 GCF_027574615.1 Eptesicus fuscus
CTATTAGGGGCAATCAGGCAGGCAGCCAGGAGCGGTTAGGAGCCAGCAGTCTCAGATTGTGAGAGGGATGTCCCCTGAGGGGACCTGGATTGCGAGAGGGTGCAGGCCTGGCTGAGGGACCCGCCCCCATGCATGAATTTTATGCACTGGGCCTCTAGTCTAGGATAATCCAGCTATTTTTAAGGTCATCTGATATCAGAGAAAAGTGTGGATGGTCCTTCTCTGTTGCTAGTGGGAGTGGGGCTCTTGGGGTATAGCTGGAATAAGCATATGGGAGAATAAGCTATGATAGAACTACATCCCTCCATTTCTGCAGTCCCATTTCACTTGATCCAGCCCTAGAAGATGTGCAGCAGGGGATTCAGTAGTACCAGAAGCAAAGCCAGCCTCTGAAGTTTCCCTTCCATGTTGGAATTGGGTCGGGTACAGCATTAGTCTAGTTGCAGTCCATTAGTCCATTGTGTGTGGGTCCACATGGCCATGAGTCATGTGGGTGAATTCACAGGTGCCCAGAGAGTGTGCCCCCTGCAACGAGAGTCCCAGGAGAGCAAGAGAGCACAAACAAAGAGCAACAAGGGAGCTTACTCCTTTGTTTAGCAGATTAAATATCTCCAATCTTCCTATGCTTGCAGCAATCATGCTTACTCTGGCCAATAATCTGTTTCCAGGTGTGACTGACAGAAAAGTACCTTCACTATGTCACTCAGACTTTACTGGGCATGTGGCCCTGCCCTCAGTGATCTGTGGGAGAATAGAGCTGGGGAGTGTTCAACTGCAGCTTCCTGGCAAAGCTGCACACATGAAATACCACGCCTATATTTGATCTTCCCTTTGCACCTTTCTTTTTATTAATAACCAGGTTATGTCCAGCTGGCATGGTTCAGTGGTTGAGCAGTGACCAATGAACCAATAGGTCACTGGTTTGATTCCTGGTCAGGGCACCTGCCTGGGTTGCAGGTTTGATCTGCAGTGGGCGGTGTGTCTGAGACAGCCCATTATTGTTTCTATTGATTTATCCCTCTCCCTTCTTTTCCCTCCAGAATCAATAAAATTACTTAAAAAGAATAATTAGATTAAATCACAATGGTATCATGATTAATTAGCAACCTTAATATTATCTCTAACCTTAATTTCTATTTGCCATGTAACCTAACATTTCAACACGTTCAGGGGATTAGACTGTATAATCTTTAAAGGACCATTATTTTGCCTACCACAAGTGCTAGTTATTGAAAGATTCTTCAGTTCCTGTTATTAGTCTTCCATGGTGATAACAACAGTATCAGCTTCATACTATATTTGTGTTGATTAGATGAGCTAGTAGAAATACTAGTAAAGGGGAAAACAATAGCTCTTAGTAAACAGTAGCTATAATTTAGTACTTAGAGTCTAGCTTTTTGTTTGCTTGTTTTTCTGTGTTTGTTTGTTTACCAGTAAAGTAAACATTAGTGAATCATATTTCACATTATTGTGAAAATTAGAGATAATATATGTAGTGTCCATAACACTTATTGGTTGTACAGTATTATATTTCTTCCTAATATCTCTAATTCTTCAATTTCATCTGTAAATTGGGGTCAATAATTGTATATAACTCAGAGGATTCTTTCAAGATTGAATTATAATATATACAGTAAGCATTTAGCACAGTACCTGATACCTACTAAAAGGTTCCATAACAAGTTAGTCATTGTTATAATTTGTGATAATACAAATCATTACTGCCACTACATGTTCTATTACTCATGACTCTTTCTAAAAGAACTCCCTCTGAACCTCTAGCCAGGCTCACCGAGGAGCAAAGAGAGAGGACCCAAATAAACAAAATCAGAAATGAAAGAGGCGAAATAACAACAGACTGCACAGAAATACAAAGGATTGTTAAAAAATACTATGAACAACTCTATTCCAACAAATTAGACAACCTGGAGGAAATAGACATATTCCTAGAAAAACAAAACCTTTCAAAACTCAATCAGGAAGAATCAAAAAATCTCAATAGGCCAATAACTATGGAAAAAATTGAAGCAGTCATCATAAAGCTTCCAGCAAACAAAAGCCCAGGGCCAGACGGCTTCACAAGGGAGTTTTACCAAACATTCAAGGAAAAATTAAAACCTATCCTCCTCAGACTATTCCAAAAAATTCAAGAGGAAGTAACACTTCCAAGCTCATTCTATGAAGCCAGCATTACCCTAATACCAAAACCAGACAAAGACACTACAAAGAAAGAGAATTACAGGCCAATATCCCTCATGAACATAGATGCCAAAATCCTTAACAGAATTCTAGCAAATAGGATCCAGCAGTACATCAGAAAGATCATACATCATACACCATGCCCAAGTAGGATTTTTCCTGCGGATGCAAGGATGGTACAATATCCACAAATCAATAAACATGATACGTCACATAAACAAATTGAGAGATAAAAACCACATAGTCATATCAATTGTTGCAGAAAAAGCTTTTGACAAAATCTAACACCCTTTCTTGATAAAAACCCTCAGCAAAATGGCAATAGTGGTATCATACCTCAACATAATAAAAGCCTTATATGACAAACCTACCGCCAACATCATACTCAATGGGCAAAAACTAAAACGATTTCACCTAAGAACAGGAACAAGACAGGCATGCCAACTTTCACCACTCCTGTTCAACATAGTTCTAGAAGTGCTAGCCTTAGCAATTAGACAAGAAGAAGAAATAAAAGGTATCCAAATTGGAAAAGAAGACATAAATCTGTCATTATTCACAGATGACATGATACTGTACATAGAAAACCTTAATGACTCCATCAAAAAATTATTAGACTTAATGAATGAATCCGTCAATGTAGCAGGATACAAAATTAACTTCCAGAAATCTATGGCATATCTATACACCAATAGTGAACTTACAGAAAGATAGACTAAAAAACAATCCCATTTACCATTGCACCTAAAAAATTAAGATACCTAGGAATAAACTTAACTAAGGAGGTAAAAGACCTAAACATAGAAAACTACAGGACACTGAAAAAAGAGATAGAGGAAGACATAAACAGATGGAAGAACATACCCTGTTCATAGATTGGTAGAATCAACATCATTAAAGGATCCATACTACCCAAAGCAATCTATAGATTCAATGCACTCCCCATTAAAATACCAACTGTATATTTCACAGACCTAGAACAAACTCTCCAAAAATTCATCTGGAATAAAAAAAGACCCTGAATAGCTGCAGCAATCCTGAGAAAGAAGAACAAAGTAGGAGGGATGTCAATACCAGATTCTAAGCTGTATTACAAAGCCACTGTTCTGAAACTGCCTGGTACTGGCACAAGAACAAACATATAGACCAATGGAATAGAATAGAGAACCCAGAAGTAGACCCAAACCATTATTCTCAATTAATATTTGACAAAGGAGGCATGAACATACAATGGAGTCAAGACAGTCTCTTCAATAAATGGTGTTGGGAAAATTGGACAGATACAAGCAAAAAAAAAAAAAAAGAAAGAAAGAAAGAAAAGAAAAGAAACTAGACCACCAACTTACACCATACACAAAAATAAACTCAAAATGGATAAAAGACTTAAACATAAGACAGGAAGCCATAAAAATATTAGAGGAATCCACAGGCAGCAAAATCTCAGACATATGCCAAAGCAGTATCTTCACCAATACAGCTCCGAGGGCAATGGAAACTAAAGAGAAAATAAACAAATGGGACTGCATCAAAATAAAAAGCTTCTGTACAGCAAAAGAAAACATCAACAAAAAACAAGAAAGCCCACTGCATGGGAGAACATATTTGCCAATGTTATCACAGATAAGGGTTTAATCTCCAACATTTACAGGGAACTCATACAACTTAATAAAAGGAAGATAACCCACTCAAAAAAGGGGCAACATATCTAAATAGATACTTTTCGAAAGAATACATAAGGAAGGCCAAGAGACATATGAAAACATGCTCAAAGTCACTAATAATCCAAGAGATGCAAATAAAAAAGACAAGGTGGTACAATCTCACACCTGTCAGAATGGCTATCATCAACAAACCAACAAATGACAAGTGCTGGTGAGGATGCAGAGAAAAAGAACCCTCTTATACTGCTGGTGGGAATGCAGACTGGTGCAGACACTGTGGAGAACAGTATGGAGTTTTCCTCAAAAAACTAAAAGTGGAACTTCCATTTGACACAGTGATCCCACTTCTAGGAATATATCCCAAGAAACTAGAAACACCAATCAAAAAGGATATATGCACCACTATGTTCATAGCAGCACAATTCACCATAGCTAAGATTTGGAAACAGCCTAAGTGCCCATCAGCAGATAAGTGGATTAAAATACTGTGGTACATCTACACAATGGAATACTATGCTGCTATAAAAAGGTAGGAATTCTTACCATTTGCAACAGCATGGATGGAACTGGAGAGCATTATGCTAAGCGAAATAAGCCAGTCAGAGAAAGATAAATATCACATGATCCCACTCATTTGTAGAATATAATGAACAACATAAACTGATGAACAAAAACAGATCCAGAGACAGAGAAGCATCGATCAAACCGTCAAACCTCAGAGGGAAGGTAGGGGAAGGTGGGGGTGAGGGGGAGAGATCAACCAAAGGACTTGTATTCATGCATATGAGCCTAACCAATGGACACAGGCACCAGGGGGGTGAGGGCATGAGTGAGGGGTGGGGGGACAATGCAGGGATAAGGACACATATGAAATACCTTAATCAATAAAGACAAAAATTTAAAAAAATAAAAGAACTCCCTCTTGAAAGATTTTACAGTTTTCTTGGAATAATCTATGCTATATTAGAAAACTGGGAATGTGTTCATCATGGACAGATGGATTCAATCTCTTCAAGCCAAAGCATATTACTCCCTACCTGCGGAATCCCTCCCTTTTCCAGGGACCTATTGAGGTTTAGTGAAAAGCAAAGATAAATGGGCATTCTCAGGCTGACCATAAGCCAAGAGTGGAGGACACATCCTTGCCAAATCTACATGTACTAGATGCACAGCGGCACTGTGCAAACTGTAGGAGTCATAGCGATCTGAGTAAGATCCTGAGACGCAGCTGCTATTTGAAGACTTCTGTGGCCATTCTTATTCATTGGCTTCCATTGTTGGCCTGAGGGTATTACTTGAGACACTCTCATTTGGTGCATTTTCCTTAAAATTAGAGTAGCTTTGTCCATATGTTCATAAGTTACCGTTTAAAATATAACATAAGCCTAAGCTTTTTAGGAAGAGATAGAATCAGACCCTTTTCTTTTTCTTTAGCTTTTTTATTTTGGCTAATTTTTTGTTCAAAAGTGAGAAAATGTTCTGTGTTTTTTGTTGTTGTTGTCAAGTACATATTATCTTTATAGGCCTCTTTGTTTTTTTTCTTCTGGTCCTTTTACAATGTTTTCAGCCTTCTTATTTACCTAGAAAACTTCTTTTGACCATTAAAAATCTGTCTCAGATAGTACTTCCTTCTCCATATCTTTTCCTTCTCCGTATCTTTTTCCCAAATCTATTCTTTGCTAAGTGACTTAAGGTCTTATATTGATTATTTCATTTCACTTAAAACATTTAATTATAATTTGTTGCTTTACTATTTGTATTACCAACTACTCCATGATCTACTTGGGGAAGAACGTTTGTCTTTTCTATCTCTATGTCTCAGATAGCATCATAATGCCTAGAAGATTGCTACAAGTTAACCATTTTTTTAAAACCTCACCCGAGAATATGTTTTTTTAAATTGATCTTAGAAAAAGAGAGGGAGAGAGAGAAAGAGAAACATTGATCTGTTGCCTCCCGTAGTGCCCCACACCGAGGATTGAACTCACAACCTAGGCATGTGCCCTGAGTGAGAATTTGAACCCACAACCTTTTGGTGTACGGGAGGATGCTCCAACCAACTGAGCCACTGGACCAGGGCAAAAGATTAGCAAATTTTTGACAAAAGAAGCAATGGACTTAGGAATATTTGAGTTTTGAAAAGCAGACTCTCAAACTAACAAGCAAAACTAAAAGTTTATGAAAAGTATATGGGAGTATTTCATAAAACTGAAGATTAGGAAGCATTGTGCTGTAAGTCCCATGGATGATTCAGTCCCTCACTAATGAAAAGTCTTTGATCTCCTTTCTTTGTCACTCTGGAAACATCTTCATTCTTTCTCTCTTCAGACTGGTTTCCCTGCATCTCAAGTAAAAAAGGAAAGAAGAGTGATACTCCAATAAGACTCCCCTGATTAAATGTCCTTTTCATTCATTCAGTCATGAATCAAAGAACAACTAGGTATGTTGTTGTTGTTGTTTAATCTTAATTGGAGTTTTGCTAGAGAAAGAATTTGATTGGCCCTTTTAGGCCAAATGGCATTCATACACTCATTTAAAAAGATCAAGAATTTGGAGACTTGAAGTAGAATTACTTCTGAGGTGACATCATGGGACCGGTAATAGTCCCAGATAAGGACAAGGATTGTGTGATTGGATAGAGCAACACCTGTCCAGCACACCTCGCTAGGAGAAGTCATTGAGTTCTTAACATCTTACAGTAAATAATTATACTTAAAATAAGAACCTAAGGTTATGTAAGTAGTACTGGTCAACTTGGTGAAAAGACTCCCCAGAGGTTAAAGTCATTGGGAAAGACCACGTTTAGCTCTTAGTTTTACCAGGCTGAGTCTAATTTTGCCTAGCAACCAGAAGCTTTGGGGACTTTGTTGGTGTCTTTCGCATGCAGAGCCACTGTTAGTGGCTGCTGTGTATTTATTAAACACCACCAGTACTCATTATGGATGTGTTAAAAATTCAGATCCTTAGAGAACAAAGTAGATCGAAGTATTGACTCCTGTTTCACTTTCCCCATCTGTCCAAACATCAATAACAACAGTGTATGGGGGTCTGGAAGCACTGGGCTAATGTACCTTCTTTCGATCATAATTCCAGAGTTCGCCTTAATTAAGATTGATTTTTGCCCCTATGTTGTACATCTCTTAACTAACAGAAAAGTCGCAAGGGCACAGTTTAAGCATTAAGAATGTGAAGATTGAAGAGGAGAGAGTGGAATCAAATCTGGTGCTTATGGAGTCTAAAAACTGCATGGCTAGTATGCTTCAAATAAATCCTCAAGCAGATTTCAAAGGCATTGAAGGAGTCACATAAGGGCACTGGAAGAATGAATTGCTCCTCTGATGCATTTTCCTTCGTATGCGCTGCCTGGGTGCATTATTGTTTATGGGAGGAAAGAAAGGTACTTGAGATTAAGCAAGGAAGGCCACAGCAGGCCGGAGTTGTTTGCTTCTTTTCTTAGACATTTTCAGAAATGTCCCCATCATCAACAAAATCCTGAGTGCTCATAATACTGCAGGCTCCTTCAAAAATACTTGTGCTCAACAAAGGGAATGTGCAGTGTCTGCCCTCAAGCAAATTACAATCTAGAATAGAAAGTAGATGTGGCACGAAGAAAAAGGGAAAGTGAAATCACACAATGCATGAATAGAAACACTGCACAAAGAGATTTTGATTAGTTGTGACCCTGCACCTTCATCCAGCTGCTGAAAGAGGCTTCTTTGGGGAAATAACTTACAGGGTTTTTGTTTGTTTGTTTGTTGTGTGTGTGTGTATATATATATTTTAAAGAAGAATCTAAAAAGTCGATTGTTGGAGAGGGAGAAATAAAGTGACTGTTCTAAGGATTTTGAATGTTTTATGCTAGAATTTTTAACTTAATATTTATTAAAGCTTATCACAAGAATAAACGGTCTTGGGGTGTGTGTGTCTGTGTGTGAGAGAGAGAGAGAGAGAGCTGTTTACAGACTACTTGCTTCTGTGCTTCTGTAACAAAGATAGATTCCAACTGTTACCCTCTTGCAGTAAGCAGTACATGTCACACAAACTGACACAGCAAATTTCAAATGATTGTTTTTATAACTATTTAAACAAATACTGTAATAATTGCATTTTTTCTGCTTGGTTTTCTTCCAATTTTTGCTTCAAATCAGCTCTAGAAAATCTATTGTATATTTGTGTGATTTAAATATGGAATGTGTGTGTGTGGAACATCTGGGGAACTCTGATAGGGATCATTTGGGGGTTTGAGATTAGAAAATTCTCATGTTGGTTATAATAGAAAAAGAAATTATTTCAAGGATTCAGGGTCTTGGACTCCAGTTACTAATGAATCCATGCAAATATGTAGTCAAGGTCTTTCCAAGGTCATCCAGTCTCTTGTCTCTATCCTTTCCAAAGAGCTTCTTTGTTCTCCTCTGTGCAGATCAGACTGCAGAGTCCCCAAGGGAATGTGTGAATGAATGAGTGAAGAATGAGAGAAAGGCAAATGTGGTGGGTATCAAGGTAAGAATGTATGTTCTCTGTGTGTGTTCATTTATGAAAACGAATATGGATACATTCATTAACTATGACACATTTTAAAATAAAATATTGTTGATGTGGGGAAATAAAGCATATGTGAACTGCTGCTAGCTAGAAGGCACTGAGACTGGGAAAGGAAGGGGTTATATTAATAGCACTTTCTCGGTGAACAGTAGGTGAAAGTTTTTTCTCTCTTGTTTACATTATATCTTTACTTCGGTCAGTGGAGAGGCTCTGCTCTAGAACCCCACCTGATAACGTTCCTTCATCTCATAGAGACACCGTCTGGAACACAGTGCCCCCATGATTGCTTCCTCAGCACTGACCAGAGAAGGTGTAAGATTGAGGACCACATATTGGCTCTTACATTATTTAGGTTGGAAAGAAAACAGATCACTTCCTCTCTACCCTCACTGAATGGAAGCAGTCATAGGGACTCTAGTCTTTCTGTATATATTGTTTTCCAAGAAGACATAAACTCGTGTGCTATCGATTCCAAAACTAAAAGGGACTATTGGAGGATACCATAATATAGAGTAACTCATAGTGAAAATTTAAGTTTTATAGTCTCGGCCAGGTTTTCTCGGAGTGTGACACCTGGACCAGCAGCCTGGACATCATCTGCCTAATTATTAGAAACTCAAAAATTTAAGCCCTGCCCCATTCTGCAGATAGGGTTTAACAATCTGTTTTAACAGTGTTTCAAATGCATGTTAGAATTTGAAAAACATTGTTCTAGTCTGTGGGTGCTATAAAGATATAAAAAGCTATACAAACACAAACAGGATTTTAACCATAAATTACTTATTTCTCGTGTATTTGTGATAGTTTGTTAGCACTAACAACAACAATAATCATAGCTTCTTATGTTCTAGATGCTATGCTCATTGTATGACCTGGTACAATTGTAGAAATAATTATATGACACAGATATTTCTGTTATTTCCACTTTACAGGAAAAAAAAAACTACCTAAGTTTCAAGAGGATAGATTAGTGAATTTTGAAGTAAATAAGCTGGTATATAAACGTAAGAAATACAGTTTGTAGATTAGGGGTTTTAATTGACTCTACCAGGTCAGTTTATTTCTCTCCTGAAGACTTAATCCAGCCAAAATTTCCTATTTGTTTCTTGTAATATCTCTACACATACAGGGGTTGAGCATCTTCCTCTGTAAAGATAGAAGTCTACCTACCGGCCCTGTTCTCCAGGCTTTGTTTCATTTGTCTCTTCTGATCCTCTACGGTTTGCCCATGATGTAATTTTATTGCTACCTCCTCCTGCTGCAGCTGCTGTAAGTCTTACTTCCTGGTGCTTCCAGGGCCGCCCTCTCTGGCTACACTTTGTCAAAATTGCTTGTCCCGATTCTGTGAGTCTCAGATCACTATGAACATACCGTGAGAAGGTCTGACCGTATATTCCCTAGAATGCCTGTCCTCACAGACTTCCAATGATGCTTCTAGGAAGACAGACCTACCTCAGTCTTTAGCTATTAAAATGGATCATCTCTGCTTTATTTTTTTAAATTTCTTTATTGATTAAGTTGTTACATATGTGTCCTTATTCCCCCATTACCTCCCCCATCCCCCCACTCATGCCCTCACCCTCCTGTTGTCTGTGTCCATTGGTTAGGCTTATATGCATGCATAAAAGTCCTTTGGTTGATCTCTCCCCCTTACCCCCACCCTCCCTCCTCCTTCATTTCTAAATCCCCTCTAGGTATCTTGCTACATATCAATAACTACACATCAATAACTACACATCAATACACATCAATAAGTACACATCAATAAGGTGAGCTTTCTGAGTTCACCCTTCTAGAAGTAGAAAGACTGAATGCATTAGTTCCTATTGCTGTTGTAACAAATTAATACAAACCTGGTGGCTTAAAACAACATGCATTTATTATTTTACAGTTATGGACGTCAGAAATCTGACTCAGATATCCCTGGGATAAAACCAAGGTGTATACAAGACTTCACTTCTTTCTGGAGACTCCAGAGGAAAATCTCTTTCTGGCTCTTTTCAGCTTCTAGAAGCTGCCTACATTCCTTGGCTTATCGCTTGCTTTTCCATCTTCAAAGCCAGCAATAATTTCCCAAATCATATCACTTGGATACTAGTTTTTCTGCTTTGCTCTTCCCTTGTGATTATCTTGAATATAACACGTAATCCAGAAGAACCTTCTGATATTAAAATCAGCTAATTAACCACCTTTATTCCATCTGCAATCTTACTCCCCCTTGCCATATAATGTAACATAGTCTCAGATTCTGCAGATGGGGGCTTCTTTGGGGAGCCATTATTCTGCCTACCACACTGGCCAGCTCAGAACTTTACACTTTGCCCTTTTACTGACCCCAATGTTTGGTTTACAAAAGCAGACACTATGTGAGGTTAGAAGTACCAGCCAAATGAACTTGCTTATTGATCTCTTCATCACCCTACTTGCATAATAAACAAGGCTGAATGTTTCCAAACATCCCAAATACTCGTTGGTATGTTCTCTACCAATCTATGTAACTTTTCTGGCTCCAGATCTCACATCCTGTGGGATTTCCTTGACCCCTCATTCCCATTTATTCCAGTTTCTCTGTCACCAATATCCCCTGCTTAGTATCCAGGACTCATTTACATTATGAACAGGAACTATGAAGGCATTTCTAAGTTTTTCTGTGATGTGGGCATTTTGCTAGTTTGTTGTATGTCTGCCCCTTTCCCTTTCTAACTCTGCCAACAACCCAAGGACAAAGAACAGGCTGTGCCTCTTCAGCTTCTCTTAGTTTCTAATGCAGAATGTTGCTTATTTTTGCTTAAGATGTTTCTCAAACTCATGTCACACAGATTTGCTTAAAAAGGAAGTCCTTCAGAGTACTTTATAAATTAGTTGAATCATCCATAATCCTTCGGTCAGTTACCCTTGTTCTCATTATATTTTTTCCATTCTTTGTAAGTGAAGCCTTTAATAGAAGCCATTCTTGATCAAAATGTGTGACACCTGCAAACTACCAGGATTTGTCAAGGATTTGCTATACTGTGCTGACACTGTCTTAAGGACTTTACATATATTTTTGTTATCATCAGACATTTCTGAATTAAATAGTATTCCTGCTCTGTAGTTTTTAGTCAAGTAAATGGAGTCACGGTGAGTTTAGGTAGCTTATTTATGATCACACAGCAAGTAGGGGCAGACCAGCTCGATATCAGCTCTATCACAAACCCCACTATCTTCAGCTTGAGGCTATAGGTCCTGACCCTCTGAGGTACCTACTCATTGCAGTTGCTCAACTGGCTGCCTCAGGAACCATGTCAAATCAAACCTATTAGACCCCAAACTGCCTTTCCAATTCAATTCAAGAAGTATTTATTGACTACTAGTATGCTACATGCCAGGTGTCATTTACCTGTGATTCAGCAGTATTTATGCCAACTCTGCCTTAGAGCAAAGTTATACACTTTCTTCAAAAGAGATTGTGTCTCAAATATAGAAATCGTTAATGTCAAGGACATGCTTAAAATTGCTATTGATGCAAAAGCTTTCTGAATACACTCTATAGATGGTGATCAAAAGAAAAATATAAACTTGATTGGAATAAAAGAAAATCAGCAGTCGTTGTTTTGTCCCTTGTTCTCAGAAAGCAAAACGCCCCAGTGATGTTTGCATAGACGGAATTAATGCAGTAGAAGCTACTGTGCTCCTTGGTAATGAAAACCCAAGATATCAGAAAGGGGTAGAGGGGAGAAGGGGAAGGAGAAGCGGTTGATGTTGACAATTATAGTGAAAGGTTGTCAATGTTTTTCTGTCCCTCCCACATATGTGCACACATAGTGCTTAGGACCTGGAGATCTCATTTCTGAGAGTGTTGCCCCTGCCATTACGGGATCAAAGAGTATTAATCTTGGACCTTTGGCTTCTGGTCATGCCTCTTTAGAAAAACAGCAACAGGCAGATGGTGAATATAAACTAGTGAGGGCTCCTGTGAACTACCAGGCATAGTATTCCTTTTATGAACCTGGGAGGGCAGGTAGGGTTGCTTATCTAATTCTGGCCCAGGACTTGCCTTTCTATTTAGGCCTTAAGGGATCTTGGAGGGACAATCAGATTCCAAAGGCTGAATACATTTGTCTGTGTTCACTTTTAGAAAAATTCCAAGAATTAGTTTTCATTTTTGAGTTGTTAATTCCATCCTCTGACTCTTCTCTTCATACTTAACAGCATCCTCCAGAAGCTATAAAAATCTCTAGAGGTCCTTGAAGTAATGAGAAAGCTGATGGGGTCCCCTCCCCGGTCTCTAATAATTATACTTTGATTTCTCCATAACATTCTTCAGTTTACTGCCAGTTGTCAGGACAACTTCTGCAGCTTTAACCTCTCTATGCAGCATCCTGCCCTGGTTCCTGCAGATCTCCCTCAGCGGGCTCATTTCCTTTGCAGTCGCCCTCTGTGTGCATTTTTCCACTAGGTGGAGCTGTAACAATTTAGCTCGCAGATCACAACGTGAGACATTAAATTCACTGACCACTGCTCAGTCCTCTGGGGAAGCATATTGCTATGGCCCAGAATTGCAAATCAAGTGCAGAGTCAGACAACAGAACAACAAATCCCATAACAGGAACACAATTGGAGATAACAAATTCCATGGGACAAATGCACGTTGATTCCACAAGTGAGCTCTGTGTTTGGCTTCCTGAATTGCTTGCCCTAGTCTTCTGCAGCCAGAGTCAGGAAGCCTGGGTTCTGCACCCAATTCTACCACTCACCAGTGGTGGGCCCATCTTTCTGAGGCCCCTGGTTCATCTCTTTAAAACGAATGGGTCAAAGCAGATGACTTTGAGAGTATCTTCCAACTGTAACTCTGGATTTTACTATCAAATTTTAATTTTTATAACAACTGGGGAAGATGTAAATTTCAATGTCTGTTCTTCAAGTCTTCTGTGTTAAAAATCTGTATCTATGCACAATTGTAAATAAGCATTGGGATGATTTTACTCACTTTTATTTAATCTTAAAAACATAGGGCAAGGTAGGGGATTTCCAACTTTAAATATGAGGTTTTGATTTTATAAATTTAAAGCCCAAAGAAAGGGTGGCTTCTTGGAAGAAATTCACTCATCAACCACTCACCTCCAAGTAAGTGTGCCCAGCAAATTTAGTTGTTTAGTTGTGTCTACACCTTTATTTATATAGGACTTTGCATGTCGATATCCTTTTCTATTGTGGTGAATTAACAAGACTAGATTGCAGATCAGACACAAAAAGGTTGCTCTGCAGTGAGAAATGTATATATTCCCTATTTGCAATTCATTTGGACTTTCTATTTCATGTTTGTTCCTCAGTTTTACAACCTGAAACAACCTTTTTCTATTTTTAGAGAGCCCAGCTTTCCTTTGGGAATGATTTCCCTATCACCAGAATGGATATATCTTTTGTCAGAAGATACTAGAAATTGGCACCGACCTTCCTCTCCTGTCTAAAATCTACTTTTCTCCCCAGCCCATGACAGTGAAAACATTAGTTCAAGTCTGTTTTTTGTGAAACATTAATTGGATAGAAGCACTGAAAACCTAACAGGTATTTGTTATAATGGAAAGGACATCATAGATCATTCAGTTAAACCCTTTTTATTATACCAATGAGGAATTGAAGACCGAAAGGTTAAGTGGCTTACCCAAATTTATTCAGTGAGTGAGTGAGAATATTGTTTTAGAGGGAAACACGGATTGAACAAAAGGAAGGCTAAACCCATTCTTTAGTTTCTCCAGCTATATAATCCCAATATTTTGACCCAAGACTATCTTTGTGTCTACAAGACAGGATCACCTATTCTGTGGTTGGCATGTAGAAGCAATACAGTGCAATTTGTTGGATGTGTCTGATAGTATCATAAATGAACTATAACTCTGCTAAGTTTAGTGATAATTCTCAACCCTTGATATCTGATCGCATTGGCCTTCCTTCAGGGAGAATCCTGTTAAGTCATTTAAGTCTAGAATCCCCCATTCCTAATGTCTCCTCTTAGCACTTTTTCATCCATGACCCCTCTTTTTTGCTCAGTGGCTGTAAACTCCCAGCTGTCTTTCCTGTATTGAGTGGATCCCAATGATCGTTCTCCCCTATTGCAATGCCCACATCCAAAATGTCTTGAATAATATATTTATATTTGCAACCTTTGCATTTCTTTCTAACATACTTGTATCTATTTGTCACACAAAATTGTGTTTCCTTTAAAAAATGTGAAGAAAATGTACAACTTACAGAAATAACCCATGTCAATTCAGTGATCTCTTGTATTTTGTGGCTTTTATTTTTTTTTTTTTGGGGGGGGGGAGATGAAAAGCAGTATAAGTCAAGAGAACAGATTTCCTTAGAAATCTGTGGTGTGGTTTCCCACTCTGCTTCCTTTTGGTTGTATGATCTTGGTCTAGTTTTCTGCTTTATTCTAGGTACCACAACACCTGCCAAATGGGGACAGAAATGGCCTCCAGATGTATTCTGGCAAGTGCTTCACAAACATCAGGCTCTATGATTATTGTGTAGGATAGATGGCAAATCTGGTGTCTCATTCTTTTACACATTTGTCCTCAGGCGAAGACTTCGCCTTGTGGTATTTGGGCAGAATAATTATTAGTAGTATAGTGGGGTTAGAAAGACTGCTTCCTTATAATTAAATCAAATAAAAAAGTGAGTAGAGGGGGATATATATCAGGCCTGATCCACTAAATTTGAAGGGCTGCTATGAGTTGTATACATACACTATATACCTATCTGGTAATACTATGATCTCATTTGTGAATGAAAAATTCACATCATATTGAAAGCCATGCTGGGACAGAAATGGCCTCCAGATGTATTCTCAAAAAGACCTAAAGCTTGCATTAAAATATCATAGGATTAAATATTTTCTTTCCATTGATGTTGTTAATATTTTCATTGGTATTCTGTTTAGATCTCTGAGGAACAAGAACTATTGATTCAGAGGGAAAGAAAATCTGCTATCTAACATTCTGTAGGAGTAGGGGTTGAAATGGGTGGGTCTCAGATTGTCTTAATATAATTTCATGGATATGTCAGAAGATGACAACTTGTGAAGGGAAAGTGTTCACATGGGAGTCAGGATATTGGACTGCTTTAATTTAATCAACTTTATTTTTTAATTGAGCACTTTCTTGGTACTTGACAAGCCCCTAGATTAACAATGGACAACACAGAATATGAAATTTCTGTCAAATAATAGGGGTAGGGAAGCCATGATTAACTGAGGTGAATATGATTGCTTGAGGTGGTTCAGGGTGAAGAAGAAGAATGCTTTGAACAGAATTAGTCAGGATTTATCTCGAAGTGTGACACAGCATGGCCACAATCTGCACAGCAAACCAAAGTTCTTCCTGGGTATAAAATTTCCTGTGTCTTAAAGTAATTCCAGAGCATGATGGAAAATGATAGTGGAAAGGGCACTGAAGGGAGGGACAGTTGCTAGACTCGGCTTTGCTCCTGAGAAGGTCCTGAGAAGGACAAGTCTCTAGATTTTAGTATTTTTCATCAGTGATTGAACTGGACATTCTCTAAGCTCCCATTCATATCTTATATTCATAATTTGGTGATTCTAGTGATTCTAGTATAGTTATTCCTGCTATTTTACTCAAATGTTTACATCTTTCTCTATTAGAAATCATTATGAAAAATGACTGACTAGTAAAATTTATTGATTGGCACTTAGGATTAAAATAGCTGAAGATTTGTCTTAGGGGGAAGAATAATGTTTTTATTATAGTTATGTTTTAATATAATATCTCTTCTGTCCTAACCAGGACACCCTCCTGGTATTCCTACACAGGTTTCATACCATGCACTGAGGTTGACACTGTATACTAGAGTGTAAGTTACAGTTAGTGAGCAGAGCTGAACACTTGCCTATGGGGCAGGAGGGATGCTGTGACATTGCATTTCTCTGCACAAGGACATCTGATTTTTTTTTCTCTTTTTATCCACACAAATTACTCAGCTCAGGGACACACACACACACACACACACACACACACACACACACACAATATTTTCTTAAGCTCAACTAATGAATGGCTTATGCACTGCTTACTATAACTACTATATTGATATTCTAAACTAACCTTGTCAAGCATCCTTAATTACAGCTGAGGCAGGGAGGTATGGGGTTTTATCTATTACTCCAGAGAAGTGGATGATATCTGTTGAAGAAAGGCAGCTAGTGTTGGGTGGAGGGGAGCTGTGGGGTTACCTGAAGATGCACAGTATTACTTATCACTTACGCAGACAAGCTCTTAGTGTTGCCAGTGGGTTTGCAATGTATAATGATTACTATGCACTCCACCAGCAAAGTAATCTTTAATCCATAGATCTCCAAGTATCTTAAACACATTGATTTATTAAATGTGGCCTCTGCAACAGTAATGTCTGCAAAATTAAATCACTTAACCTCCCAGTTCAATATTATTACTATTATCTTCAGCTATATCTACATGGCACTGAAATAAAAAGCCAAGACAGCCAATTCATTTAAAAAATAATAATAATAAGTCAAAGTTGTTAATTGCATTGTGTCAGATTAGTTAATTGGCACTCTTTCCATCAAACAATGAACTTACTGGCTAAACTATTCCTTTCTGAACTGATTGATTTAGCCTGAGGTACAATCTTCATATGAGGTGTTTTTTTTTTTGTTTTGTTTTTTTTTTTTGCAAATTTTGGAACTAGGACACTTTTCCTTTCATTGTCTATGTTTTACAGTAATTAATAAAAATAGTCTTTTATACATCTTATGGTGATGATAATTAGTGCTGAAAAAGTTAAGTTTTATAATGCTTTAGTTAAAATTCTAGACCTACTTTAAGGTCTCAGAAGTCTAAATGATAAAAGAGATAATGTTCCTTAAACCTGCATTTCATGGTTTAATTTTACTGAGGTTTACATTTAAATGAAGCAAGTAAAAACTTTCAAACTCACATCATTGAGTTTGCAGAAGGTGCTACAACTTCTTAATAGATCTAAGAAGCTTAACAGGTTGTAGTGTAAATCATTGCATAAAAATCAGGACAATATTGCAGTTCTATTTATTTTAGTCACCAATATTCTTTCTAAGTATATATACACATAATTTCAATGAATATATGAAATTTTAATAGGCTAAAAAATAATATGTGGCAACTCAGCTAGAAGGGTGCCCTCTAGGGGAAATTTATTTTTAATCATGTAAAAACAAAAAAGAACATCTTTGGGGTTTCTGATGAGACTCTAGAAGCCCCAGAATGAATTTATTTGCATTAATTTAATATTAATATAACTAATGTTTAGAGGAGGCTTTGATATTGCTAGCACCAATGATCCTTTATCGGATGCTGTGAGCATATACCCATGCATCATGAGCTTGTAGCATTTAAAGACTGATCTCACTAAAACTTCTCAACGAAAGGAATCTCATGAAGCATGCAATTTTACATCTTCCTTTTCAGATGAGGAAACTCAGGTCCACAGAAGTTATGATTTGGGACTCTGGTGGTACTCTGTTGACTTATTTAAAATCCTCCTATATACATCAATAATATTACGCACTGTACTGTAGAAGAATGACCAAAAATAAGGATAAATGATGACATAATAATAGTAATGCTGATGATAGTGACCATGTTAACAATGATGATAATCATAATGAGCATTTATGGCTCATCTACTGTATATAGTAGAGGATGAAAATCTAAGTCCTAGAGTAAGACTACTTTAGTTTAAATCTCACATTTACCATGACCTAGCTAAGCATCAACTCTTTTACCGGTACCCGTGAAAATGGGCTAGACAAAGTACATGCATCATTTGAACACAGAAGTTTAAATAATGTGAAGAGGGAACAGAGAGGGTAAATGGTGGTGGAAAGTATAAAATAAAAAGAATACAAAAATTAAGTTTTGGCAGAGTGTTTTTTATGTAGAACACTCAATAAACATTAACAATTATTTTGTGCCAGTTATATCAATGACTGAACAAAGTGGATATTATAACTCTCACTTGATAGTTAAGGTTACTGAGTCTTAGAGAGTTTAAATAGTTTGACCCAGAAGGAACAGCTAGTAACTGGTAATATGATTGTTATCCCAAACAGTAGAAAATGTCAATTATAGAGACTCTTATATGTAATTGCATCATTAATATCTTTAATAAAATAATTACCAATGCTTTGGTAAAAAGACATTTCTTGGGATCCTTCTGGGGAAAATAATGAGGGGTGAGTGAAGAGCATGCACACATTAATCCAAAGTTCCTATTCTCCCAAATCTCTGGATTATTTTCTCTACATTACAATGTAGGTCAAAATTGAGTCCATGTCATAGTCTTTACCAACTAGGAAACTGTGATAACCATGGCCAGCTGCTCATGTTAACACCTCAAATATAGAATCGCTGTATAGTAACCTAGCACTTTTAAAATCCATTTTTATGTATGTATATATTGAGATATAATGTGATATGTTTCAAAGTATTTTCTAAATACTAGCTCTATTTGTGTAGTGTAGGTCATTTTAATATTTTCTTTAATTATTCTGGAACCTGTTTCTAGTTAGGGGTCTGGAAGCAAAGTTGGGAGCTGGCATTGGATATTGAAATAATTAACATCCCCTTGAAAGAGCATTGGCTTAAATTAGGTCATTTTAGATATATAAGTAAAGTACATTGTGTCTTTAGATGTGGGATGCAGGAGAGCTACTTCTGCTAATAAGGGAAATTCAATGAGATTTAGAGTCAGTATTTACGTTCATCTGCATCTACCCAAATATTTCCATTCTAAACCTCAAGGTTCCACAGTTTTCCAAATAGTGACCTAGCTTTCATATGAAACTTGAGTTTATGAATTTAATTGGCTCTCCAACCTGCAGAATCAAAAGTTGGCTCTATTTTTCAAATAGATCATGCCTACAGCTGTAAAATGGAAGACATTTTTAGGGCAATCATAGAAGTTCTATGGTTTTCTGACCATATCTTGAGGTGAAAATTGAAAATGCTGATCTTGACATTTTCTTCCTGAATGCTCTCCAGTACAATCAGAATCAGCCATGCTACTTTACAATCCTCCAGTGCCCCACAACCTACATAATATCACATTACAGAAGCTACTTGCTCTGCTTCATTTAAGGCTTCTACTGTAGTAATTTAAATAGTTTGATACTGAATGCTTTAAACATCACTATCCTATTTTCTGATCTACAGTATTATGGCACTTCCTTCAACTCTAACCATTAAAGATTAACTATCTTACATTACCATCATTAAGGTCTCTTTTCTGGAATTACTGTTGGTAACAAATGCTGTATTTGAGATTTATCAGAACAAAACTATAAGCCCCTCTTGGTGTTTCTAGAAGAATAAGTAGATATAACCCAGGAAATTAGGTGCTTATAGAACCACTGGCAAAACTGGATAATCTAAGGTCAGGAAAACTGTCCATATCTCATATTTGCTACTAAATTTCATTTTAATTTTATTCAGAGGCTCAAGGAATTGCAGAAGCCAAAGTAATGATCATTATAGCTTGCAGTCTAGAATCAGGGGATTTGAAGAAATTCCTGCAAATTTTCTTAACATTGGAATCTGTCCACCTGCTTATTCTTGCTGCAGTAACAATAATATCACTTCTTCATGACTTGTGCCTTTCAACCTAATCTGTATAACTTTTGTTGGTAAAAGATAAGCTAGAAACCTACTGGTAAAATATTGCTATATGGGTTATAAATGGGGGTTAGTTACATATTGCATGAAGTCTTTAACTCTTTTAAATTAAGCTTTTTCTTTATTACATTTTAATTTATTTTAGAGAGGAAGAGCGATAGAAACATCAATGAAGAGAGACAATCATTGATTGGCTGCCTCCTGCACACCCCCTACTGGGGATCAAGCCCACAACCTGGGCATGTGCCCTTGACCAGAATCGAACCCTGGGACCCTTCAGTCCACAGGCCAATACTCTATCCACTGAGCCAAACCAGCTAGGGCAGTCTTTAATCTTAGTACATTGCCTATCCTATCTAATAAAAGAGTAATATGCAAGTTGATCGTACCTCCGCTACACCCACAAGACATGCCCACCAGCCAATCAGGAGCGAGTATGCAAATAAACCCAACCATGATGGCTGCGGCCACAGAGAACAGGAGGGAGGCTTGGGTTTCCCCGGCAATGGAGGAAGCCAAGCTTTCTGCCAGCCCTTGCCGGCCTTGGCCGCCACTCAAGGCTACAAAGTTTCAATGATAGAAAATAAATAAATCCAAACAGAAATGGCAGCAGCCACAGAGCTAGAAAGAACAGGAGGCTAGGGTTGCCCCCGGCAATGGAGGAAGCCAAGCTTCTGAAGCCCTGGCCTGCCTTGGCCTCTGCTCCAGGCTACAAAGTTTCAATTATAGAAGAAACATAAATCCCAACAGAAACGCCTGCCACCACGGAGCAAGCAGGAGGCTTGGCTCCACTCCAGGCTACAAAGTTTCAATTGTAAAAGATAAATAAATCCCAGATACCAGGGCCTCCTCTTGGATCGCCGGGGGGCATGGCTGGCCTGCAAACCACCACAGGCCCCTCACCCAGGCCACCCCATACCCCAAGGGAACCCCCACCCTGATCCGGGACACCCTTCAGGGCAAATCAACTGGCCCCCACCCATGCACCAGGCCTCTATCCTATCTAATAAAAGAGTAATCTGCAGATTGACCATCACTCCAACACACAAGATGGCTGCCCCCATGTGGTCAAAGATCCTGCCCCTATGTGGACACAAGATGGCCACCACAAGATGGCCAGCAGGGGAGGGCAGTTGGGAGGGACCAGGCCTGCAAGGGAGGGCAGTTGGGGGTGATCAAGCCTGCAGGGGAGGGCAGTTAGGGGTGACCAGGCCGGCAGAGGAGGGAAGTTGGGGGTGACTGGGCCTGCAGGTAAGGGCAGTTGGGGGGACCCAGGCCTGCAGGGGAGAGTAGTTAGGGGGGACCAGGCCTGCAGGGGAGGGCAGTTAGGGGTGACCAGGCCTGCAGGGGACAGCAGTTAGGGGCAAACAGGCTGGCAGGGGAGCAGTTAGGCATCAATCAGGCTGGCAGGGGAGTGGTTAGGGGGTGATCAGGCTGACAGGCAGAAGCAGTTATAGGCAATCAGGAAGGCAGGCAGGTGAGCAGTTGGGAGCCAGTAGTCCTGGATTGTGAGAGGGATGTCCCAGATTGGAGAGGGTGCAGGCTGGGCTGAGGGACACCTCCCCCCTCCGTGCACCAGTTTTGTGCACCGGGCCTGTAGTAACTTATAAAAATGCTTACTAATTACTAACTGTGGCTATTGGAAGTCTTCATTAGCAATATCACAGATAATTAATTATCTAACAGCTCTGAGTACATGGAACTACTATACTATAAAGATTCTCAAAGTGTATAATAAACAGGTTGGTTAATTAAAGCCCCTTCTTTTTTTTAGTAATGGAGTCATAACTCCCCTCAGGCTAAAAATTCTCAGTCTGATAAATTATTCTAATGTAAGGCAATACTCTTATCTAATGTCTGAAGACATAGGAGGAAGACTTTTTATAAACTGTTTTCCTATTTGCTTGTTTGGTTTTTTTTATCAGATATGAAAATTAAGCCCATTTCTTCTTTACACATGAAAGATGTTCATGTTTTTATAAATTTTATATTTTTTGTATTGTTTATTATATGTTGATTTTTTAATTGTAAGTAATCTACTTCCAACACTTCTTTTTGGCTGAATTAGTACCAGGTATTCAGGGCTTAATTCTCCTTTAGAAGTATAATTTTTAATATTTCATTATTAAAATATAAGAACATATACATATGCAAGATTATGTGAAATTGATGTGCATTTATGATAAATCACTACAAGCATTGTGACAGAATTTTATTAAAATTAATATTTGTAAAAAAGTGGTTTTCTAATGATACTATCATGGTATAACTGCTCCCTTACACACATAATCACACACATTCCTCACAACTCCATGGGGAAGATACTTCAAGTACCTCAGCTTGAACAGTAGTTAAATTGTCCACCACTTGAATTGAGTAGCAGGTACAAACTCAGAGTACAACTGCAAAGTCTGAACTCTCAACCACTACATGGCAGTACTTGTCAGAATATAGGTGCATTACATCTTCAGACTCCTACCATTAAGTCTTGCTTTCCACCGGAACCTGGAATAACTCTCTATCCCTATCTCTATCTCCATCTCTATCTCTACTTCTGTCTCTGTGTTTCCATCTCTATCTTTCTCCTAAAAAATCCTTTCCTAGTCTCATCCTTAACTTTATGGTAATTCCATGTGGGGATTCAAGCATTTTTCCTTCTTTCAACCATTTTTCAGTTTTCATTAGATTCCTTGGCCATTCAGTATGATCACATTACTTTCCTATTTCCATTGTTCTCAAACACAACAAAATGGCCACACATAACACAAATAATTAAGAATTCTTATCACTTAGGAGGAAATGCTTTTACAGAACTTCTTTGCCCATATAAAGAAATAGCCGAGAGTTCAAGATTGTCATTTCTATTCATTAGACAGGATCTGAACTTGAAAGTAATAAAATATATTCAAACTGTATTTTATAACTCAATCTTGCCAATTAATTTAGACTGACTTTTCCCACAATTAATATAAATTAATCAAGCCATACTTAACTCTCCCCATAGGTATGTGCACACACACACACACACACACACACACACATTTACAAACAGAATTCATGCAGATGTAATTGCATTAGTTTTTCATGGGTTAATGTTCTAGCAACATGGCTCCATGCATTAGTTTAAAATACAACAAAATCAGAACACCATCTCCTTTAACTATTCAATGTTGATTGAATTCAATGAATTAACTGCAGAAAGTTACCAATCATAGAGAAAATGGTAACCGATCACTAACGGAAGTTACTGCTCAAAAGCTATATATATATTTTTTTCTTCTCTATCCACCCCTGGACACTTTCCCCAGAGGATGTAGCTTAAATTAGTCAGCTCCAAAGGGTTAACACCAGCACCATCAAGCCACTCCTTTACCTGGCAAATTATATCACTCTTCAGCATATGTCACTTGCACAACTTTTCAACTCTTCTTTCCTAAGGTAATAGGCCCAGAAGCTGCATGCTGCTGTGCTTCGGCACCTGTCATTTTGACATTTCATGCTTTCTTTAGAAAAGAGAAGTGGGTAGAATGTGAGAAAAGTGGGACTTTGACAGTTTGTCAGAATATCTTGCAGCACAAACCAACCTGCCAGCCAGCCTGTTTTCTGGTATATTTCAAAGTCTCCTTGCAAATGAACTGCGGTTACTGACTGAAGAAATTCTTAGGTAGGAAGATTCTTTACTTTTTACAAGATGGAAAGTAAATTATTTCCACCTGAAATTGGTTTAAACTGTAGGTGGCTTACTTACAGTCACATATCAAATGAAATATACCTTGGGTCAACCAAAAACTGATAAAATTATCTTAACTATTTGTTTTATTTGAATTTAATCATCTTAGGTCATCTATAGGTCCAAAACAGCCAGTGACTTGTTCAAAACTGAAAGATTCTGGCATGCAGGCACCAGCAAGAAAAAAATAGGTCAGGGACTATGACTTTAAGAATACTACCAGCAAATGGAGAAAGAATGCAGGTTAGCTGTGATAAGCCATGGGGAATGGTCATGTGGATAAATGGCCTGTATAAAATATCTTAGTGCGGGCAACACTTCTACCAGTTCCACTTCAACGGTGAATTTTTCCAGCTACACAGACTTCCCTGGAAGAAAAATCAAATAGTACAAGAGAAAGGAGTCCAATTGTTGATGAGAATTTATTTATTTTATCTGAACTTGATACCAAAAGTAGGAAAAAGGAAAGATAACATTAAGTAACTCTCCTAGGATAATTGTGGTTGTTGTTTTTTTTGTTTGTTTGTTTGTTTGTTTGTTTTGTGTGTGTGTGTGTGTGTTTTCAGAGATAAACCTGACTCTCTTGACAAGACTTTTTTTTTCAAATTCCCTTCCCCAATTCCTCATCACAAGTTAGTAGCTATAAATTAGCACATAGTTAGTTCACACTAGTATGATTTATGTCTCTCTATGTATGCCTTTGAAACTAGTTTTAAAAAGGAAAAGTATCTGGTTTTTGTTGAAGTTTTTATAGCACCTAGGGAATAAATGCCAAGAGTTAATGTTCATATAACTTCTGCAATAAACCTTTAATCTGTAACTATTTTTAATAACACATTGTTAAATTCATTGCATTATATTTAACACAGTTTCTGTCTATGACACACTGCGCTCCCCTCAATGTTATATCCCCTTTTTATATCTGACACAAGTTTTAAGGGATGTAGTAATCTGCCCCACATATACTGACTTCTAAGTATGTTTCTTCCTGAAGCATCCTGCTATTGTCTAAATGACTGCTCTACACTCTGTGACTCCCCCCAACACATTGCATTTAAAAGGGGATGGCCACTGGCCAAGGCCAGCCTAAGATCTCCTTGATGCAAAACAACAGCAGCAGCAGCAGCAACAATAACAACAACAACAGCAACAATAATAGTAAACACATAATCTATTAGAATGCCTTGAATTTGAGTTGGGGCTAGCCAAGCAAATGAAGCTCTAAGTGCTGAGAGCCACAAAGGAGTATTTGGCTATGTTAATGAGGTGGCCTTTTGGAAAGTATCTAAGGATAGTGGCTGGTTGCCAATGGAGCCAACCAAGTGATTAGAAGGTTGGAATTTTCAGTACCGCCCATGACGTCCAGGGCGGGGAAAGGGGCCAGAGGTTGAATCCATCACCAGTGGTCAACGACTGCATCAATCTTGTCTCTGTAATGAAGCTTCCATAGAATTAAAAGGACAGAGTTCTGAGAGCTTCTGGGTTGGTGAACACATGGAGGTGCTGGAAGTGTGGTGAGGGCAGGAAGCTCCGAGCCTGCTCCCCATGTCTTGCCCTTATACATCTAATCCAGCCTGCTGTTCGGAGCTATATCCTTTTATAATAAACTGATAACCTAGTAACTAAAAATGTTTCTCTGAATTCTGTGAGCCACTCTAGCAAATTACTGGAACCTAAGGAGAGGGTTATGGGAATCTCTGGTTTACAGCCAATAGTTCAGAAGCGTAGGTCACAACGGGACTTGTGACTGGTGTCTGAAGTGGGAGGGGGTTTGGGGAGCTAGGACTGAACTTTAATCTGTGAACTCTAATGCTATCCCTGGGTAGATGGTATGGGGAGTAAGTTGAATTCTTAGACACCAGTAGAGTAACTGAATACTGGGTGTGGAGAAATCCCACAGGCATGTTTGAAATTTTGATCCCAGAACACCCAAAAAGAATGCTTAATGTGGTGGTTTTCATTCATATGTGACCCATAAAATTTCATTTGAATTACAATGAAAAAAAATCATGTTTTCTAAATTGTTTTTGGTCTTTAAAAAAGCATATTTTTCCTTACTGAAATACCTTTCATGTATGTTCCATCATCATACAAAGTTTACTTGTTTTTATTCCTCTATTTTCCTGGGGAGGAAGTAGGGGTGAGAGGTGATCTTATACTTCTTTCCCGAAAGAGGTTTTGTATTTTTTTTTAATAAACAAAATTCTTGTACAGGTGAGTCTATGGTGTCTAAAGAGAGACCTTCCAAATAAAATTTTGTCTCAGATAACCATCTTCCTCAAATCAATTATAACCTCCCAGATGCTTTTACTCTGTGTTAAAGTTATTATATTTGTCTCCTCACTCAACTTTAAAGTCCTTCAGAGCTAGTTCTACATCCATGTTCTTTAAAAATAAAATCCCTTGACAAGATGTTTGACACCACAATAGGCACCCAATAAACTCTAATAGAATGAATGAATTCTGTGTTGGTCTGAAAGGCTGATTCACTTCCTGTGTGGTTCCTCAGTGCTTAGCAAGGAAATGCTGAGGTACTTCTGAAAGCTGGCTCCACTTCGTACAAATGTTCCAGGAACCCCTGGTTCATCTTCTTGGTTATTATCGTTCTATCTCACCTCCTCCTTTCATTAGGTCTGTCAATTTTACTGAGACTCCAGAGAGCAGAAAGACCTTGTTCTATCAGGATCAGTATTTCTCCAGGTCTTTTGGCCTCACACTTGCCCTTCCTCTTTTGGAACTCCAAAGTAAAAAATATTTTAAAAAGTTGACTCCAAATTTCTTTGGTTTCACTTGACGCATTTGCTAGAGAAGAACAGCTCATTAGATAACAAGGAATAGAGTGGGGGTTGGAGGTAGGTACCTGAGGAATGGCTATATATTCATGTAACCATTATATCACTGTTGAATAAATAAAATTTCTCTATAATTTTAATAATAAGAATATGTAACATACTGTTGAAAGGTTTATATGTACAAGGACTTAAAAAGGCACTCATTAGCTCTTATGGTCAAATAAGTGACCAAGACTTCAGCGTGGAATATCTGAGACCTGGCAGACTCACTTCAGTCTGGTATCCTGCAAAAGAAAACATTAAAGGTACAGCCATCTAATGACTGTGTCTGGATTTCCTGCCCTTCATTCGCTCATGGTGTCCTTTTCCACATCTTTCAGGTCCTTCTGCTGGGTTATCTTCAGGGCAGGAAGCCCTTAGTGGTGGAACTTCCCTTGACTACAGACCTCCTATAGGAAAGATCAAGCTCCCTTTCACCTACCAAATGTGTTTGTTCCAGTCTGAGAGGGCTGGAGTCTCTGTGATGGGGACATCATTAAACAGCCCAGAGAAGCCAGAGTCAACTTGGGAGGGACTCACAGTAAATCAAAACAGCTTTGGGTTAATAAAGCTCATTTCATTCTGAAGGATTCCTAAGACCCAGGCAAACTGCATGGATTTAGCAACACTATAATACTGGTAGCTGAAATGGTTCACACTACCACATTACTGAAGGAAGAAATTTAGGCCAAGGACACAGGGGCGGCCCCTACCTACTCCTCTATAGTGCTCTGTGGTCTTTCATGTTCACACAGAATTTGCTTTTTAAGGCATTATCTGAAAGACACACACATTCTAAATTGTGCAACACTCAATTTATCTATCTTGGAAGGATGAATGGTCGAGTGAGTCCTGCTGAGATCTGAGCCTCTGTGTCCAGCGATCCAAAACGTTTGAACCAGCTGCTGAGCCCACTGAGCCAGCTCTCCACACTCTGCAGAGGAGTTTAACTTCACCAGTCATTTCTCCTTCCATCCCTGTCATTTTCCAGAAACGAAACAGTAGTCAAAAGGAAAAAGTAAACAAGTGGCCTCCTCTGAATTGTCTATGGATCACATTGCTATTCAAATGCATGTGCTATTTGTGGAAACAGGACAGAGACCAGGGGAGGAAGCACAAGAATAATTTAATGCCACTTGTTCAATTTATAGAGAGGGGTGGAAGTTTGAGATGTTCATCTCTCAAGACCTATTGCAAGTCTTATTGATTGTACCTCAAACGTGCACACAAATCTGTCTACTCTTCTCCATTTCAACTGTCACCAGCATGATGCCAGCTCCTTTACGTGGCCTCTGAAGCCCTGTGTATTCTGGCCCCAGACGTGTGTTTTTGTTGTTGTTGTTGTTGGTTTTTTTAAACCTAATCTATTGCTTCCTCCATCCATTTTACTTGAAGCCACTCCTCTTTCTTTTATTCTCAGACCCACCAACCATCCCTACCTTGGGGCCCAGACACTAGCTATTCCTTCTATCTGGAAAACTCCCATCCCAATATTCAATAACAGGCTCTTATCAATTTCAAGGTCAATTCTGACCTTTTCAAAGGACCCTTTCCTAACTTAATGTTGTCTTGTCCCCGTCTCCTTAATTTTATCACACAATCTTGTTTGTTTCCCTGGTGCTGTTTATACTATCTGAATTTATGTTGTTTACTTGTTTAACATCAGTCTCACCCACTAAAAGGAAATAATAATATATGGAGGAACTCTACCTCTTATGTTCACTGCTCTACCCCCAGAGCACAGGTCTACTCTTGGACTTTGCAAGGATAAAAAATGTATTGGAAAGCCTGGCCAGTGTTGCTCAGTGGTTGAGCATAGACCCATTAACCAAGAGGTCATTGGTTAGATTCCAGGTCAGGGCATATGCTGTGGTTGTGGGCTTGAACCCCAGTAGGGAGCATGCAGGAGGCAGCTCACTGATAATGTTTCTCTGTCATCCATCTGGCTCTCTCTCTATCCCTTCCCCTTCCTTTCTCTCTATCAATAAAAACATTTAAAAAATGTATTGGAAAGAAGGGAAGAAAAGATGGAAACAAGAAAGGAAGGATTAAGAGTCAGTCTTTGTTGTTTAGTAAGTTCTGTTACAGAAAAACTATAATCCATCAAGTAATTTTTCATGATAAATTGTTTAGTGAACACAAAAGGGGTTAAAAATAATTTGTATAGTAACAGTACATTACACATTTAGCTGTGTGCATGATGCATACATTTGTGTTTTAAAAAGCATAGGGAACATACTGAAAAAAAATATACATCAACATTTTGACCTCAGTTTGAAGTAATTATTTTCTGTTCCTGCATTGTTTTAACTTCCATAGCAATAAACATAATATTACTTCTGTTGTAAAAAAAAGCTGTTACAACTCTATATGCCTTCTGCTTCACTCAAGATTTTGTTTGCAAGCCCAGAAGAAGCTCAACGCAAACTGGCTTAACCAAATCAAAGCATTTTCTAGTTTGTGTAACTGTTTTGCCAGAAGTCCAAGGTGCCACAGGTCTTTCACCCCTATCCTGTATTTCAACATAACTTTGTCCAAGAGATGGGGAATATGACTTTGAAAAAGCCTCCAGATTCACATGTTTTACTTCAAATTGAAATTAAAATTGAGATGCCAAAGGAAATCTCTCCTCACCAACTTCACCATCAAGCAAATCTATGGAAATAGTTTTGTAACACTGCCAGGATGCATGCCCACCTCTAGGAGAGGGATGTTACCAGCAAACAAAACAAAAGGTAACCATCAAGCCTTTTACAACAATGTAAACCATCTCTGCAACTTTTAATACAACTATTACAAAGAGATGAAGGAAATTGAAATTAGAGAAATCAGTTCTGGCTTCTGGAATAGAGGTTTTGGTTTCCTATATAAATTGAAGAGGTCCCTACATGGATTCCCTGAGTGGGATTTTATAGGGTTCATACACAGGAACTTCCTCTTCCCTTTTAGCTCCAACTTAGAATAATCATATAATTCGGAGAGACTAACATCAACATATCAACCTTATTATTGATTAGACTGGAAGACTGATAAGTTGGAGAATGTGGTTGATATGGGCTTGATAATTCTCCCCTCAATTAGATATACCCACCCACCTCCTCACCTCATACCAGAGCCTGCTGTGTTGGGATTTCATATAGGTAAGAGAGTAAACCAGAGTATATGTTCTCTACATTAGGTATGTCTAAAAATAAACAAACAAAAAACCTGAGAATGTTCTGAAACTAGCGTAATGCCTACTCCCAAGCTATCAATCAGAAAAGTCATTTCAAGTTTGAGGTGTGTATATGTATGGCAGATGTGAAATCAGAATTTTACTTTAAAGGCAATGTCCCCAACTGGAAATAGAGGCTTATTCTGAGGGTATTTGCCTTTTTGATGCCCTATATTTTAATTTCCAGACTAGATTTCCCTATCGTCACTGTATTTCAGATTATTTTCCCTTACACAATTTTTATGTATATTTTCTATTACTTCTTAAAGAGTATCTACTGAATTTTGAATCAGAAACTGAAATAGAATCCATTTGAAATGTTCAAAGTCATTTCCATTGGCACCCTTGTAGCTCCACATAATAAATTTAACCCAGGAGCAATAGCCCTATTAAGCTGATGAAATCATTGATTTCTTCTATGTGTGATGGTCATTAAAAGCTATTTTCAACAGATATACTAAGTAATTCAGTGCCTTATCAAGTTAACAAAGAGTCTTTTAACCCTGTGACCTCTTAGTGGAAAATGTTTACTGAGAAATGACTATGAGTATATTTTCAAAAGATGGTGGCAAAGTATCTGTACTGATGGTCAAAATAGCATTGCTAGCTTTCTTAGACAGGAGTAAGAAACATTAATGCAGAAGCCATATGCTGATCAAATGCTTTACATGTTTTTCTATGTATCTGCCTAGTTCTAAGCAAGAAATATGATTAGAACATCTTGGCCTTCACCAATGGTTCTCAAAACTGGTTCACACTTGTGCTGTATCAAAGACACTCAGGGTTTTCAAACCACAGGCACTTAAATAAAAAAAGGAGGGCCAGTCAAATTTTAACAAGTCCTTCAGAATATTTGGATGGACAGACATGGTTGGAGATTAAAGTAAAACTGGGCTGTCGGTAAGAGATTGTCCTGGACTGCCATTATTTTTAATGTTTGTTTGTTTTCTTTCTATTTATTTTTCTCCCATCATAGCCATAGAATGCCTGTGCAAAAAAAAAAAAGGCTTTTTGAGATGATTTTGTCTCATCTCCTTATTACTGTTCAGCAAAGTAATGTTCAGAGAAATAAAGAGATTCAGATGGCATGTACCCTGTTTACTTGGACCCCCTCTGCCTTCCTCTTCTTTGATCCTTTCTTTGAAAACACCCTGGTGAACTCAGTCTCATTAAGATATAAATGGCTAAGAATATATAATGTTGTAGAAGTAGTATTATTTATTTTGGCAAAATCAATAACATTAAGTGAAAGAAAATACCATAAATGCATGGCATTTTAAGATGTGGAAGGAAATGGGAAGATAAGGAAGAGAGCATATTGAGGAATAAACTCTTAAAACGCGAATTTCATGGAACTCTTAATCTTCTCTTCCTCAGGCCCGCATTATTTTCAAGATTTCAAGATGCACCAAAATATTATCAGATAGAATCTTAAAAACAAAACACCTCGTTGATGAATCTCCTTTAAGTCTTTTGTCCATCAATATACTCTTTTACAAAAATGACATCTTGATGTTCTTCGTTTTATGGTCCTGTTTTATTTCATTCACAAGTAAATCAAGAGCATATTTTCAGCCTTCTATTACATAATTTTAAGTAGCTGCATAATACGCCATTTTAGAAAATATACCATAATATATTTATTTGATCTCCTATTGTCAGAAATTTATTTTTCAATAATTTGCTAGTACAAAGTTGTGATATTCTTCTAGAAAATCCTTTCATATGTTTATATGGATTTTCTTATATTTCTAAAAGCAGGAATTGCTAGATGTATGAATGTAGAAAGATTAAATACTGCTAATTTTAAAATTCTAAATGTTTCCTAGGAACAATGAATTTCAGATAATTTGGTTATTTTGGAAGAGAAGATAAATTATAGAAATATATATTCTATGTTGATAATTGCATTTGAAATAAAAATGAATATGCCAAATGTTTACAAATAGGTAGTATTTTAAAATTAAAAAAACAACAACAATGGAGCAGATAGTAAACATCACAGATTTTTGCCTATTCATGTATTATCTATTTGATTTTTAAATTATCTGTCTGTCTCTTTCTCAAACCAATACTTTGGAAATGCATCTACAGATCAATTGCAATCTTCAGAAAATAAACCCTCATTTTAGAAAAGTAGCCTATGAAGAAGTATGGGCAGGTAAACATTCCCTCTCTTCATGGAAGAATAAACACAAATCTAGGCCTAGCTGGTTTGGCTCAGTGGATAGAGCATTGGCCTGTAAACTGAAGGGTCCTGGGTTCAATTCCAGTCAAGGGCACATGCCTAGGTTGTGAACTTGGTCTCCAAGAGGGGGCATGCTGGAGGCAACAACCAATCAATGATTCTCTCTCATCATTGATGTTTCTATCTCTCTTTCTCCCTCTCCCTTCCTCTCTGAAATCAATAAAAACATATTTAAAAAAAAATCTAGATGAAGATCTAAAGAGCCAAAGACAATAGCTTTTTAAATGGCTCCTTTTAAAATATTTTCTAATGGAATTTCTGTTTAAATTTGAGGGGGTGGGGGGAAAGAAACAGAAAACAAAATGGAAGCTATGATAAGATAAAGGTCAGGAGGAAAACTGCTTGAGTGAAATATATTGCTAGATGGAATAAAAGAATTATCCATCATCTGAAAGGACAATAATTAGGAAAGTAGGTTGGATTGACTAGGAGAGAAATTGGGATTCCATATAAATGATCCAAGTAATTTAGTGCAAATGTTTTCTCCAAAGACTGCGTATTGAAAGTGAGTGGGAGAAAAGGTAATTGGTTAGGCACTTGGGGAGATTTAAAATTCCCCTGAGAATCTGACAGTGCAGCTGAGACATTGTGCCATAATCAAAGCTTTAGTGTTGTATCCTTGGACTCTCTGAAACCTGGGCTTTGAAATTAGACAGTGAGATGTAAGGAGTTGGGTGGAGTTGAAAGGAAATTGGATGGGGAATGAGGAGATTTGGTTTCACTTTTGACTCTGATGCTCTATTAGTTGAATGACCTTGGAAAAATCAATTTTTTCCAGGGTACAGAATTCTCATTTGAATGGAAATGGTTAATGAGCATTTAATTTATAATTGAGAAACACAACTTAATGCTCAGCAAAGTTTAGCACACAGTTGGTGCTCAGTATTCCATTTTCCTGAATCAAAATGATTTTGATAAATGTTTTCCTTTCATAGTGTGTAAGGAAGTTTCTCACTCTCTTATGTATTCTTGAGTTCCCGCCACTTCCCTTTTAAGGCTACGTTTGCTTAATATTTTATCACTTTTGCTCAGTAAAATTCAGAGCTGACCATGTAAAAATAAGAAGTGCCTATAGGGTCAGCCTGGAGGGTCTAGGAACCTCATATACGGATCTGTATTCAGGCTGAAACCCAGACACGTCCAAGACTGCGGTTGGAACAGAATACTAAGGATGAAGCCGGGAATGAGAGACTCTGAACAGAGTTTGTTTGAATGCTAATAAATCATGAAATCACTGCTTCCTGGCTACTGGGATTTGCTGCTTGAGAAGACTGCGGTTCAACCAAGAGCGGAGTTCCCTCCACAACTCCTTGTTCTGGCTCTTAGGCAGAGCGGGGGTTAGGAAAGCAAACTGAAATTTCAGGAACAGAAGGAATTCCTTGTTCTGGGATTACATATGTACAACTAGTAGCCCATTTGCATGAAGATTCCTGCAATAGACCACCTTTCACCTGGCTGCCTGCACCAGTTTTCTGCCAGCACCGGGGACCCAGGCCTTGGCTGTGGCCACCGCCTTCTGCCTTCTTTCAGGGTCGGGGCTTGGCCCTGGGCGGTGGCCTTGGGCTCGGCCACACCCAACATCCCTGCTAGGAATCGCAGGAGCCGACCCCCAGTGGCTTCCTGCGATGGGTGCAGGCTCCCCACTGGTGCCCAAGGATGAAAAAGCCTCAGGCGGCTTTCCCAGCCTTGGGCTCGGCCGCGCCCAGCATCCTTGCACCAACGTCCCTGCAACGGTTTCCTGGTGGGCGTGGTTGGTGGGCATGGCTTGGGCGTAGCGAAGGTGCGGTCAATTTGCATATTTGTCTATTATAAGGTAAGATTGCCATTTTTATACTCATCCAGGCCTGGTGGCAGAATGGTGAGGCCTGTGTGACCGTGACTCCTATCCACACAGCTGGTTGTGAGTTAATGTCCTTCTTTAATGGTCCCCTTACCCTCATTTGATCCTGTTTCCCGTGTGCAGCCTCCCTACTGCGTCTCCATTTAAGTCAACCGACCTCTCTGAATTTAATGTACTCTGACGTGGGCATGCTCAAAAGGGGAATGGTGTACTCAGACAGAGGAAACAAGATCCACAGGAAACAGTGTCCTCATGCCTGTCCCCCTGCCGGGAGGCTGTGGAAAAACCTCCCCAGAAAGAACTGATGAAAAGAGAAAGCACACAGGCCACCTGGGCTGGAGGCAAGAAGAAGCTGGATCCAGAAACAGTTCTTCCCAGCGAACATCTCTAGCTCTGCTTCCTCCCCACAAGTCCTCAGTGCGGAGTGAAACTAATTTAACAAGATATCCCCACTTCTCAACAGAGGTGAAAATATTCCTCCAGGACTTCATTAAGACAGACCCCAAAGTACTCATCAGGCCAGGGGAAGGAAAAAACCCCCGCAGTGGCCTTTCCACCCACAACACCACTGCAATGAAAGAAAAAAGCCAATATCAAAACAGGCAGATAACTTTATACACACACCAGGCACCTGTCCGTGCTCAAGGCTGCATTTTTCAAGGAAGGGACCGTTATTTTTCCAATGCTACTAGAAAGGAGCTGCAGGACATACAGGTTAAATTGAAAGGTACTTTAGGAGGTTAACAGCATTACCTGAAGCCAGGTTCCTATCAGCTGTGGATTCAATATTTTGTTGAAATTTTATAAGGCCCAAGGGGACCCTTGCAAAAGGGAAGTGTGGATGGCCCTCTAACTTGGCCTCTCTTTGGTATCCCATGCGGAGCTTCTAAGAAGTTCTTTATTTTCTGTGAGGGTCTGGCATTCCTAACACAACCTGTGCTCCATGCCAGTAACCAACCCATATGTTACTCAGAGCATTTTTGTTGCAGTAATGGACTGGGAGGAAAGTGGGCTGTGGAGAGATGATGCGGGGTTAGTTATTATTAGGAAACACAAAATCTGACTTTGATTTTCCCTTCAAAAGTGAAATTTTTTGCAAAAATTTGAGATTCAGAAATAAGCCAGGTCTAGCAAATTAGTGTACTGAATTATTATTATGTCTTTAAAGGTAATTACTTTCATACTTGCTCTTGGACTTTTATCATCCCCCATCCACACTCCCCATTCCTAATGTTCCTGATGGGGAAGTTTCTTAACCCTCATTTGTATGTTTCATTTGTTAAACCTGATGAGGGTTAGGGGATTTAGGATTATTCTTGTCCTTCATTTGGGTTAGTTCCTTACAGAGGAAAACAAAAGAAAAATAGGGAGATCTCTACCATTTCCTCTGATCTGGGGAAGTGTTAGTACAAAAATTTTCTCTGTTGCTCACAGTTCAATTTCACACTCTATACAAGGCTATCTTAGTGCTTTGGGGTTCATCAGATCAATTGAGACTGTGTATTTTTCTGCCTTTGTTTGCATTGTTCTTTTATCCGGCTGCAAGACAGCTTTTCTTTCAGCAAAATGTCAAATGGAAGTGAATTTGCTCAATTAGCTTTGCAAATGTGTGTTTGACTTCCTATGGCATCTTTCTCCTAGTTCTCTTTTGTTGTTGTTGCACCTTTCTTATATTTCAAAGGGGGGCATCAAATAAATTCTTCTTTTAAAAGAATTAGCATTTTAATTCATAGGTGATAGTTTGCAGTTGTGTTTCTGATTGTATTTTTAATTAAAACACCAATACACATGCATTGTCTTCCAATTTGATTCAATTATGTGGGAGATGAGGAAAATACTTAAATTCCAGCTGCACTGACATAAAATAACTTTATCACAAAATGTAGTTTAATCAATGGCATGTGTGTGACGTATAACTACAGAACAACTCTTTTCCCATCTTATTTGTATATGACTTTATAATTTTAGCTATAGGGTCTGAAAATATATGAAAAGGAAGAAATAATTAATTTTTTAGTTAAGGTATCCAGGGATTGGAAAGGTGTATTTGTTCTCTAATAACATAAAAATCAACAAAGTAATTTTAAAATACTTAATAGTGGTTCTGGATTCTTATTTAAAGGGAGGGGAAAATAGGCTGGGATCAGAGTAACAGAGGTGAAATAATAAAATGTTTGATAATATACACCCCCAGTCACTTTCATCTCATTGAAATCTTTGATATTTGAGTACGTTTTGCCAACCACAACAATAGTTCATTATTCTCATGAATACCTCAGCCCTCCTCTTACTTCTTATATCTAATGCATGTAAAAAACAAAACAAAACAAAACACTATCATCTTTGTCCCATTTTTTTATTCCCCAGGTAGAAAGGAGGTGGGTACAGCATGTGAATACAATAGAAAGTCTTTAAAGGGCCACTTGACTACTGAAGCTAAGCATCTCTTATCTCTATCAGGATTCAGTTCCTTTGAAGTTAATTCAGAGATTATATTTCATGCCTTTAAAAATTCTTTCACAAGAATGTCTTATACGTTTTGCTAAAATCCTCTGGAACATCAGGTTGAAATGGCGCTCAATGTCCCACTCGTTTCCATTCCAACCTGGGGCAGGGGGACAACTGCAGCCTTTGAGCTTCTTTCCTCTATTATAAGGTGACCAGGTCTTCCCGCTTTTGGCGGGACAGTCCCGATTTTTAACAATTTGTCCAGCGTCCCAGGCAGGAGAGTGCAACCATCAAAAACAACGATTTTGTCTCCTTCCATTCTTCATTCTCCCCATTAGCCTTCAGTTTGCTCCCCTCAGCTTGAAAATATATACACAGCACAGCATGGCATGGCACAGCATGTAAACTTATAAAACACACCTGATGCTCATTGCTCTCCGTGCGGAGCTAATTGACTAGGCCCTGGTAATAAAGGCGTTTACTGCAGCGTCAGACGGAAGGTGCTGGTCACAGGTGAGGCAAGAGAGACTCGCTGCTGAAAGTAAATTTACTCAAGGTTAGTAGCATGTCTGGTAACTTTGGTTTAGGACAGTGGTCGGCAAACTCATTAGTCAACAGAGCCAAATATCAACAGTACAACGATTGAAATTCTTTTGAGAGACAAATTATTTAAACTTGAACTTCTTCTAATGCCACTTCTTCAAAATAGACTCACCCAGGCCGTGGTATTTTGTGGAAGAGCCACACTCAAGGGGCCCAAGAGCCGCATGTGGCTCGCAAGCCGCAGTTTGCCGACCACCGGTTTCGGAGAACATCGGTTTTCCTGTATAAAGTCTTGTGTTCCCCAAAGTAGGGGGATTGGTGTGCAGAGCAGAAATGTTTGCTGAATGAATGAGTTCAGCATGCTGGTGTGAGCAAGTCTTACCTAACCTCAGTGTAACTAGGACAGGAGGCTGGATGAGCCTCAAAGAAATTGGAATAAAAGAGCCTTGTTGTTTTTTCTCCAAGAAAGCCAATAACCTGTTGAGAAATGTGTGCAAAACTGTCATCATTGAAGTAGTAGGCTGGGTATATAAAATTCCAGGAGTTCAGTTACAAGATTTTGAGGTAACTTATTTTATTTTATTTTTATTTTTTTACTTCAGATCTAGAATTTTCTAATACATGAATTTACCTATATTTTAAAAAGTAACTTAAAATATTAAAATGGTCAACATGAAGAAAATAAAAACAGGCACAACTCATTTTATTACGGTTCTCTTTCATGCACTTCACAGGTGTTGCGCTTTTTTAAAATAAAGGCAAGACTCTCCACCAGCCCAAAAGCTTAAGACTCACTTTATTGCACTACTCAGTTTGTTGCAGTGACCTGGAACCAAACCCGCAATATCGCTCAGGTATGTCTGTATTTTGAGTTCCTCATACTTAATTCTAGCTTAATAGGTTTCTATTTGAACTAAATATAAAACTGAGGGAATGATGAGGCCGTAATTTTTCATTGCTTGGGGCCTTTACATATCTTCAAGTCAACTTGTATGAGATGCTATTAATTTAAAGTGGATATAATTATAAATATAGTTTGCCTCTCAAAGAGTTTCAACTTTAGTTCATTGTGTTAAGTAAAATAATGGCCTAAGAATGAATAGGTACCCATTTTTATCTTGAAGGGCAACCAATGCCTAAATTAATTAAAGATTATTAACTGTCCAAAGTCACGCCCAAGAGTGCTTTAATTTATTAGCACAAGCCTTCTCCGCCGATTCCTTACTGTATCTGTAAGAGCTATGAGAGGTCATTTTGTTTTTCATAAACTACTTAGTAGCTCCTATAATAAAACAACTATAGGGACCTCTTAAGACAGAAAACATAGTGGTCCTTTCATTGTATGTCCTCTTTCAATATATGAGGTAATCGGCTACTGACTTACAAATCTAGTCTTTTTTAAAATTTATTTATTTTTTAATTCGCACCTGAGGATATTTTTCCATTGATTTTTAGAGAGTGGTAGGGACGAGGAGAGACAGAGAAAGTGAAACATCAATAGGAGAGAAACACATTGATTGGTTGCCTCCTGCAAGTACCCCACCAGAGCCAGAGATCAATCCTGCAACCAACCAAAGCATGTGCCCTTGACTGGAATTGAACCTGGGACCCTTCAGTCCTCAGGCAGAGGCTCCACCCAGTGAGCCAAACCAGCTAGGGCGATAGTCCTTTTTTATTTTTAACTACCATATGGAAATTGAGAAATTATGTCAGCAATTAAAAAGTAATATCAATCATCACAATATGTGGATATTATCAAATCTTAATATATGTTTACTTTTGTAAATACTAGTTCTTATTTAGAAAATTCAGTTACTCAGTAGATTACTAATGAAAAGGCAAGTAGACAAAGAGTTGGAAATTTATTCAAATATATTCATTGAGGCTTTACTATATGCTGGGTTCTTAGTACTAGCAATGTAACAGATTGAAAACCAGGTAAAGATGTCTGCTCTTATTGAATATGTATTATGGAAATGGGGATACAATGATAAACTATGCATAAACTATGGAAAAAATAAAATATAGAGCTCAGAATGTGGATTTAAGGAGGGGGGGCAAGTTAGAGTATAAAATAGCTTAGGGTAAGCATCGTTGCAAAAGTGTGATCCATGCAAAGACCAGGGGACTGAGAAAGTTAGCCAAGCAAATAGCCTGGGAGATCATTCCTGGGAGAGAAACAGGTAGAGCCATGACCCTAAAGTGAGAGTGTGCTTGGCATGTTAAAGGAAAAACAGGAGGCCAGTGTGTCTCAGGCAGCATCAGTAAGTAGGATCGCAGCACAGGAGGATGCAAATGTGATAGAACCAGATAATAGAAATGAAGAGTTTCTGGCAAGATTGTACTAATGAGTGAAATGATTAAGATACATCTATTAGGTGGATGAGAGGGGAAAAGGGGGCTATGGATTATTTAGATAAGAGAATATGATGATTCAGAGCAAAGTAGACCTAGATCTCACAGCAGAACTGGAAATAAGTTGTCCAGCTCCATATAAATGTTGAAGTTAGAAGTAATGAGATCTTCTGATGGGTTGGAAGTAGGATCTGAGAGAGAAAGACAGGGGAGGATTTTATGAGCAGCTGAAAGGAAGGCATTTCATCTGATAAGATGGTTGCTTATCAAAACAGATTTTGATCCAAGATCAGAAGTCAGCTCTGATTTTGATAGATTAGTGTCTATGGACAGACAGTGTTGAAATTTGAAATGATGGCCTGAGCTAGAGCTATAAACCTAAGTGCTGGCATATAGATGGTTTTTTAAATGGATAACATCACCAAAAAAGTTAATATAGATAGAGAGTTGGAAAGACTGGGTCCTGGAGTTCTCCAATGTTGAGATTGGAGATAAGAGAAACAATAGAGAAAGCAGAGTAAGGGTGTGCAGATGCAATCATGGGTGAATGAGATGGTGATGGTCCATGGAAGTCCTCTTCATATGGCTCTGAGTTGGGGTTTGTGAAATATTGGGTAAGGTCACCAACAGAAAGTGAGGCAGAGAAGGAGATGGTAGGGGTTTAAAGGAAAGAAGGTGGAAAATAGTTAATACTGAGAAAGTATGAATGGGCTAAAAATTCATCTGGTCCTTGTCTGACAGGCTTAAGGACTCATGTTGAAATTTCTGGATATGAACTTAAAGTGAAACCAACTAGTGATGATGATAGCTTTTCTTTAAGCACTTTCAGCTTCAAGGGTGTAGTAGGGGGCATGTTGAATTTTATCAGGATGTGATTTTGTCAAGCAAGAATATCAAAGTTGGAGAAGAGCAGGGAATAGAGGCTTTCCTCTGACCTCTTCCCTGGGAAGATGGGAAGTGAGGGGATCTAGTGGATGAGGGGCTATGGAAAGTTGATAGAATGAAAGGACTTGAGGCCCCCTGGGGTGGGAAAATCAAAGAGTTTTGACAACAGCTAAGACCAATCTAGAACATACTGAATCAACATTTTGTGGCCGCTTAGATTATGTGTTAGGTGATTTCTAGCATATTTTCCCTTGATCCCCACCAATTTGTATGCAGAAGCCCCAGTGCCATTCCTGTGAAGACTGAGAAGCAATATCGGTTCAAACTTGTCCAAAATGGCTAAGAAATACAAAAGATTCAGTTTAATTTTAATTATTTTTCTTTAAGGTTAATCCTATTGTTACTATAAAACTGCTTTATATATTCAAGCCTAAAACAGTGTCTCTTTATGTAATGTTTTATAACTTACTAGTGGCCCGGTGCATGGATTTGTGCTCTGGTGGGGTCCCTCAACCTGGCCTGTGCCCTCTTGCAATCCAGGACCCCTCGGGGGATGTTGGACTGCTGGTTTCAGCCTGACTCCTACAGGCTAGGTCGAGGACCTCTAGTATGCATATAAGATATTTGGTTAATCTCTTCCTGCCCTCCCCTCCCTCCTCTTCCCTCTAAGATTCATCAGTCTGTTTCATGTTTCCATGCCTGTGCATGGCTGCCCCTTGGTGGCCAGTGTGTGTTATAGCTACCAGCTGAATGGTCGAATTGTCAAATGGTCAAATGGTCGCTTAGACTTTTATATATATAGATAATGATTTTTATTGATTGTTAATGAATTGAACTTTAGGGATTATGACTTATGATTTATCATATAGAAAATGTTTTTTATTTTCACTCATCAGAAATTTATGAGTATAAAGTTAATTTTAAAATTAATGTTTAACTATTTAGGAAACATTATTCACACTGAATCTGATTTTGAAACACATATAAAGTTATACTGTGTTAAAAATAGTTTCATTTCCTTGGAGACTAGCAAAATCTATTTGAACAAAGGCTCTGGAAAAGATATGCTAAGACATTTGGGAACAATTCAAAACATATTGATATTAGATGTTAGTTGTGAATATTTTGTTAATTTTGCTGGATGTGAAAATATGTTTTGGCTTAAGTTTTAAGACTTTTTTAGACACACCCAAAATTCATTACAGATTAAATAATAAGATGCTTGAGATGGGCTTTCATGTACTATGGCAAGAAGCAAACAAAGTTTGCCTGGATGGGTGGGTGTGTGCATTGGGGGTGAGGGAGAGAGTGGTGAGTGGAAGGATATGTGAAGAGTAGAAATTGATGGTGGTTGAAGTTGAACGTTGTGCACATAGATATTCTTCTAATTATTCTCTTCATAAATATGTTTGAAATTTTTCATAGTCAAAAGTTTATAAAAGCAATTCTTAAAATACCTCACACATATGTGTTTGTGTTCATTAATTCATCATTCTCAGAGATGCACTAATTTTAAAGATGGTTTGATGATGCTAGTGACCAAGTGTGGTTAGAAAATTGTACAAGTGGAGTTGAATGCTTAGATACCCCCACCTGACTGTCAAAGAATAATTATTTGCTTGCAAATATAACAATTTTCAAAGGCCACAACTTCACAAGTGCATTTCCTTTCTTGTTTTCTACCCTTTGAAATATTTGGAGACCAACTCTGAGGGTCCCTCAGTCTGTCTGTGATTCTCTCTCACTTCACTGCTAAGACTTTAAAAAATATCAATTTTGGGAGGAGTGGAAGAAATATATTTCAAGATGGATGCCATCATTTGGATTGTGATTGATTTTTTTAAAATAACAGTCATCATTTTTGTGCTCCTTTAACTTGATGGGGGATTAATATTGTTTGACCTGATGATAGTAGCCATCAATCTACCTTGGTTCTATGACTGAAATGCTTTCTCACCTGCAGTAGGTTCAAGTCAATACTAGAACTACATAGACAGATCCAGGTTATTAAGTTAAACAGTATTTTCAATTAAAAACATATCACTTGACTTTAAAAGGAGAGAGGAAGAAAAAACCCCATAAATAAGCCTTCTAGGTCAGTGCTGTATTCCTTCAAAGTCTGAATTCCGCAAGCTTAATAGCTATTCATTGGACTTAAAAGGCTGAGAAAGAAACTTGTTGATTTGACTATGTAAGAAAATGATGAAAATATGTTTTGATCATTTAATTTGAAATCACCCTTCAAGTGCATGAGGTCAACTGTATAAATTATAGTCTACTCAAAATGTAAACTAAAATCAGTTCTGTAGGACATAGTCCATTTTATATAGATAGATATGTATGCATCTATCTATGTCTATAATCTTTACAAGCACCTGTATCTCTATTTCTTTTGAACATGATTTTGAAGAAGAGAGTATGGGGCCTATAAAAGTGTTACATTTTATAGATTAGTAGAATATGTAACCTATATCAGTAACTTATTAGAACATTAGTGCCTTTTATAAATCATCACAATATCTACATTTAATTCTCTAATAGTGACCCATTAAAGTTTAGTACGTGTTTATCCTTGGAGCTAAGGATATGATGATCAGGTGACTAGGAGAGGCACAGTCTAAAATATGAAGATCCCTACTAGAAGGATGTGGCTGATACAATGAGAAATTTGAACTTAGCATTAGTGCCTCTATTGTACTTTCATTTTAGGTGGTACACATGAAAATGCTTACAGAGGTATCTTTGAATCGGGGCAAGTTCTGATTCATACAGTCTCAAAGGACCTACCCTCATTGAGAAAATAATTGTTAGGGGCTCAGAGTTATATTTTTCCTCCCCATCACCCCACTATTTTCATAATTGGAAGTCATTTGTGCATAATTACATATTTAGTGAAAAGTACTTATAATTCTTACATTGGCTTTTAAAATTAGCTTTTGTTTTTCTCCAATAAATAGTTTGGTTCTTGTTGTTTTTTACATCTCATCTAGCCACTGTGGGTAGTGAAAAAGAAAGCAAGATTTCAAACTTTAAAACTGGCTAAGCTGGAAAAAAGAAAATCTATACTAATAAAAGGGTAATATGCTAATTAGACCAGATAGACCAGATGTCTTCTGGACGTCATTCCTGACAAAGCCAGGACCCAGGCGGGTCCTGGGTGCAGGGGCCAAGGCACAGGTGGTTAGGGGCGATCAGGCAGGCAGGAGAGCAGTTAGGAGCCAGTGGTCCCAGATTATGAGAGAGATATCTGACTGCCGCTTTAGGCCCGATCTCGCAGGGCTTAAACTGGCAGTCGGACATCCCCCAATGGGTCCCAGATTGCGAGAGGGTACAGGCCAGGCTGTGAGACTTCCCCTCCTCCCCCCATGCACGAATTCTCTTAAACCAGGCTGTGGGACCCCCCCACCCCATGCATGAATTCTCTCATAAATTTCTCAAACAAATTTCTCAGGCCTCTAGTTGATAATATAAAAAGTTGTGAGAGAAACACAAAGGTCAGTATAACAAGAATTCTGAAACTACTTTGGTTGAGAACAAAGCAGAAAAGGGAAACCGCCTATTATTTTAGAATTCTCTCATATATTTTCTTTTTCCCTCCTTCCCCTCCTTCTTTCCTCTCTCCCCTTTTTATCTTCTTTTCTCTTTCCCACTTTACTCCCACCAAAAAACTTTGCTAATTTATATAGCTTTTTAACCAATTATTTGTTAATCAAATAAAGAGATTTTAATACCATCGTGTAATGTAAGACAAGTCAGTAACTTTTCAGTAACTTAGTCACATTTAAACAACACCTGTGGAGTGCTGGTAATCAATGAGATAACAGATGAAAGGTATTCTATGGAGAACATTTGCCTTTGAAATACATATCTTGCTCAAGTTACTCCTCATAAACAATGAAACTGTTCAAGATAATTGAAATAAAAGCATTGCCCATAGCTGCATAAGGGTATGCATCCCTTAGTCCATCTGCATGGGAACTGCGGAATTAGCATTAGCTGCCCATTGACCTTCTTTATACCAATACTCATTGGCTTTTTATCAGTAATTGGCGAATAGCAATATGTAATGACAGGTAGGCTATTTAATGACATCTGGGAGGGAAAACTGAGCACCTCAGCCTTGTTGTCCTGGGTGCTGGTCATCCTTAATGTGCACGGACTCCATATTCTGAGGGAATTTTATGTCTGACCTTTACCTTATAATTTGGGATGGAATGCATTCATTAAATGAATTGAGAATCGGCCTACTTGTGGACAAGTTTTGGGGTTGTCTCGAGAAGGCATAGTATTTCATTTTTCTCATGAGAAAACTTCAAGGTTTTATGGATTGTTTCATAATGGCTAAAAGTTTAAGCAGATCTGGTTAGCAATTAGACTTGCTCTTTAATCATTATATGACCTTGGGCAACTGACCCTCTTAGAACCTCTTTCCCTCATCTTCAAAATGACTATAATGAGTATCTGATAATGATTATAACCACTGACTGAGTCATTGTGAGAATTAAGTGAGACGGGGCCTGTATAGCACTGTGTCTGGCTCATGGAAATGTGGAAAAAAATATAAGTTGTATTTAACTCAAGGAATATCAAGATTTCATACCTTCGGGAGTCACTGTTAATTTTTATCTCCCTACAGAAGCATGGAGATCACCATTCCACATGACTTCTAGAAATTTGGCCTCTGCTTGACTATTTAGAGGACCCTGGGATGATCCCCATATCCTACCTGGGCAGTTTCTGGGAGCTGCTTAAATATTTCTAGCTGCTCCAGCTCTCTACCCAACTTTGCTGTGTTCTTGTTCCTCCCAGCTTAAGACCAAAATGACCCCAATAGGTACTGATTTGCAAACCTCTTTCAATATTTCAGGATGCGGACAAGAATATTAATAGTACAGAAAGGCAAAGTTAAAGTGGATATTAGACATTTTTGTTTTGGCATCCACTGCTCAGGCCTGGTCACAAAGAGTTTCTAGCTGATGCTTTCCCTACCCCCAGCTTGGCACCATACATGCGAGCTATTCTTTATCACCTAGAGTAGCATCTTCTTCAGATTAAAACAAAACAAACAAACTAGATTATTGGCAGAGATTTAGCCCAAACCCTTGATTGTGATTATTCTGGAATATTTGACATTAGAATACAACAAAGTCCTGGCTACTTCTGAAATGATAGTATTTGGGAAATAAAGGGTTATTTGGGTGACCTTCCTAAATTAACAGCATGACTTCTGTAGGACATAGATCATTGTGCGTGTATGTATCTTTGTAAACATATTTCTCTGTATTCCTTGCTATCATGATCTTGAAAGTAAGGGAATATGGCTTATCTCCTGTTGCATTTTATAAAAATGTAGAATCTGCAATCTATAACAATAAATTACTAGAACTCATTTGTGACTTCCTATTATCTTCACTGCAAACTGCTGGCAATTGAAATACTTTCCTCCTCTAAATATTTCTGTCTCACCTGGGATCCCACTATTGTATTGTTTTATTAGAATTAGGAGAGGTAATTGTAATAAGATTTTTTTTTTTTTTTTACAAATTAATCTTTTATGGACGAGCAGTTTGTCAAGTATTTGTAAGAGAAAGTCAGCTCTGGAAAACAGTGTCTCCTATTACTATACCAATGGCAAGTAGTACTCACCTCGAAGGTTAGTTACCCATGCTCCCCACCCACCACCATCACCAATCCCCAAATCAAAGCTAAATTGGGGAAAATAACTTAGAGATATGGGAGAACTGATGGGTTTGGAGGAACATGTGAGTATCGGTTAGATACATTTCAGAAAGAGCAGCAGGCAGCCCTCCCACAATTCTGGCTTGCCCTGTACTGTAGCCCCCTGCTCAAAATTAGAAACTCGTTCACCACAGCTGCCTGAGTTTCTCTCTTTCATTCTTTTTTGGATAAGTAGACCCTTCTTTTGGAAAAGATAATATCGATGGGATATCCGCCATCAAAACTGAGTGTGAATGAAGGGAAAAATAGATCATCTGCCTCAACAGATGATGATGACTTGTGCTGGGTTGGAAAGGTAGACCATTTGGATTGCTCTGGGGGAGACAAATATATTTGGGCCATAAAGGAGTGAGGACAGCAATTTATTTTCCTTCCTAGACTATAGGATTGGCATCTGGCAAAATGGAGTGAGATGGAGTTTGTGAGTATTCCCTCACCAATCAACCTTAAGTGCCCTCTTTGCCATTTTACCTTCCTCCAACACCTCACATTCTCATTCTCTTTACAGCTTGACTGCCTAGACTCCAAACAACAGCATCCTTAATAGAGCCCTTTCCAGGAAATAAATGTCTCATTTCTGTGGCTTTGCAGACTCTTGCACTAGCACCAGTGTCTGAGTTGAAGGCAGTTTAAGCCTTTAAAGTGATCTCCCACTTTTGTAATATGATGCTAAGTAAGTATCCCTCCTGTTGCTGGGTCAGAAGAAGTCATGCGCCCCTCCATGGATGCCAGAATCAGAGATCGGACTTACCATGGCACACAGTTTCTTTCTTTCTCTTCTCATTTCAGAGATCTCAGATATATTGGCCAGAAATAGGACCACTTTAATTTTAGTCCCTTGCAAGTCTGTTCTTTCAGATATAAATTTGCATGACAAAAATTACCACAAGGGTTTTCTTAAAACAAAACTGTAAATCTTTCAAAATAGAGATGCTGAATCCTTTAAAACAGCAAATCACACCCTAGACATATTCAATATAATTAAAACAAGCAAAAATCTATAGTATCAGGATCTAAGCCAGTCCCCTTGACAAGTCACTGACTTTCATTTAAAGCCTTCCTATTTTAATGGCATTCTTTTAAGAAAGAAAGAAAAGATGTATTCGTGAGAAATGTTTAAAAAAAATCCACACACAATCAAGGGCAAAAGCAGTGAAATGATTGAAGATGTATTTTTCAATCTGTAGGGTTTACTGGGATTACTTAGGCTAGACAGAAATCCATGAAGGTCATAATGACATTTTTATCATTTTAGACTGATGTATGCCATTTTTATATTGTCTTTGTAATACACATTAAAATTGTAAAGAGTGAACTGTTACATTAAAAAGCAATGACTTAAAAATTTATCAGCTCCACCCTTTTGTAGTTTAACAAGGATTTTTACCTCCACTGTTTTGGAAACCCACCAGGAATTAATTTTTTTTAAAATTGCTAATGTGGTGCTTTCCACAGGTATAAAGTACTTTTTGTGTGAATTTATTTTTAGTTTCTAAGAATCTATAGCTCATCTATAATAATAAAAGCATAGTATGCTAATTAGACTGCACAGCTGAACGACCTTCCAGATGTCATTCCAGACATCCTTCCGAACATCTGGAAGCCACAGTGGCAAGAGCTGAGGCAGAGGTGGTTAAGAGCTGAGGCTCTCAGTGGCAAGAGCTGAGGCAGAGGTGGTTAGGTGGATCAGGCAGGCAGGTGAAGCAGTTAGGGGCAATCAGGCAGGAAGGCAGAGTGGTTAGGGGAAATCAGGCAGGCAGGCAAGTGGTTAGGAGCAATGAGGCAGGCAGGAAGGCAAGCAGTTAGGAGCCAGCGGTCCCAGATTGTGAGAAGGATGAGGGATCGGGCCTAAACCAGCAGTCAGACATCCCTTGAGGGGTCCGAGATTGTGAGAGGGTGCAGGTCAGGCTAAGGAATCCCGCCCCCCCGTGCACTAATTTTGTGCACCAGGCCTCTAGTTAGCAATAAGTGAGAAAGTATTAAGCTGCTGCAACATATGTACATCCTAACAAGTAAGTGCTGCCTGGTTTTTAGAAGCTATGAAGATGTTTTCCTGGGAAATTACTTGATAAACCATCTATAGTAATAAAAGGCTAATATGCAAATGGTCATGATGCCCTCACGCCGTAAGGAAGCTGTGTGCATAGCAGGCATGGGTGGGTGGGGCTTCATGTGTGCAAGGCTGGGGGATGTGAGGCTGCATCCCCTGCCTGGTGCCAGCCAGGGGATGGAGCAAATAGCAATATTAAAATATTTCCTCTAATTAATTCCCTTTTAACCCTTTGCACTCACTTGCTTTTTTCTCGATTCCTTTATTCTAATGCTAACCGTGTCGAGTCACACTCGACATCCGAGTGCAAAAGGTTAATGTGCACGAATTTTGTGCACAGGGCCACTAGTATGGACAATAATAATAAAAGACATGACCTTTATGATATGTTTATTACCTGTCCATCCCTGGACCCAGTGCTTTATATATCTCATTTGAAATTCACTGCAAGCTAGCTCTCCACTTAGCACCAGTGAGATACTCAATGGGATAGTGGAAGGAAGAGAGGAAAGAAAGCAGGTGAGTCAGTGGGGTCCCAGGAACCGCTTGAGGAAGAAATGATCCTCATTTCACAAGTTCTAGAAGAAGCTTGTAGAGGTCAAGAAATCTGACCAAAGTGGCAAAACTAGTAAGTGGTAGAGATGGGATTTATCTGCAAATCTGTCCGAGGATGAAATTTATGTTCTTTTTACCAAATATCCCTGCCTCCCATATGACATGTGTTTTATCACATTCTTAGAAAATAAGCATATTCATGCAGGATTCAGCCATGAAAATGTTATCACAGTACATTAAACTTTGTATGTTAAGACAGTAATACTGACCCATATGTTAAAAGGACATATATTTTAAGTGACATTGGGCTTGTGAAATATATTAAAATAGACATCACTCGTCTAAGTAAAGAGGTCATTTGTGACTTATCACTTATTGTGCTTAAACACACACTGGCTGCTTTTTAATAAAATCAGGGACAAACCATAGAGTATCACAACCTAAAAGTTAGGGAACTATTTTTCTTCCCCCCCTCTTTTCTTTCTGTCACAATCTGCATTGAAAAACCTGTGTAGAGCCTTGTTTAAGGAAACGCTGCCCTTAAATTTTGATTTTGAACCATGTAAAGCCAAACGCATCTCTTTATCTTTTTCCCAAGAAAGGAATATAAATGTGTACTAAAAAACAAACAAACAAACAAAAAAAACCACAACCAAACAAAAACAACAACAACAAAAAAAACCCAGAACAAAAACAAATAGTTCCTAGCTAGTATGTATATTGAAGTGAGAGAGTAGAAGGCAGAGAAATCAGAATGAATAGTGAAGAGAATACGACCTAAGATGAGAATAAAAAGAGGCCAGAAGGGAGAGAGGATTTACAAGAGGAGATGGGAGCAGGGAAGAGATTGTTCAACCTGAGCTTGTGACTCTGGCTTCCTTGGTCAGTGCTGGGTCACTGTGGTCCCCACCAGCACCAGTCTGCACCATGACCAGGGTGACCTGGAGGCCTCTGGGAGGATGAGCACTGCTCTGAAAGGACTTCAAGCTCTATGAAAGAAGCTACCTCCCCTTGAATTTCACTAACCCTCTCTTCCATCCTCTGCCCTCATCACTTGCCTGTTCTAAACATCCCTCTGGCTGTGCTATTCTTGCCTCCTTAACTTTTAACATGAAGCCCCAGCATCCTACTCAAAGTTTCTCCTCACTGTCCCTCATCCCACCCAAGCCACAGCCAATCATCTCCCCCCTATTCTCACATAGCCTGCCCATCTCTGCTGCAGAAACGAGCCATACTGTTTTGTAATTGCTTATAGGCCTGTCTTCTTTCATAAAATCTAAGCTCCAGGAAGGGCATGAACGTTGTCTTTTATTCTCCTCTCCAGCACCATCCTCATCACAAAATTGGTGCTCAGGAAATATTTACCACTATAAAATGACTAAGAGTAGGTCCCAAGCCAGTGGAGCAGGGAGAAAGGACAGAGGATCGCTCTTGTCAGACTGATTGCTGTTCACCTATTCCTTCCTTCCCTGCCTTCTTCCATCGCTCCCTCCCTCCTTCCATCTCTCTCTTCCTCTGTCCCTTCCTCCCTTCTGTCAGGCTCCTCCACAAACTCTGGTGCTCACCACATGCCTTCATTCTGAATTCAAGAGCTGTAAAAAGATACAGCTCTTGAATTCAAGTTCAGACTACTTAGCCCACTCTCAACACCTTATATGGTCTCACTTGTGTCCCCTCAGACTCATCTCTAGATATTCTCTTCCCTTTACCATGTGTTGTTAACCTCTATCTGTGTCCCATCAGCCATGACCTTAGAGTGTCTAGACTGTGCTGTGCACACTCTTTAAGACCCCTGGCTCCCCTGCTTATTCTGTTTAAAATTCATCCCTCTCCCCTCCCATCTTGTCACCTTCCAACATCTGACACATCTTCAGTACTTTCATCTGGTGTCCCTCACCACGTCTGGGCTATCATTGTAAGCTATTGATGTAGCTATTGTTGGTTTGTGTTTTTTTTTCTCCCAGCCAAGCTGAGTGGTGCATAGGGCAGGATTCTAATTTTTCTAGTCGTACAACATAGCATTGCCCTCCAGATTCCAAATTCTAGAGTTGCTTGTTGAATGTTGACTACAGGAAGACTTACCTTTTTTAATTCTATTCTATTCTTCCTTAGTAGAAAGTACTTCTGCTATCTGAATCTGGTATCCCTGGAGGAAGAAACAATGGAGATCATTTAGAGATGTATGTTCAACTCTATTTGTTCATTTTATTTAATTGTCCTGGGATGCCAGCAAGAGGGCTGGTATATCTGGAAAGGAAGAAGTCAAGGGAGGGCTCAGTCATCTATATTTATTAAAATTGCCATTACAAGTATAGAATTACTAGTAAAGTCCAGGTGCCTAAGAGCCAGTTGTGCTAAAGATTAATTACAGTCTCTTTGGGTTTTTGTTAAACGTTCTAAATGAGGCATGGAATACAGACTGGATCCAACTGTATTCATTTCACTCTGGACCTCCAACTTGAAGGTGAACTTCTAACAACAAACAAAAATAAACACACACAAACAAACAAAACAAAACAAGGAAGAAAATATACAAAAATGCCATTAGTAGCCACTTTTTTTAGTTACATACTATTTAATGTCTTTCTTTATATACTTCTGTATTTTCAAATTAGGGTTTTGCTTTGTTTTTACTTTTTTATAATTTAAAAAATATATTTTTTTGGACAACACAATATGAGATATTAAGCCACTAGTTTTTCATGTTTACAATAGAGTTGTAATTTCTTTTTCATAAAAAAAATTGTTAGAAACTTTAGGATGCTTAAGATAAGTTTTTATATGAGAAATTAGATGATTAGTAACATATGACAATAATTAGATTTTCTGCCGTATCCTTTTTAGGTTTGGCCCTTTGGAAACCAAACGTTATCCTGTTTAACTCTTGTAAATAGAAACTTGCATGGGTATAGAAAAAATGTGGGAAACCATGGCTAGCACTAGACTTTAAGCAGGTAACCAGGGGTCTTGGCTAAAGTATGGACCAATGAGCTATGTAAAGAAGCTACTTATATGTGCTGCAACCTTTAATTTCTTCAGTTTGTAGAATAGAGCTGTAAAATGGCCTTTAAGGTATCTTCAATATTTTAGAAGAGTGAAAATAACTTAAACCAAAGAAAGAATAGAGGAAAAGTTCAGATATCAGGGAACTGTGCCCCACTGATAATATGCCATGCATTTACAAATTTAAAGCTAGGTTTGCCCCATTGTTTGATATGATGGGGAATTCATGAGAGGGAAAAGCCATGAGAAATAGCCTTTATGGAGCATATACCAGTACATTAGCTCCAGAGTCTCTGCTAAATGTGTGTACAGGTTTTCTTATTTTATCCACATAAATCAGCAGGGTGGTTTTAGTAAGCCCTTTGAAAGATTGGAAAATAGATATTTATATAATTGTATTATATAAATATGTACTTTATATATGTACTAGAGGCCCGGTGCATGAAATTCATGCATGAGGGTGTGGGTGTCCCTCAGCCCAGCCTGCATCCTCTCCAATCTGGGACCCCTCGAGGGCAGTTGGACATCCCTCTCACAATCAGGACTGCTGGCTCCCAACTGCTCGCCTGCCTGCCTTCCTGATTGCCCCTAACGGCTTCTGCCTGCCAGCCTGATCACCCCCTAACCACTCCCCTGCCAGGCTGATTGATGCCTAACTGCTCCCCTGCCAGCCTGATTGCCCCTAACTGCCCTTCCCTTCAGGCCTGGTCACCCCTAACTTCCCTCCCCTGCAGGCCTGGTCACCCCTAACTGCCCTCCCCTGCAGACTTGATCGGCCCCAACTGTCCTACCTTGCAGGCCTGGTCCCTCCCAACTGCCCTCCCCTGCTGGCCTGATCACCCACAACTGCCCTCCCTTGCAGGCCTGGTCCCTCCCAACTGAACCTCCCCTGCTGGCCATCTTGTGGTGGCCATCTTGTGTCCACATGGGGGCAGGATCTTTGACCACATGGGGGCAGCCATCTTATGTGTTGGAGTAATGGTCAATCTGCATATTACTCTTTTATTAGATAGGATACTAGAGGCCCAGTGCATGAAATTTGTGCACCGGCGTGTTCCCCCAGCCCAGCCTGCACCTTCTCCAATCAGGGACCCCTTGGGGAATATCTGACTGCCGGTTTGTGGGATCAGGCCTAAAAAGGCAGTCGGACATCCTTCTCCAAATCTGGGACCACTGGCTCCTAATTGCTCACCTGCCTACCTGCCTGATCGCCCCTAACCCCTCTATCTGCTGGCCTGATTGCCCCAAACTGCTCTCCCCTGCTGGCCTGACCACCCCTAACTGTCCTCCCCTGCTGGCCTGATCGCTCCTAACTGACCTCCCCTGCAGGCCTGATTGCCTCTAACTGCCTCTGCCTCGGCCCCTACCACCAAGGCTTTGTCTGGAAGGAAATCAGACATCCAGAAGATAGCTGGTTGACCTGGTCTACTTATCATATTATCCTTTTATTAGTATAGATAGCTTATATAGGATAGGATTGCTTAAGTCGGTGGGAGGGGGGCTTTTTCATCAGGAGGAGATGCTTTTGGCAGACTAAAATACATAAGCCCTATATCTGGACTGATAGTCAGCTATATGCACTATACTGCCAAACCGGTCATTAAAAATTGAACCGCTTTCTTACACCTTACACCAAACAGCTGTTGCCCTTACAACCCCTCCTCAGCCCCCACCATAGGTTCTGCCATCACAGTTCACCCAGATTTGGTTCTGATTGGTTGGTTTCTATGCCAGTCAGCATCAAAAGCTCCGACTCCTAGGCAGCCATTGGCTCCTCACAGTTCACCCAGATTTGGTTCTGATTGGTTGGTTTCTATGCCAGTCAGCATCTTCAAGCCTATCTCTGGGTCTGATCCGCAGCCTCCACGGCAGCTACTGATCAGGCCTGCCTCTCTCTCCAGGCCTCACCAGCAGCCACGGCAGCTGCTGATCAGGCCTGCCTCTCTCTCTCTCTCTCTCTCTCTCTCTCTCTCTCTCTCTCTCTCTCTCTCTCTCTCTCTCTCTCCGGGCCTCACCAGCAGCCACAGTGGCTGCGGATGAAGCCCTGCCTCTCTCTCTGGGCCTCTCTTGGGCCTGATCCACAGCTGCCGAGACAGCGGCAAGGTCATTAGGCCTCAGGCCCGGTCCAGGCTGGAGGCTAATGACCTCACCACGCCCGCCTCGCCCCGCTCCACCCCCCCGCCACCCCAGCCACCCACCAGCTGCCAGCTTTGCTGTGATAGGAGCCTGTGGGCCACAGGGGAGGGACGGAGAGGTGCTCCTTGCACTTCCTGGTGACTGGTCATCCATCTGATCATTTAGGTCATGACAGCCCCTGGCCCCTTTTATAGCGTGTGTGTGTGTGTGTGTGTGTACACACACACACACACACACACACACATATATATATATATATATATATATATATATATATATATATATACATGTTTTTCTATACCTACTATATAGTCTTTTCCTTTTTAAAAGATCCTCACCTGAGCATAATTTTTCCATTGCTTTTTTTTAAAGAGAGGGGAAGGGAGGAAGCGGGGGGAGGTGGGGAGAGAAGGAGAGAAACATTGATATGAGAGAGACACCCATTGGTTGCCTCCTACATGACCTCAACCAGGGGCTGGGTATCTAACCTGCAACCCAGGTATATGCCCTTGATGGGGAATATAATCCTCAACCTTTTGGTGCACAAGCTGATGCTCTAACCACCGAATGCACCTGCAAGGGCGGTAGTATATTCCTTAAGGAAAGATTATATATCAATGTAAACCTGGAACTAGTGGGAGCCATCATGTTGGAGAATCTTATAAAGTAAATAAATGGTTGTTCAATGAATAAATGATTGGATAGATGATATACTGATGGCAATTTAATGCCTTTTGAATACTTGTGCTATGAAGAAATGTTGCTTTTTATTATTCTAATAATACCTGTTTTATGTGTATGCCTTTTGGAAATTAGCTTTATCTCAAAGTATAAAGATCACATTTTCATGAGCTTTTTTTTTTTTTAAAAAAAAAAAAGGTAAAATTCACATAGCATAAAATTAACCACTTCAAAGTGAACAATTCAGTGGCATTTAGTACATTCACAGTGCTGGGCAAACTCATATCAAACACTTCCATGCAGTTCTAAAACATTTTCAAAACCTTAAAAGGAAACACCATCCATATCCATTAAGCAATTGCTCCCCATTTCCCTTTACTTCCTGCCCCTGATAACTACCATTCTATATTCATTTGTATCCATTCTGGATAGTAATAACAATATGTAATATGCGATCTTTTGTGTTTAGCTTCTGTCCTTTAGCATAATGTTTTTGAGATTCATCCATATTGTAGCATGTATCAGTACTTTATTCTTTCTGGGACTGAATAACATTCTCTTGCCTGTGATTTGTCACAGTTTGTCCACTCACTCATTGATGGGCATTTGGGATGTTTTAATCTTTTGGCTATTTTGAATAGTAAAGCTATGAACATATGTCTATGTGTATTTGTTTACATACTAGTTTTCACTTGCTTTATATACATACCCAGAATTGGAATTACTAGGTGATTTGATAACCCTTTGTTTAACTTTTTGAGGAATTACCAAACTGTTATCCACATTGGCATTTACTTTCCCACCAATAGTATATGAGGGTTCTACTTTCTCCACATTCTAACCAACACTTATTATTTTCCTTTTTTTAAATAGCCATCCTAGATGGTGTGAAGTGATACCCCATTGTGGTTTAATTTGCATTTATCGAATGACTAACAATGATAAGCATCTTTCTCTGTAATAACATTTAAAGATATTTCAGGGAATGGAACCCTACACACCCATCGCATAAGCCAGGATGCTGGAACCATCCTGGCCTTTTCCTTGTCTTAAATTCCCACCATCCACACCATCAGTGAGTCCTGTTACTTATGATGGCAAAGTATCTTAAATAAGTACACTTTTCTATGTCTGTTCTATTGCCAGTCTAATCCAGTCCAACGTGATCTATTTCTCTAGACCAGTGATGGGCAACCTTTTGAGCTTGGTATGTCAAACTTCGCCAAAAAACTGAGCATAACTCAGGTAGTATGTCACTTTGAGGAAAAAAACATTATTTCGCGATATTTATAGTTTAAATAACATAAATGTTTCATCCTCGGCATGCGGCCGCCTGAGCGGTCGCGTGTCATAAGAAATGGCACTGACACGCATGTCAGAGGTTCGCCATCACTGCGAGTCTAGACTATTGCTTCAACTTCCATTAGTTGTCTTATTTCCTCCATATTCCACACAGCAGCCAGAATTTTAATGATAAATTTGATCCTGATGGTCTACTGCTTAATATTGACCACTTTTCTCTCATTGAATTTAGAGGAAAAAGTAAAAGAAAGTTTTGTGCCACACTTATGTGAACAGAAGTATGTGGTATTACTGTTGTCCCAACAGTAATAAAAGAGTATAAAACTGCTCTTTCCCATGGACACTGCTTTCCATCAAGTCTAACCTTTCATCAGTTTCTAGAACAGTTCTTAGAACATTTCAAATGCTCTTACATTGCCTTAGAAAACCACTCCCAAATATCACATGGTTAGATCCTCTAATACAGGCGTCCTCATACTACGGCCCGCGGTCCACATGCGAGTGTTTTTGCCATTTTGTTTTTTTTTTACTTCAAAATAAGGTATGTGCAGTGTGCATAGGAATTTGTTCATAGTTTTTTTTAAACTGTAGTCCGGCCCTCCAATGGTCTGAGGGACAGTGAACTGGCCCCCTGTTTAAAAAGTTTGAGGATCCCTGTAATATCTCTTTTAAATATGACCTTCTCATATCAGCTCCTAAGGGCCATGGCATCTATGGTGTGTTATTCTCTATTGAAGCAAGATATTCATTACCTTAAGAGCCCCCCCCCACCCGCCGCCCAATCCATCCTTCAGTATTTACTTATTTATTTATTTTCTGCCTTCATACATAATATCATGAGTTTATTTATGGTGGTGACTACTTTCTATTTGTTGCCTAGCACACAGTTGATCCTTATTATATCTTTCATGAATGTGTAACTGTGTGCTCTTTATTTTTTAAAATATATTTTTACTAATTTCAGAGAGAAGGGAGAGAGAGAAACATTGATGATGAGAGAGAATCATTGATTGGCTGTCTCCTGCACACCCCCTACTGGGGATAGAGCCTGCAACCCGGGCTTGTGCCCCTGCCTGGAATTGAACCTGGGACCCTTCAGTCTGCAGTCTGATGCTCTATCCACTGAGCCAAACCAGCTAGGGCACTATGCTCTTTATAACACAGGGAGTTGAATGGGCATTCTGTAGAAATGCCCATATTTTCTTCTGAGCAAATTATTGAAAAACAACATAGAAATGAGTAGTACTACTAGTATATTCTGAGTGCTGTGTTTCTACAGAAGAGTATAAGCATCCTATTTCCTTATCAACAACAAAATGATTCTCATTGAAACCCATGGGCTGTACTGAGTGGCAGCGATGTGCCGAGTAGACAGAGGGCAGAATGAAGAGGAGAACAGAACTGGTTAAGCAGAGAATGAAAGTTCATTCTCTCTTATCATGGTCTTTGCACAGCCGGTGTCTTGCCATTCAAGAGTCAGTACTTTATTTCCACCTCCATATCTGGTGAGCAGGCTGTAGACCTGTTGACATGAAAATTATCCATAGAGCAGTGGAAGAAATGTGATTAAATTGTGTTAGAATAGCTCAGCCTCTTTCTGACTAATAGAAAAGAAATAGTCTGGAGGCCATCATGGATTCCTGAGATGCTTATAATGGGAATGTTGTACTATCACAAATGTAAGTGGAAATCCATGTTTATGCAGGAAAATAAAACTCAGGATTTGTCTGTCAAATTGGATGTTGGAAGTCGAAATAGAGACTTTCTATGTGGATAAAAGCATTACTCCAACTATAGTCACTTGCTCATTAATTTCCATCTTATGAATATTGTGAAATTAGGGGTCTTATTCCACCATTACCTTTTATGATAATTATTCTATGGGAGAAAGAATGTAAAAAAGTATTTTTACTTTTTAAAGTAAGCTTACTGAATTGTCATGTATCCTAATCAATCTCTACTTCAACAAACGATAAAAATACGTTCTTTATTTACCAAGTGTTTTCAAGTGTGTTGTCTCAATTGATGTTCCCAACAATAAGTCTGTGACATAGAATGGGAAGATTTAAATCAGAATAACAGGACTTTAGGTTGGTATTATAGCATAGGCATCGTAAGTGCATATGACAAAACTGAAGGGATCAAAGGATTGACTAAGTTCACATAAATCAATTAAATAAATATATAAAATTTAAACCTAGGCAGAACTCTGAGGGAAGATACTTGAGAAAAATAAGTGTACATAGCTATATGTACAGACGCACACATTGAAGACTTCAAAGAAACAATTCATTTTTTAAAACCTGAAAATGTGTATTTTTAGAAATGTACAGAGGTATAGATTTCTAGGATTTGGGTTAAATGGTAGCATCTAGATCAATATATTCAATAAAGAAACCATTTTGTATTTTTAATAACAACAACTCAATATGTCTATGGCTTTAAATGGCCCCATAATTTGAATTCTTTTTTTTTTCATATTGACAGTTTTATTATTCACCCTTTGAAGGGAATAAGCTTTCTCTTTATGCTTCTGAAAGGTGTAATATCAAAACCTGACCTACTTAATGAGTCATCTTAAAGCACATATCTTTAAGGATGGGAACACCATTCTTAAGATTTTTTTTTTTTTTTTTGGACACATTTACCCAGAGTAGCATTTATTTGACTTTGTTTTTTTTTTTTTTCTTTTTTTAATTTAATTTATTGGGGCAACATTGGGTAACAGAATTATAGATATTATATTGTGTGTTCACCACCCAAAGTCAGGTCTCTTTCCATCAATTCTTACCCCCCTTTACTCTCTTCTATCTGGCTCTTCAAGTGCTCACTGTTCTCAGAAGCTGGCTACATGATACCTGTTCTTTTGTTGCAAAGAACAGCTATTTACCCACCCAAGCAAATTCCTACTTGTTTACTACAAGGGTGGGTGAACTGCTGGCAAGGTACCCAATTAGGCTAGTCAATTACTGAACATGTTTTGGGGTTTTTTGTAAGCATAATGCTGGAAAAGCACGACATAAATAATGATATAGTTATTTTTTCTTTAACATAATATGTCAAACTAGGAGATATATAAATTGAGCATACTATGTATTGGAACTATACAATAATGTTTTAAAAAAATCTTTATTGTTAAGATTATTACAGATGTTCCTCTTTTTTTCCCCCAGTGCCCCTCTCCACCCTGTTCCTGACCTGCCCCAGGTTTTTGCCATGCTATTGATGTGTCCATAGATAATGCATATATGCATATACAATTTTTGTTTAATCTCTTCCCACCCCACCCTTCTTTCCTCTGAGAATTGTCAGTCTGTTCCATTTCCATGCCTCTGATTCTATTTTATTCACTAATTTATTCTGTTCATTAGGTTTCTTATTGGTTTATTTTGATTTTTAGATTCAGTTGTTGACAGGTATGTATTTGTTGCCATTTTGTTGTTCATATTTTTTATCTTTTTCTTCTTCCTCTTCTTAAAGAATACCCTTCAACATCCTAATATATAAAAACCCAGGGTCCGTAATATCCAAAATGAACGAAGGCTCGACCAACCGGAAGTCAGTCCTGCCATCAGTGCTGGGTTACTGTGGCGACCCAGCAACAGCTGCCGCCAGTGCAGGCATGGCAAACCAGCACTGACTGCCGAGGGGGCTGCGGATCAGGCCCAGAGAGAGGCCCGAAGAGAGAGGCAGGGTCTGGTCTGCAGCTTCCGTGGCAGCTGTTGATCAGCCCTTGCCTCTGTCTTTCTCTCTAGGCTTAGCCAGCAGCTGTGCTTCTATTTCTCTCCAGGCCTTCATGGGAGCTGCTGATCAGCCCTGCCTCTCTGATCAGGCCTGAAGATTGACCAGGGGACGCTGACTGGCATAGAAACTGACCAATCAGAACCAAATCTGAGTGAAGTGTGAGGAGCCAATAGCTCCTAGGAGGCGAAGCTTTTGACACTGACTGGCATAGAAACCGACCAATCAGAACCAAATTGGCCAGCAGGGGATAGCAATTGGGGGTGAGATCAGGTCAGCAGGGGACGGCCATTGGGGGTGAGATCAGGCCAGCAGGGGAGGGCAATTGGGGGCGATATCAGGCCAGCAGAGGAGGGCAGTTAGGGGCAATCAGGCAGGCAGAGGCAGTTGGGGGCGAGATCAGGCTGGCAGGGGAGAGCAGTTGGGTGAGATCAGACCAGCAGGGGAGGGCAGTTAGGGGTGATCAGGCAGGCAGGCAGAGGCAGTTAGTGGCGATCAGGCAGGCAGGCAGGTGAGCAGTTAGGAGCCAATGGTCCTAGATTGTGAGAGGGATATCCGACTGGAGATGGTGCAGGTTGGGCTGAGGGAACCCCCATCCATGCATGAATTTCGTGCACTGGGCCACTAGTTTCATATAATACTGGTTTGGTGGTAAAGAATGCCTTTAGCTTCTTACTGCCTCTAGGGACTTCATTTCCTAGCTCTGGCACCCTGGGCTGTGGGCCTAGTGTGGGGCTAGGATATCTTGCTCCTCCAGGTGGCCTCCACAGAGAGGGACTCCCTCCTGATTAAAGAAGTGGCACATATAGGTGTTGGGTGTTGGACTAGCCTGTTCTGTGCCTCCACACCTCCTACCAGTCTCAGTGTGCTTTCTTCTTTACTTCTCTAGTTGTAGGCCTTCCATTCAGCCAGCTTTCTGGTGGTTCTGGATGATAGTTGTTCTGAATTTTAGTTAAAATTTTGATGTGGTTGTGGGAGGTGGCAAGTACAGGATTTTACCTACACTGCCATCTGGGTTCCTCTCTGTACAATAATGTTTTAATTAACACATATATTTTGAAATCTTTCAGATTTAATATTTAAAGGGAAAATTGCCCTATCTTTATGAATACTGCATTGCAGCCATTTAAAAATGTTCTTAAATGATATAAAGTAAATAAAAAGTGTACGTAAGTATACTCTTTATTTTCTTTTTAAAAAATATATTTTTATTGATTTCACAGAGGCAGGGAGAGGGATAGAGATATAGAAACATCAATGATGGGAGAGAATCATTGATTGGCTGCTTCCTGCACACCCCACTATGGGAAAAGAACCCTCAACCTGGGTTCCTGGTTCATAGGTTGAAGCTCAACCACTTAGCCTTGCCTGCTAGGCCACTTTATTTTCCATTTAAAATGCTCTCCATATTTTCAACAGAGGGTTAAATGTTAGGGTTTTGAGGTGAATCTAAAAGATGTCAGGAGTAGTTATTGTTAAATATTTATGAGCCCGCTAGTAAGGACAAATCATTTTCTTAATCTATTTCACTAATAGAAATTATTTATAAGTACATCATTAATTATTTACATGTTCCTGGTATTATGTTTGCATTAATAATTTAAAAATATATAATTATCTATTAAATCATCTAAATATGATTTAACTTCATTTATCTTTTGTAACATAAATAGCAAGTTCATCATTATAGTTATATAAAACAAGGTATTCAGCTATAACAAGCTTGGGTATTTAGAAAGAGTAGTGACAATAGTTGCATATCTTTCTTACTCAAATTTTGTCTGGTGTAATGAACATTTTTAAGAAATGTTATGGAGTTTCAGACCTGTAAGTCTTTTGTCCACTAGTTGCTATATACCCTTGAGGTCCCTGGCATGTATAAAGCAACTTTCTTTATACAAATGGCCAATTAACTCAATGCCCTCAGAGCCAAATGCCTTTCGGTACACAGCAGGTAAAGACTGACTTTGGTCTGGGCAGCACCAAACATTCTTACTGAAAACTTTAAGGGGATTCACTGTGGAACAAAATTGGGATCATGGCAGCTTTGTCCTCCCTCAATTATGCTATCTGAGGTTGGAGTATCATATCATGAATCCTTAGAGCTTCACAGTCTTGAAGTTATGTCTGAGTTATAACTAGAAAGTAGAAATTATTATGGCAATATTATTATCAAGATATCTTGGTCCACAAGAAACTTTCTATTAGGAAGCCTATTAAAAAGATCTTAACAGGCTGTTTAGAAAGGTTCAATGTTTAGGATATGAGAAGAAAATTATCAGCTGAGTCTTTTAAAATAGAAAAACCCTTTATATTTTCTTGATAATGAGCCAAAGTAAGGGCAAAAATAAAGTTTGAATTCTAAGCACAATCACCAGTGTAAAATATTTTGAGCTGCAGTCTTCTATTACCACAATCTTTTCTTACAGACTATTATGGGCTGAATTGAGTTCTCTCAAAATCTGTATGTCCTAACTCCCAGTGGCACAGAGTGTGATGGTATTAGAGATGGGTCCTAAAATAGGTAATTAGGTTAAACTAGGGTTAGGATGGTGGGCTTTCATCCATTGTGACTGATGTCCTGATAAGAGGAGGCTAGGACACTGAAAATTACACAAGCACACAGGACCCTGTGAAGACACGTGGATAAGATGGCCCATCTACAAGCCAAGGAGAAAAGCCTCAAAGGAAACCAACCCTGCTGATACCTTGATTTGGGACTTCTAGCCCCCGGAATTGTGAGAAAATGAATTTCTGTTGTTACCTAGTCTGTGGTATTTTGTTATGGCAGCTTTAGCAAACTAATACACAGACCTTTTCCTACTGAGGTCCTCATCACAAATCCCAGTTTGTATTCGGAGTGTACAACTCCACTTGTTTAGATCCAGGGCCCTCTTAGGGGACACTTGAAGCAAGAATTGGAGACAGGTACTTTTCCTTGTTTACAGAATAGTTGCAGAGGAGATTTAGGGTTCAGACTCTAATTGCTTGCTGCTTTGGCTTTGCACAACAATGCCATTCATAATACTTAGTTTAAGGAAGACAGCTTATGCAAATACCTTCTTGAATGCTTTATTAACAGTCTTTCTACAGCCTTTGCTGACTGCTTGGATACCATTGAGTATTCAAGTTAATCCGAAGGTTAAACCTCTCTATAGATTTTTAACATGGCCCCAAACTGGGAATCTCTGTTGAAGATCCTGCTATTTTCTTATTTTCAAAAAACGTGGCCAGGTGTGAGAAATCTACTTGTATAGGACTGGCATAATATAAACTTATGGACCTCAAAGTGAGGAAGCCCCCCGTTTTGTGAAGTTGATCATTTGCTCTGCTATAATCTTGACTCCACTGCCTGACAGTTTTTGAATCTGTAATTAAACATACTAAGTAAACAGAGCCGTTTATTGATTTCCAGCTATGCAGTTTCAGGATACAAATGTGAAAAAATAGTAACAGCTCCTATAGCAAGATGACCCATGGGGATGCTTTAGGACAGTGGGAGCTGCTGTGCATGAGAAACAGGGCTGATGGCAACATGTATTTCTTTTTAATTTGAGGATTATGTTGGAAGTGAAACATAATCTTCAAGGTGAACAAGAGCTTTTGCTAGAGTACTTAACCCTAACGATGAAACCAGCATAAATTACCTGATTATTATTAGCTGGTGTTTAACTTGCCTGCACTTTTAACACATTATATTGGAAAATATATTTTTTAATCTTGTTCATGGGTGATTAGAATGTTCTTTTATTTTTTAGTGTTTTAAAATCGTGTACGTTGAGTATTCACCAACTTATCAATTATTTAGTCATTAAAAATATGGGTGAGAAGTCATTTAGCAGTAATTAGGACTCAGTCCAACATGTGTAAAAGGCAGTTGCTTAAATTGCATCAATGAGCTGTATAGAGATGACATTAAATTGTTTGTTCCAAGCAAAAAGAATGTTCATAGGAGTCTCTTAAACTACATGGCAATAGCAGTAAATGCAGGCACTCACAGAGCACCATAGCATTTTGGAAATCATTATCTTGTATTAGTAGAAAATTCTCCTCTGTAGCCCACCCTACATTGAAATGATTAATAGTTGAATGCTAGTTAATGCAGTTGGGCAAAATTCTTCATTATAAGGTAATCGGACCCACATGTCTTGAAAGAAGACAATGGTTCAGCCTTATGGCAAGTTACTTCTAGGTTCAACTCTTCAGAACAAAGTGGTGTGAAGGTGGGATAACTCCTAAATCTCCGGATATGTTATTGCTTAAATAATTCCACAAATATAATGGCATAAGTCTTCTGTCTAAAAAGAAGTATTTTATATAAAAGTCTGAAATTGCTTTGGACATTTTCTAATTTTTACTGGGATTTTTCTGGGGGAAAAAAGGCTGTAACCTAATACCTGAGTGAATTTGACAGTTTCATTTATTGTCTACAAACAAAGGAACATTTTCAATTTATTCAGTTCTCACTTATCAGTGTCTTCTGGGACATGAGTTAAGAAAACAATGACATCAGCATGCAATCAAAGAACATTGTTTTGAACACTAATTTTTAAATATCCTTTTTCTAAAATCATTTCCAGAATTGTTAACAGATCTTTTGAAGGGACAGTGAGTGGTGGGATTTGATGGTTGTTAGGCAGCCAATGGAAGTTGCCCTGAGAAAAATGGTATCCAGGTGGTTCTGTTATTGGTGGAAGTGGGGTCTCTCCTTTCCCCACTGAGTGCTGGAGCGGGGTCCTTACTATATCTCAAGAAAAAGAATTTTCTGAGACTCGCATGGGAGGATGAGTGATTTTTATTTGCATGGAATTACAACTCTGGGTTTCCTAAATCCTACTTCCCTTAATCCAGTCCTGGAAGATGTATAGCTGGGGATTCGGTAGAGCTGGAAGCAAAGCCAGTGTCCAAAGGTTCTGTTCCATGGTGGAGCTGGGTACGGTTTATCAGGATAGTTTCAGTCCATTAGTCCACTGTGTGTGGGGTTCACATGGCTGTGGGCCATGTGAGTGAATGCAGGAGAGCAGGAGCCTGAGGGCCCCTGCGATACCCGGAGTGCAAGAGAGCAAGACAGCAAACTTCTTTGTTTAGGAGATTAAACAACTCAAATCCCCTGTGTTTGCAGTAGCCATGCCTACTCTGACCAAGGACCAGTTCCCAGCTGAGACTGAGACAAGTACCTTCCCTTTGTGACCCAGACTTTTCCGGACATGGGTCTTTTCTCAGCAACTTGCAGGGAATAGATCGTGGCTACCTGCGTTTTGTATTACACTGTAGTTTCTTGGCAAAGCTGCACAAGTGGCATGCCTATACTATCTGGCCTTCCCTTTGTTCTTTTCCAGTTATTCAAAACTAGCTTAATTATAACAGTAAATGTCCCAGAATTACTCTCCCCCTACAATAAAAAGACAAACTCTAGATGGAGTAGAAATATTCCTACCTGAACCCATTTTGTGGACATGGTCAGTTATATGTTGCTTTCTCTCGAGTTCGAAGAGAGTGTGATGTTAAAGTTGTAAATACTTCATCACAAGGGAAATTAGTTAAGCACTCTGAAAGTGTTTTTACTCTTCAGGTGGTATACAGGGAGATATTAGAATAAGTTTAATCAATTTATCAGTCATTGTTTTTATCAATGTTTTTATATCATGTCTTTGTTGTTATATCATGCTGTTATTGTTTATTAATCAATTTATATATTATTTTATATACATTTTACTAATTTTCTTTCATCTCTGACACTTCTATTATAGAGAAAGGGTGAATAGTGATATTAAAATATTTCTTCTAATTAATTTCCTTTTGATATGCAAGAATCCGTGCATAAATATGAGTTGAGAATGTAGACTTTTATTTTGGTCAACCTTGCTCCTTTCCTGTTACATACTGCCATTTAGATTGAAGTTGTCCTGTGTGCCTGTCATTGTTCTCAGTGTTTTACTTATATTGCCTGATTCAGTCATTATGCCAACATAATCAGGAACAGCTGTTGTTATATCCCATCTTAAACCTTAGGAAAATAAGTCTTAAAGAGATTAGATAATTTACAAATGATCGTTCCAGAACACAAATTACCAAGCCAATATTCCCAACCATTTCATTAAATTTTTATCTTCCAAGTCTATAGGAGCAATATGTGTTTTAGTTGGTCATCAGAAGATTTTTAATAATTTTTTTTAATATTGTTTGAGTTGGTGTGCATTCCCCAGTTTCCCACTATCCAAAACAATTCCCTCTTATGTTATATCTGCTTGGATCACACATTGATGCTACTACATGACTTTCAGATTATTGTTACTGCCTCTTTCTAATCCATTCTAAACACCTGGCAGATAATTGAACTATATAAAATAATAAAAGCATATATTTTGTATATGGCATATGACAAATAATAATTAATTCCCCTTCTTTGTTTGAAATCATATTTCTAGACCATGTTACTACATAGTTGGGTGAAATTGGGGAATATATTTAAACTCTCTTAGTCCTGTTTTCTAATAAAATGGAGAGTTTAACATAGGCAATCCTTAAGATCTAAAGAAATTAATTATGTTATGCACTAGTATGATGCCATACATCTGGCTCCTTTCTGCAGTTTGGACGAAATTTAAAATTTTCATAGGTTTTACATTATGATCATACAATTCGAACTTTTCAAAGTTAAATGGCTATGTTACATGTACCAACAAAGTTTATGGTCACATGCCTTCCACAGGTGCTTGTAGGTACCCTTACAATGATGCAGCCAGCATGTGCCCCCGTATTTCAGCTATGAGGGGTGGAGTCTTGGTCATTGTGAAAATGCCGTGGTTTCTCATTCTTAAGTTTTCAGTTGCTTTTATCCTAGAATGGGTAAGCAGAAAAGATCAGCAGAATTTTGGACAGAAGTCTTAATGCAGGTATATTAATTTTCTATTGTATTGCTGTGTAATGAATTAGCACAGACTCGGGGGCTTAAAGAACATTCACTTATCTCCGTTCTGTAGTGGGAAGTCTGGCACGGCTAACTGAGTCTTCCTCAGGACTTCATTAGGCTGCAGTTATGGCTCTGATTGGAGTTGTACTGTTTTCTGCGGCTCAAAGTCTCCTTGCAATTTCATTGGTTGTTGGCAGAATTAATTTCCTTCCGGTTATATCTCTGGACCCCCTTTACTTGCTGGTTGTGGTCAACTCTGAGAAGGCAGCCTGCTGTTCTGTTATTTGAGCCCCCCAGACCATGGCTCAGCTCCTTTTAAGAGAATAGATACTCCACTGCAGCTTAGAATCCCTGACTTCTCTTCTCTAACCTCTAGATCGTTCTTCACAAAAATACTCACCTGATGGAGTAAGGCCCACCTGAACTCAGTGGGCAGGGTTTTATACAGGGCTTATACCAAGAGACAGGAATTTTGGAGTTCATGCTAGAATTTAGCCTACTTCAACAGGAGAATAAAGTAAAATCTTGCCATAAGAACCCCAACAATATTGGTAGTGCTTTTTTCAAGTTACTTTTTCTGGAAGTTAAATTGAATACAGTGCTTGGGTTTGATTGCTCATGCGATTTGAAAATCACACTGATTTGAAAATCACTGTTATGTAGATGCATTTATACCATCTTAAAAAATACAAATATCATTTAAAAATTCTCACCAGAGAATATGCAAGGGAGGGAGAGGCACAGGGAGTGGATGAGGGAGAGGGAGTGGATGAGGGAGAGGGAGTGGATGAGGGAGAGGGAGAGGGAGAGGGAGAAGAGAGGGAGAGGGAGAGAGAGAGGGAAAAACAGTAACCCACAACCTAGGTGTGTGCCTTGACTGAGAATCAAGCCGGCAACCTTTTGCACATGACAATGCTCAACCAATTGAGCTAATCTGGCCAGGCCAAAATGTCATTTTTTAAGGGAAACATTTTATAAAAGGAACAATTTTGCCATGCCTAGGATATCCAGTGAATGCAGCTATTTTTAATTATAAATTAATACTTCTATTTGATCAGATTTTGATGTCAGAGGAATTAGTGGACCAGACTTCCCAGACAGAAGCGGGAATGAGGCTCTTGTGATATCTTCAGAAAATGAATTTCTAAGACTCACGCGAGAGGATGGCATGTGGAAGAGGATTTTATTTGCATGGCGCTACATTGCTCTGGTCCCAGTTTCCCATTTCCCCAAGCCAGTTCTGAAACCAGGGCAGCCGGGAGTTCAGCAGAGCCAGTACCAAGGCAGTGTCTAGAGGTTCTGTTCCATATTGCAGCTGGTGTGGGTTAGCATTCAGGCCAGATTAGAGTCCCTCAGCCCATGTGAGGAGTCCTAGCTGGCCATGAGCCATGTGGGCAGTGGGGAGCATAGCCCCTGCAGCAAGGGTCACAGGAGCCAGGCAGCCTGGAGCCGAGAGAGAGTGGCTCCTTTGTGTAGAAGTTTATATATTTACATTTTGTGTCCTTGCAGTGGCCGTCCCCATCCTGGCCAATTACCTATTTCTAGGTGTGATTGATGGGCAAACATTTTCCCACATCGCTCAGACCTTACTGGGCATGTGTCTAAACTGCCTTTGTACAGTCCCTTCCCTCACCCATTGACAGGGAGTAGACTTGAGAATGCAGTCGTATAAATGGCATGCCTATACTATCTGCTCTCCCCTTTCACTCCTTTCCTGTTCAATAATAACCAGGTAATAACAACAGCATCTACTTCACACAGAATTTTGTTGTATGGCTTGAAGTTAAACATTTCACTTAACATGTTAGTTATATTTTGTATGACACTCTGAGTAACTACTATTGATTCTTGATTACATTAATATCAATATTTATGCTGCCGTAAACAATGTTTACAGCACTGTAATTGATAAGACTATTAGTGCTACCTACTTGTAGGACCTGCAATTATATTGCTATAAATGTAATTTATAGTTGTAGTAATAGTATCTAACTTTCATATAAAGCTTGAATGCATAAAGCAGCAATGGTTTTTATACCAGAAGTGGTAACCGATGTAACTTTTAAAAGTGATTTTTTAAAATTGGTGAAGCTAGTAACTACAGTGATTTTTTCCCTTGTATGGACGTGATCAGCTCAAATTTTATAATTATTACCAGTCCTTTTTTTTTTTTTTTTCAAGATTGTCCTAGAATTAGTTGACAAAAATGTAAAGCTGATAGAGCTCTTGGTAAATCCATTACTTCAGTTTTTTCTAAATTTTTGCCTAGTGTATATTTAATAGATATGAATTGACAGTGTTTTAGCATTTCCCCTCTGCTCATTTTTAATGTAATGGGCTAGATTGTCAACTTTTGGTTTGGTATTCAAAATCTTTTTTCTCTTTTTGGTTTGCTTTATTTTTAGAATATGGGATGCTATTTCCAGAGAATCATAATACCAACAAGAAAGGAAGAATAAGTATCTATTTTAAAAATTCCCTCCCCTAGTTTATAGGAGGCATCCTACCCTGAATCAAATTCATACTGTGGTTTTGATAAAACAAAGATTTGAAAAAAGTGAATAAAACCTCAGATTTTTCTTTAGTTTAAATAAACTATAAGCACAGCCTATCTTTCTATTATTTTGGGGAACTTGTCTTTGATTTTTTTCCCCCTCCTATTTCACCACACCCAACTGCACAAAAATGACTGACCTGAAAAATAAATGCAGTCCCTGAGTTGTTTACTCTCCAAAAGCTGTTTGAAGTATTTTACTTTGCATTGTGTGTAACTACATGGAGGGAAAAAAATGCAACCCTCCAAATGACACTTTTTTCTCTCCTGAACTGATATATCCGGATAGTATAACTTGTTATTTTTATCTTCATGGTATAAGTGGATTTTTTACAGACCAAAATAATGAGATCTTAAAATAATAAAATGTATGGGATATAATTGCTTACATATAAATCTGTGCCACCTATTTCATCACCTATTTCAGTAGTTGGGCAATTTGAACAAAGATTTTGCTGGTACAAGGTATAGATTTTCTGATCTAAAAATAAATTTATGTGCATAAAATTATATATTTAACAATTTAAAAGTATTTAACTTTTCTTCTGTTTTGATAGTAAATATCAGCACCATGAGATTGGATTTAAGATATTTTTTTTTTAGTTTTTCTTTTTAAATAGTTTCATGTTAATAACATGAGTGAAGGGGTTACTCAGGAAGGAACTATAAGCAGTAAAATTAATGTAAAAGTCACATTTTGCTTTGGTTTTATTTTAAAATCTCAATTTGCTGAAATTTTTGAGAAAAGAAGCAAGGAACAATAGTAAATGAAAGTGCTCAGAATCAAGTCTAATCTCAGCATAAAGTTAAAGATAAATTAAATAGATCTTTATTTTGAATAACACCCTTCCCCCCAAAAAAAGTTGGTAACAAGATTGAAGGATGCAATAAATAAATTAAATTAAATGAATCTTTCCAAGAAGGAAGGTTACAAAATAAGAAGGTTAAGTGCCTGAAACTGTCTGTTACCCCAAATTTATGTTGTGAGGATTCATTACTGTAAAACAAGGGGATTCATACTCTGTATAATAAGATATCACATGGAGTTTCTTTCCATGTACTGTATGTCCTTAAAGGTGAAAACAGCAGGAAAATGAAATTATTCCATTTACCGGAATTACAGCTTCTTTTGTATAAAATTTTAATCATTTTATATATGACAACCTTATGCTTAATGTTTTTCGAATACTCTTCATAAAATATTATTTAGCTAAAGCATACTCTCCCACTGAGCACATCGCTGCTTTCAATGGCTGTGCTAATCTAGTTTGAATATATGCAGCATTTAATCTTAATTATGATGCTGAAGTCTATACAACGTTAATTATTCATTTCACACGCTCCCTCCACTTTATTGTAACTCCTAATTTGCTTAACAAAATGTAGCATTTAATTAGAACTCTGGAACTGTTGGGGTAAGGTGGTGTTTAGAGTGTGTGTGTGCCTGTGTGGGGGGCACTCAAGCTTTCTGTTTATTTGGAAATACATCTGGTGGAGGGGACGTGTTGGAAAAAGAAAAGTCAAAAGTTTTTAATTTAAAAACTAAAATCCCCTAGTCGTTCCACTTCTTACCTGTTTCACAGTTTCTTATAGTTTACTTACACGATACAGAATGGCCAATTGAAATATTTTATTCATTTAGAGATCAGTGTGTGTTTATTAAAGTTTTGAGATCCTGTTGGTGGGAAGGAGGCTCTTATAGGGGATCAGGAGAAAAGCATTCCATGACCATGCACTGATGATTCAGGAATGCTGCTCCTGGGTTCCCAATGTCCCATCTTGGTCCATCCAGCCGCGGAGAAAGTCCAACCATGTCTTCTGCAAAGCCAGGACATAGGACAGGGTCCACATTTTCTGTTTCATATTAAATCTTAGTCCTTTGGTAGCAGCTAGACCTTTGGGAGAGAATGCCAACAAATGCAGGGGTGAGTGCAGGTTACTGCAAAGGAGAGAGGGAAGGAGAGAGAGAGGGAGTGGGGGGAGAGCATGAGCTTAAAGGAGAGGTTCTTTAGTCACCTGGAGTTTTAACCAGGAGCTTTTTCAAAATAACCAGTCAACTTTCCGAGCTTTTGTTGACTTCTGTTGGTCCCACCCGCAGACCTATCTATTGTTCCCCCAGGCTAGACTGATAGGCCTCTATGGTCAAGCACCTCCCCTGTGCCTTGTTAACTTCTGAGCATGTCCTAACCACACACCCCCAGTCCCCCCCTCGTCCGACCCCGCCTCCCCTGACAATCTGGTACCAGAGCAGGGATGGAGGGGTGTCAGTCTTTGACAGGGCAAGCTATGATTCCCCTGGATCGTGTGTGAACCTGTAGCTTCCTGGTGAAACACACCTAAAAATCCATATTGTCACAATTATCCTCATGCTTTCAGTGTGAATTTAACTATGTTTGGCAAATAAAGTAACACAAACAATTAGTTTTGCCCTTAAAAGGAAAATAATTAACATTTGTATTACTCTGATTTGCGTGGTTATACCAGCTCCCTTCAGTGGTATCTAACTTACTGTAGAGTACTATTTTATTTACGTATTAAATCTCTTTAGAAAATCAAGTGTAATTATTTACTCTTATACCCTCCTCCTCTGTCTTTCTTTAGTTATAATGATTAGTTCTGTGTCATAAGCATTCTCCCACTACAATGAAACCCCATATTCCATGGGGGTATTCTTCAGACTAATTTACCATCCCCGTGTCCAATCCCCTGGACCACTCTGTCCATTTATTCATATGTAAAAATCTTCCTTTTGAATCAAAAGAGTAACTGGGTTAAAATAAGTGACCATGAGTAGTTATGAGTATTGCTACTGTTTCATCAAAATTCCAACAAGGGAAACAATTCACAGGAGAGGAGAGAGAGAATAAATGTTATATTCTAGTATGAGGATAGCATGCACATTCACATTTTAAGATTTGTTTTCTAATAACAGCAGGCAGAATTGCGACCTCTGCCACTTTCTTCTGAAGTGCATCAAATAAGACATGAGTGGTGGTATGCTATATGCTTAAATACAGTCTCTTCAGCCAAGAGCTCAGTGTTTGAACCCCATCTCTGCTTCTCACCAGTTGAGTCATTTTGGAAAATTTATATAACCTTTCTTGCTTTTGTTTCTCCATCTGTAAAATGGGTATAATAGTTATTTTTACCTTACAGGATTGCTTAGGAATTCATTATATTAAAACTAGTTCCTTAGAGTCTATGAATAATTATGAAATGGCAAATGATATTGAGGGGCATTATCCAAACTGGCTTTTAGATATACCCCAACCCCCCTGGATAATTACAAAACTTCCACTCATGTTTTTTCTTTCTAAATTGCATAAGCCTGGACTCATATAAAACTTAAGAATCCTGGAATAAAAGCACAAAGATAATAACTTTCCTCATTTATATTTCCATCTACCATGCTGCCATTGCTAATTACCTCGTAACCTTGTCTTTTAAAAGGGAGGGGGTGGTTCTTTCAGACTCTGTTTATAATCTTCTCATCAGGAGTATTTCCCTGAGCACTCGCTCCCCCCAGCTTTCCTATAATAACTATTTAGTTTTGTTTCTGCTTCTTCCACTGTGTCCAGTTTAAAGAGCTAAGGAAGGAGGGAAGTGGACTACGTACTGATCTTGAGATGTTCACTTAGTGCTGAGTGCTTTAAACCAATTTTCTTTTCTGTTTTTGAACTTTTTTACACCCTGGGGAATTCCCAAAAAGATTGTGAAGTTCTGTGGAGCTTTTCTGAAACATAAGCTACCCCTTCTGTCCCTCTCTTTGAAATGAAAAGCTCTAGCTTTTTGGTCTGAATTTAGTTCTATTCACTATCTCACCATCACACTAAGCTGCTTCTGAAGTTGGCCCCCCACGCGGTTCTGAGTCCTAAAGCCATGCTGACCGCTTTCTTCTCTGTGCCGCTTTTCATGCATTCTCTTTCGACTCTCGGCTTTGCCATTCTGCTTGGGCATCACCCAGGATGCCATGTTCTGTCTGATGCTTTTTCAGCTGACCTCCCGTCTGTGAAGTCCTTGCCTCTCTTTCCCTCTTCTTCTCTGTTTTGTTGCCACAGAGGATTTCATAGAGAGATTTGCAATTGTCTGAAATGGAATGTTTTGTTGTTTGGCAGCATTTCAGAGAAAGTCAGGAATATTATCTCTTAAAAGTCGCAGGCTAATGTTTTAGCTCATGTCATGCTTAGAGTAATTCCTCCATGTAGCCTTACTCCCCATTTTTTACTTAAAGGGAAATAAATTTACCAGTGGTCACACGTTATGTGACAGAGCCAGGACTGAAGTGCATTTTTCAGAAATTTCAAAGCCTGCTTTTCTCTGCCACATAGTACGCTTCTTGAATATTTGTTTCCCTACATTCATTTCTCCTTCACTTGATATCAAAACAGCAGTTTTCAACTACTACATGCTTCCTGTGTCCTACTGCATTGCTTACAGATTCTGGTTAAATAGCTCCAGTAAAAATGCTTTCAATGAGTTGATGATGAATGCATCTAAAAATAATTTAATCTATGAAAATAGAGATAGTCCTTGATATATTGAGGGTCTATATTATATTTCATTCATTCAGCATATACATATTAAATGCCTGTCTGATTCTAGATGCTGAGATTAGAGTTATGACTCAAACAGAAAGTCTCTGTTTTAATGGACCTTACATTCTAGTGATGAAAACAGATAATAAACATACAAATGAATATATTTCCATTTCTATCCCTATGTATCATGTCATGTTATGTGCTTTGATGGACAGTCCAGTGGGCCATAAGTTTGATATTTGAAATAAAGTATTAGATAATTAGATAATGGCTGACCACTTTAAAAAACTATACTGATTTCAGAGAGGAAGGGAGAGGGAAAGAGATAGAAACATTAATGATGAGAGATAATCATCAATCAGCTGCCTCCTGCATGCCCCACACTGGGGATGGAGCCCACAACCCAGGAATGTGCCCTGACCTGGAATCGAACATGACCTCCTGGTTCATAGGTGATGCTCAAACACTGAGCCATGACAACTTTTATGCAAACTATGTGAGACTAAAATACATAAAATAATTCTGCATCTAATACGTAAGTATTTTGAAGTATAATAACAGAGGACTATGGGCTTGGGAACCTAACTCTCTGAGCCTTATTTTCCTCACCAAGAACATGGGTTGATAGAACCCCTGCAGGGGTGCTGTAAGAATTGAGAAAAAGACTAGATGTGGTATTTTGCATAGTTCTTGGCATATAGTAAGTTTTGTGGGAGATAGCAGTGCTAGTGGCAGGGGTGGTAATTGTAGTGGAAATTATTATTGTTATTAATATAGCTTTGGAGACTCACTGAGGATTTCTATGCTTTAGATTCTTCACATGAATTTTTTTTTTTTTGCCCCAACTCCTCACAGATGTAGGAAGTGTAAATAATATATGTGAAGCACTTTGAATACACGAAGACAAATTTTTTTCTATTGTTATCTGAGGTTTCAGAAATAAAGTCTAATTCTGGCGGTTTTCTTAAGAGCAGAATTTCCATTTTCCTATACAGTGGGAGTTCTTGCTTAAAGATGTTTTGCAAAGCCCATCCTAACATATTTAAGTCGCATTTGAATAGCTGCCAAAGGCCAACTGGAGAGAGGAGGCACTTCTCCCAACACAGGAGCCCCAGGCGGTACTCGCTGCTGCTGTGCTGGGCAATGCCCAGACCCTGCCAGGGACGCATGGCTGGCACCGCCGGACGCCTGCAGCAAGGATGATATGAACACTCAGGAGTCACCTGCCTCTTGTACTAACAAAGCAATAATGGGCAGTTGTGCTCAGCTAGTGCCTAGACCTAACCCCCTTTCCCCGTGCAGCCAGGTTTGTTCGGTATAAGCTTCCAGTTGATTTTTGTGCAGGTTTAAAATGCTTTATTTTGTAATTATTGTCCCAAGAACACTTTCCTGAGACTTACCTACTTAGCACATTTTAAGTGCACAACACAATATTGTTTTCTATGGGGACAATGTCGTACAGATCTCAATAATTTAAAGATGGTGCGTAACTGAACCATTTTACCTATTGATCACCTCCCTGATTCCCCACTCAGCTCCTGGCAACCACAGTTCTCTGCTTCTGTGTTCACCTACCTTAAACACCTCATATAGCTGGAACCAGACGGTATCTGTCCTTCTGTGATGGGCGCATTTCACTTACTGTCATGTCCTCAGGGTTCATCCATGTTGTCACATATGGCAGGATTTGCTATATTTTAACAATGTTAGAAAGGTACTTATGTTAAACTAGAGGTCCATTGCACGAAGATTCATGCAATAGGCCTTCCTTCCCCTGGCTGCCGGCACTGGTTTTCCTCCTGCACCCAGGACCCAGGCCTTTGCTTCGGCTGCAGCGGAGAAGCCAAGCCTCTTCAGTCTTCAGTCTTTGCTCTGCACCTGCATATGCAAATTAACCCGCCATCTTTGTTGGGTTAATTTACATGCTCCTGATTGGCTGGTGGGCATCGCAGAGGCACAGTCAATTTGCATCTTTCTTTTATTAGTGTAGATTATGCCCCACCTGTGTTGGTTCAGTTTTCCCCTAAAACTCCTTGAAAAAAGCATTTCTTTATTTATTTGTTAATATCATCTCTATGTACCTCAGCTAGTTTTCCTTATACACTGGGTTATCACACTTTTTGTTTTAAGTCTAGCTATAGGCTGTCACAAAATTAACACCCTTAATTCTACAATTTCCATTCATGGAAGTAGTGGCAGTGTTCTGAAGGTGAAAATGTGAACTTGTTTATTTTTACACATGCTTTGGCAGACTTTCTTATTTTAAGATATTCTGGTTAATAAAGAGTTAAATAATAAGGTTTTAATTTTGTCAAGTAGTTCCCAAACTCCTAATTTTTAAAAAAATCTTGTTTTTAGTTATCTAATGATTATTGTAATTAGAGGAGAAGGAAATCTTAAATTAATGTCATGCTCAGGCCAGTGGTTATATGTTAAATAATTCATTTTTTGCAAATAGAAGGACTGAGTTTCTAAAAGACCTGCCTCAGGATGACTCTTTCCCTGATAATGGAGAACCAAGCAATGTCATTGGTGAACAGATAAAATAGATAGTTCCTGAAATCTTGAAGTATATTTTTAAAAAGCTTTATATTTCATTTTGAAGTTTCATAAAGGCAGTGTATTTCATTTTGCATTTAGTGCCACATTTAGTGTTTACCTTAAGGATATTCTCTTGAAATAAATTTAAACTACCGCCAAAGCTCTTTGTCTATGGGAATTACTCAAAAGGCGGGGGTGGGTGGGCGGGGAGGATGCATTGCTGTCAATTACTGATATTGATTCTACATATGATAAGTGACTGGATTGGTTGTATTACATTGTTTAGGAAATTTATGTTACTGACTTCCCTTATTCTCAGCAAGAATATTGTTGTTCTCCTGGATATATGAACTTTAGGGAAAATGTTATTTCTATGAAATATAGTAATTTCAAAGGTAGAAATATGTAGGTATTTATTGATGTTTATTAAGAGATTCTTTTGTAACTGACACTCAAAATTTTGGGAATAAACATAGACTAGTAGCAGACTTTCATCTGGAGAACTGATCTCCTTTGCAACACTTTATCTTGCTAAATGGCTTCCAAAATTGATATGCCAAAGAAGATTATCACATTTTGTGTAATTCATTATCACCTAACCTATTAAACAACACTTTAGCTGTACTTTTAAGTTAATTATAATATAAATGTAAAGTCAGTATAGATATAGTAATATGTGCTGTGATCTTAAACAAACCTAAGAAAAAAGCTAGTAAAGGAAGAATGTGGCATGCATTATTACTCTACACACCAGGAACCAGATTTTATTGACTTGTGTCTTTGCCAACTATTCTAGATACAAAGTAAAAATATTCTCAGCCTTCTGATTTACAAATAACGAAATGTTCAATGTAATGTAGATAAAACATTCAGGTGACTGATTACATTTTTCAGTTTGTAGAGAAAGTCTCTGACCAAGTGCATTCAGAGAGTGGGAAATTTTATTAGAGCTGTTATTTCTTATGGAATATATGACTGGATTTAATCATGCTATAATTTCTGAAGCTAGGTGTATGATAATCTCATCTATAGTGATGTAAAAGGAGAGCATGCACCCTCCAATTGAGGACTAAACTTAATTTGTGTCTTAATATAATAAATTCTAATATTTCCAAATATGCATTCTGTTGAAATGCTTGCTTAAGACACAAGTCCCAGAATGTATACATACACCGTATTGGATATACATGTGTATGGTATGCTCCTTTCCATAATAGAACTACTGAATCAACATAGAAGATGAGAGATAATTCATAAATGTTTCTGTCTCTTTCCAAAGGGTCATGCATTTAAAATTACATTTAAAGCTCTTATGTTTGACTTTACTACCCTCTATAGAAAAATTACTTTAAAAAAGTCTTTCTTCTAGCCACTTCATTCATTCATTTGTTCCACATTATTCAGAAAGTGTTATGGAGTGTTTATGGCAAGGGTTAAGAACACAAACTTGGTACTTAGGTTGCCTGAGTTTGGATCTTAACATCACTTCCCTTTAGTTGTGGGGTCTCTGTTTTTCCATTTCCTCATCTGTAAAGTTGAGACTATAACAGTACCTATCTTATAGGGCTGCTATAAGGATTACATATATAAAACCTTTCAAATAGTGTGCTGTTATTGTTCTATTTGTCAGTTCTGTATAACTTCAGATACTTAGATGTTAATGGGGTCAGTACATTAGGAAGCATGATAATCCCTCGTTATGAAAAATGCAATCATGGAAATAACTAGGGTTGTGAGAAACATGACAGGGCTGAGACTTCAGGGATATGAACAAGCCATCCATGAGATATGCCAAGAGGAAGCATTCTAGAAGGAGGGAATAGAAGTAATATACCCGGTAGGGGGTAGAAGCAAATTTCAAGGATACAAGGCCAGAAGAAAAGTGCCGTGATGATGGCAATAGGTCCGAGAGGGAGGAAAGAGCCAGGTCAGTCACAGCTGTGCAGTCTTTTAATAGATTTTGAATTTTATTCTAAGACTTGTGGTGTCAAAGGTTGTGTTCCTTGGACAACAAACTCTGTGATGGAGTTTTACAGGCAGGACGTTTATTGCTGAGTGCTTTAGAGAATAACACATAAACCCCAATGAGAATGCAGGATTGGGACTAGAGGGGAGGGGGAATTGAAGTCTAATGCACTTGACTCAAATGCCTCCCTCTGCCTTTCCTACGGGGAGCTCTGGGGCTGGGATGGCTCTAGATGTCATCTGGCATTTAGGCAAAGGGGCTGGCTTTTATACCACTCCACCAGCCAATCATTGCAGAAGGCTGTCCCTGGGAGAGGGAATGGCATCTGCCCAGGGGCAATTCCTAGAGATGGGCAGTGCTGATAGCTCTTCCTTGCCTCCATCCTGAAGGGAGCTTTGAGAGGAGTAGCACAGTGTCCCTATGGAAACCCTCAAAAGATTTAAAACAGAAAATTCAACCCCCTAATTCATGCAAGAAATAATCTTTGATTGCCTACTAGACCTGAAAATCCAATTTACAAGTAAGGCACAGAGTCAACCATCTCCTTTAGAATTAAGACAAATAGACAAGACAGCACTGTGCAGGGAATTTTATAAGACATGGAGGGAGTCTATGGACACAAAAGAGGAGCATTTAATTAAGCATTGGTGGAGAGGCTTATGAAAGCTCTCTGGGCAAACAAATGGCATTTGAACAGAACCGAAAGGATGACTAGGAGTTAATTTGGTAAAGGGCAGGGTCTATGCTCCAGGGAAAGTTTCAGCACTTGCAGAATCCCAAAAGTCATCCCCCAAATAAGATGAATTCTAATATATAAAAACCCAGGGTACGTAACGTTCAAAATGACTGAAGCTCAACTGGCCAGATGTCAGTCCTACAGTCAGTACTGGCTTGCTGTGGCAACCCAGCCCTGACTGCCACTGCTGCGGGTGCGATAACCCAGCACTGACTGCTGAGGGGACTGTGAATCAGGCCCAGAGAGAGGTCTGGGGAGAGAGATTCAGGGTCTGATCTTCAGCCTCCATAGCAGCTGTTGATCAGCCATTGCCTCTCTCTCTCCAGGCTTCGTCAGCAGCTGCACCTCTCTTTCTCTCTGGGCCTCCTCAAGGGCTGCTGATCAGCCCCACCGCTCTGATCAGGCCTGGAGATAGGCCTGGAGATGCTGACTGGCATAGAAACCAACCAATCAGAACCAAATCTGGGTGAAGTGAGAAGAGCCAATGGCTGCCTAGGAGGCAGAGCTTTTGACACTGACTGGCATAGAAACCAACCAATCAGAACCTAATCTGGGTGAACTATGAAGGCAGAACCTAAGGTGAGGGCTGAGGAGGGGTTTTAAGGGCAACAGCTGTTTGGTGTAAGGTGTAAGAAAGTGGTTCAATTTTTTAATGACTGGTTTGGCAGGGTAGTGCATATGGCTGGCTATCAGTCCAGATATAGGGATTATGTATTTTTGTCTGTCAAGAGCATCTCCCCCTGCTGAAAAAGGCTCCCCTCCCATTTAAGCAATCCTATTCTATATAATCTATCTTACTAAAAGGGTAATATGCTAATTAGACCAGGTCGACTGGCCATCTTCCGGACGTCCGACTTCCTTCCAGATGAAGCCATGGTGGTGGGGGCCAAGGCAGAGAGGGCAGTTAGGGGCAAGATCAGGTCGGCAGGGGAAGGCAGTTGGGGGCGAGATCAGGCCAGCAGGGAAGAGCAGTTGGGGGTGAGATCAGGTCGGCAGGGGAGGGCAGTTAGGGGCAATCATGTAGTCAGGTAGAGGCAGTTAGGGGCGATCATGTAGGCAGGCAGGCAGGCAGAGAGGTTAGGGGTGGTCAAGCAGGCAGGCAGAGAGGTTAGGGGTGAGGAAGCAGGCAGAGGTAATTAGGGGCAATCAGGCAGGCAGGCAGGCAGGTGAGTGGTTAGGAGCCAGTGGTCCCAGATTGCAAGAGGGATGTCTGACTGCTGGTCAGGGTTAGAGATTATGAAGAGTGATTAGTGGAGAACCTGACATCGAACAGGTTCTAATAAATAGGGGCTGTGGTTGCTACTATTGTTTCTGCTGCTTTGGGGGTGGGGTGGGATTGGGCCTAAACCAGCAGTCAGACATCCCCCAAGGGGTCCTTGATTGGAGAGGGTGTAGGCTGGGCTGAAGAAATCCCGCCCCCACCCCCGTGCACGAATTTCGTGCACCAGGCCACTAGTATGAACATAGTTCCTTATGACGGGAGCAAGGAGTAGGTTCCATAAGCCATGCAGCAGTATCACCTAGCATCTTAGGAAAGAGGAGTCGGATCCTAGAATCTGACTACTGCAAGCATTTGGTTCAGCTTCCTCCTTACATTGATGAGAAAAGGGAAGCAAATAAGCTCAAGAAATTGTTCAAGGCTTCGCACTTAATGGATGTCACATGACAAATGAGAGTCCAGGCCCCACATGTAATCTGAGAACCTGCAAACTTTTACTGGAATCATCTTAACAGCACAAGACATATAGGTGCACACACAGCAAGGGAAAATAAATAGTTGATTATGGATTGAGATTGATAAATATAGCCCTATTTTTCCAATAAGGTAGAGACAGAGAATCACATTGGGATATTTACAATCTTGATCTAATGATAAGGATGACTAAGGTCTATATTTGTTGTACATGAGAGGATACTAATTGCATTATTCTGTGTCTTCTATACAGTATATTTTCTCTAATTTAGAAAAATTTTAATGTTTTCTTAAAGGCATCTTATAAGAGAATTAGAGGCCCAGTGCACGAATTTGTGCACAGGTGGGGTCCCTTGGCCTGGCCGACGATCAGGGCCATTCGGGGCCGGCCAGCCCAGGTGAGGACTGCTGGAGGTTGACTGGCTGTGGGAGGTTCGCCGTGGGAGTGCACTGACCACCAGGGGGCAGCTCCTGTGTTGAGTGTCTGCCCCCTGGTGGTCAGTGCACATCATAGTGGCCGGTCAACCGGTCATTTGGTTGACCGGTCGTAACAGTTGCTTAGGTTTTTATATATGTATATAGAGATTATAATTAATTATATTCGTAAAATCAGTTTCCTATTGTTGCTAACTGCTTCAATAAAGCTTCTAGGTGTGCTATCACAAAATATCTAAAACACATTTGAGATACTTTGACTTTATGAATTGTGGAAATTTATTTTTTGGGGTGTCCTAAATAAAGGTCAATTTCATCCAGCATAGCTAACATAGATATAACGAGAGGCTCATGAAACTTCCATAAGAGACCCAAGTCATCGTTATTAAAGTGCCAAGGACAAGGAAAACAAACAGGCTGTAAAACATGGACCCCCACATTGAAAGTCTCAGGGGTAGATGTTCTGAATTGCAGGAATCGTTTCCTATGGTGCTGCTTCTCACAGAAAAAGCCTTAGTGAGTGGTAAGGAGATTTTGTACTTAAGGCTGGTTAATGCCACGCCACCCCCAAAGCAGCAGAATCAATAGCAGCAACCACAGCCCCTATTTATTAGAACCTGTTCGATGTCAGGTTCTCCACTAATCACTCTTCATGAGCTCTAACCCTCACGGCAGTTTTTCAAGGTGGGTTTTAGCGATCTTATATTATGGATGAGGGAATGGAGGTTCTTGACTTTGGGTGGTGAACACACAATCCAATATACTGATGATGTATTATAGAATTGTGTACCTGAAACCTATATAATTTTCAGAATGTCACCCCAATAAACTCAATAAAAACTTAAAAAAAACACAAAAAAACCTTGTCAAGGCCAGATAGTGTGTGAAATGCATAAAACTCAGATCTGTTGGACTCAAAATTTATAATTCAAACTTACACAAATGGGATCCACATAATTCATAAGCAAGCAACAACTGTAAGGGATAGGTGGGGGGTGCTGGAGAATCCAGTCGTTGTAGTGCTACTTGATGTTGATAGTCACCTCTGTTCCCCGCTAGCATGCCTAATGCATAAATGATTCTATATAGTATATTCTATACAGTATACATAATTCGAGGAAGATCCAAAGAGAAATGGTGCTGGGTCTGCACCGCTAGACAGAGGCAGAGCATTGTATCTGCTTGTACACAGCGATTCTTTGTCATGCCTACCTGGGAAAATGACTTGGGTCTCTTATGGAAGTTTCATGAGCCTCTCGTTATATCTATGTTAGCTATGCTGGATGAAATTGACCTTTATTTAGGACACCCCAAAAAATAAGAGGTATATATATATATATCTCTCTCTCCCTCTCTCTCATCCTCCCTCCCTCGCACCCTCTCTCCCTCTCTTCCTCTGCACACACACACACACACACACACATATGTAATGTGATTTTTAAAGTATAAAAATTGCTCAGTGTTTGAGTGTCGACCTATGAACCAGGAGGTCATGGTTCTATTCCCATTCAGGGCACATGCCTGGGTTCCAGGCTCGATCCCCTGTAAGGGGTGTGCAGAAGGCAGCCAATCAATTATTCTCTCTTCTCATTGATGTTTCTATCTCTTTCTCCTACTCTCTTCCTCTCTTAAATCAATAAAAATATATTTTTTAAAAAGTATAATTTTATAATTGTTATATATTATTTGGGAGCTTAAAATGGTCATTTTGTAATACTTATATATAGTTTTTTCACATATCACTCTTATGAAAAATTATAAGTACAAAACTTGACCAATGGTGTAAGTAATATCAGCATTTCCAAATCTCTCTGCTCTTTCCAAAAAAACCAAGGTTATGCAACCTCCATTTTCAAGCAAAAAATGACAATATTAATTCATGGGATGGTGGGATATATATTTAACAGAGACACCTGTGTGCAGAAATATCTTCCAGCACAAAGTCTTTGGGATTAAACAAATTTGGGAAGTGATCAGTGAAATTTTACTTCAAAGATTTTTTTTTCTAAATAAAAGGTAGTTAAAACTTTTGTAAAAAAAAAATTGAAAAGCAAGCTTCCTTTCAATATTTTTCAGTGAAAGGCATTCTTAGTAAACAAGAGAAACCATACATGAATCAGCTCCGTCTCAGTTGGAATTTTCTTTTAACAATAACCTGTATTTAATAAGCTGGTACCCAGAGCGCGTGCCATGCTGCTTCAAAGTGATAACAAGACCACGAGGAAGATCCAAAGAGAAATGGTGCTGGGTCTGCACCGCTAGACCGAGGCAGAGCATTGTATCTGCTTGTACACAGCGATTCTTTGTCATGCCTACCTGGGAAAAGGAGGCGCTTCAGTTTCTGTAACTGCTTAAAGATTTTAATCCAAACTTCCTTTCAGCCACAGAGATCAAACACTGTAGATTACTGCTGAGTTATGGAAGATAGAGACAATATATCTGTAGAAGAGAGTTAGAATCCCATAGATTGTTCCAGGGAGCTCTAGCACTAGTAGGACTTCAAATGGGATCCACATAATCCGTAAGCAAGCAACAACTGTAAGGGATAGGTGGGGGGTGCTGGAGAATCCAGTCGTTGTAGTGCTACTTGATGTTGTTAGTCACCTCTGTTCCCCGCTAGCATGCCTAATGGATAAATGATTCCAAAGCGTTTGTAGAAGACCATTGTTCCTGTAAAACCTGTGTGACACAGTGTAATTAATACCATTATCAACACAGCCCCATCAAGGTGGGTTCACCCTTATACATCCTGAGAGAAGAAATGGCCTGCTCTCTATCAGTGGTGTTTGTAATGCTTTGCCACCCATCTTGTTGCCCTTGCTATAGGTCTTGCGATTTTTGTCCCTGGTTTGAAGTTGGGGTGGTCAGCTGCCCGTACCTGTTAATTAAATCTGCCATGTGCCTGCGGTTTGAAACCTTATAATTAAGTTGGGCCACATTCCATTTGGTTAACAAAATTGTTTTTAAAAATAAATGCATTTTAAAATAAGAATGACTAAAACTTTTAGCAGTTTTGAGCTATGCACAGTCTGGTAAATATTAATTTACCAGATTATTATCTTAGTAATCATTTGTTGAAAATATGTGCCTGAGAAAAGGAAACCGTGGTTTGGGGGGAATGTATCACTGAGGATGAGAAATAGATGCCATGTCCTGGCTGGTGTGGTTCAGTTGTTTGGAGCATCCTCCCGTACATCAAATGGTTGTGGGTTTGATTCCCATTCGGAGCACATACCTAGTTGAAGATAAAAAAAAAAAAAAAGTCATGTACTGGCATTGCTTTGTGTCGCAGAAACTGTGTGTAAAGTGGATGAAAAGGACTCCATGCTTCTAGCAAAAGAGGAAGGGGTAAATATAAACAAAAATAGAACTAGCAAATGATAGATTTAACATTCTATCCAATCCAAAATTCTGTTACTGCAAAAAAAAAAAAAAAAAAAAAAAGTTCATCATGCCTGCCTTTACCTTACGTTTCAATTACTAGTCGTTTTTTTTTTTTTTTTTTTTTTTTTTGTGTGTGTGTGTGTGTGTGTGGGTGTGTGTGTTTAATGGACACTCTTTAAGAGACACTCTAGCTTTAATATCCACTAGTTATCTATGATTGTTTTTGTAGGTGAGTGCCTTCATAGCATCATTTCGGCAGCTATACAAAAGTTCTCTTAATGACTTCCTAACAGCTTTCCCATGGTATCCCTGATGTCTTAAAATTTTAACAGAGCCTTGCATTTCGGAGAGAGATCATTCTTAAAATGAACCTAGCTAAATGAGGAAACATGTTAATTATGGTTATTAAAATGCATTTATGCTAAAGTGTAAATGACTGATAACTCTTTCATTAAAAGAAAAAATAAAACAGGGACAATAGCAGGCAGTGACAGAAAGGGTGGAACAATGTAGAGAAAGAACACGAAGGACCCAGAAGATAAATTTCAGAAGATGAATTTCACTGACTTCACAGTTGTGCCCAAGGCAAACTCTAAGTAGTTTGTACTGCTCCTGAGCCCTAATAATGGTTATGAAATTTGGAGTGATTCTCTGACAGTGCAATTTGGCTCAAAAACCTGAAAAATAGTCTTTTAGGTGAAGGGAGAGTCATTTGAGTTCTGATATTAATATTTCCTCTTCTCACTTCATGAAAGACAAACGCAATTCAGCATAATGAATAATCTCTTCTTACAAATGTATTTTTCCTTACAAGTCTTCTGCCAATTGTTGCTCTTGCCTACTTCTAGAATAATTGGAGGCATCAGATATTTGAAGGGGCCATCAGTTTGTGTTTTCTTATTTAGACAACAGTCTTCCAATATATTCAACATACTTGTGTGAGTGACCCTGACCCCCCCGCTTCCCCAAGGTATATATTGTAAGCAGAGTCTCTTATTCTCCTGAAAACTGACAGGAATAAGAAAATAAGTGAACATTCCTGAAAACCTACTTATTACTTCAGTTCTCTGATTTGTTTGAAGTTGGCTTTTTCTGGACTTTGCACAACGAATCCTTTTTAAGGCATACTACCCTCTCCCTATTAGGGGTGGTGAACTTCACATTTCTTTCAGCCAGTGTGCCCTGCTTGGAATGAAAAGAATGTGAAATTTTCAGCCCAACAATTTTGGGTTCAGTATTTGGTTCTGTTCTTAATATTTGCCATTGAGTGCTCTGGAAGGAGTTATTTTATCTCTCTGAGCCTCAGTTTTCTCCTCTGTAAACATGAAGCTAATGAGTCCTTTACGGGGATAATTGGAAAACATTATAGTTAAAATACAATGGTTAGTGGAGCCCAGATGTGCAGAGGAGTCCCACCCAGGTGATGGCAGGCCAGTATGCCTTACTAAATGACATTGACTCTAGCAAGTGATCCGACTGTCTTTCCTGTTGGCTTAGAAACGTGTTTTATTTGACTTGTTGGTTACCCATGGGTGGACTCACATTACGGTCTAAATCTATGTACCTTTAGAGCCATAACTCCATTGCTACATCAACATGCTAGTGTGCTCATCTATACTAATAAAAGGGTAATATGCTAATTAGACCGGGTGACCAGACATCTTCCAGACGTCCGACTTCCTTCCAGACAGTTAGGGGGCGACCAGCTGGCAGGGGGGCAGTTAAATTGTGACCAGGCCGGCAGGGGGTCAGGGGGCGACCAGGCCAGCAGGGGGGCAGTTGGGGGAAACCAGGCAGGCTGGCAGGGGGGCGGTTGGGGGAAACCAGGCAGGCCGGCAGTTGGGGGGCAACCAGGCTGGCAGGGGGCAGTTGGGAGGGTGACCAGGCTGGCCAGGGGGACAGTTGGGGGCAACCAGGCCGGCTGGCAGGAGGGCAGTTGGGGGGTGACCAGGCTGGCAGGGGAGGCAGTTAGGGGACAATCAGGCAGGCAGGCAGGCAGGCGAGTGGTTAGGAGCCAGCAGTCCCAGATTGCAAGAGGGATGTCCGACTGCCGGTTTAGGCCCAGCAGTTGGACATCCCCTGAGGGATCCCTGATTGGAGAGGGTGCAGGCTGGGCTGAGGGACCCCCTCCCCATGCACAAATTTTGTGCACCGGGCCTCTAGTTTAACTATCAAGCACACCAGATGCCATCCATCTTACTAGCACATTATTTCTTGAAAGAAAGCCACATGTGAACAACTTTATAATTCTAAGTTTGTCTCCTAAAGATAGAATCAGAAAAAGAGATGCTGTTGATGTGTTTCAAATGTGTTACCTTTAGACTTTGTTAGCTTGTTGAACTGATCTCTATAAGAGGGACATGATTCAAGGAAGGGTGCTTGCCACTGGCCTCCAGCTCCCTCTAGAGGTGTCTGGATAAGGTACGCCAATGTTTGCATGTGTCACTATGGGGATTGCTGTTTGCTTGTTTGTTGAAGTTCTGTGGCAACACTAACCTAGATTTGTTCTCCTTGATCATAAGGTTTCTAAGAACAGGGTGCAATATTTCATGATTGGATTTCTACCTACTAAATTGTGATAATATCTCTGTCCTTCATCCTTGAGGGTTTTTTTTTTTTTCTTATTTCACTTGTGTCAGAGTTGTGAAAATTCCTGAATGTTCCATGTATGCATTTGTAAGAAATATCTGTCATCTTCATTGTGTGTGGATTTTCATAGCTTAATTCTCATAAAATTATATCTACTAGTAAGCTAAAATGCTTAGAACAGTGTCTGGTCCATAGTACATGATTCATGATAGTAGTTATCATAAAAATTGTTATTTTCCTATGAGGAATGATGAAACAGCATTTTAATTCCCTATAGTGAAATCACCACATATGGCTGATCTCATGCTGTGGGTAAATTAGACAGCAGCTTAATGTAATCTGATATGAAAGGTTACTCATAATTCCATCTACCTAAAATTAACTACTTCCCTGACATTCAAACCATACCAAACGCCCCTTCCTTTAAGATGGCCCTTCTAAACCAGAACATAGTCTCATAGCTTCTTTGTGAATTGTAGCACATTAAGCTGTAAGCATGTTAATTATATCAGCCTCTGATTGATCACAGTAAGCCTCACTGTATTACCTCCTGAAAGCTGTTTAACCTCTCTGTACCTCAGTCTCTTCATCTGTAAAATGGGGAACATTTCTTAGAGAGTTTTTTGGAAGTTAAATAATACAGTGCAGAGTGCTTAGCACTGTAACATAGCTCAAAATATTAACTTCTGGTTTATTCTTAATTTTATTATAAAATATTAGTAAATATTGTTTCCAGCCATAGTTTCTAGGTATGCTCCTGAGAAGGCAGGGAATACTAAGAGGGAACTAGGTAATTTGGAAAGGAGCATTAAAACTGCCTACTGCATAAGTCTGATCAGTGCATTCCCTGCCACATGACGTTTTTAGCAGAGACAGCAGTTAATTGAGAGTTAATGTGCTGATAACAGAAGATGAAAATGGTGTTTTCAAATGAGGCAAAGTTAGACAAAAACTCAGAGGCCATGTGCCAAAGTGGTTATTATAGTCCAGGATCTGACCCTCTCCTTTAAAAACCTGAAGACTCAAAAGCACATCCATGTTAACCAAAGGGCCCACTGAAAATAGGCAAACCTCAGGATGTCAGTATATTAATACTAGAGGCCCAGTGCACAAAACTTGTGCACGAGTAGGGTCCCTAGGCCTGGCCAGTGATCAGGGCCGATCTGGGCCTTCCTTCATTCTGTGCTGCCCCCCTGGCGGTCAGCCTACATCATAGTGAGCAATTGAACTCCTGGTCTCCAGGTCAAACTCCCGAGGGGACACTTTGCATATTAGCCTTTTATACATATATAGATACTATGGAACCAAAATCCTTACTTCTCCATAGTCAGCATTGTTTCTTTGTGATCAGACTAGATGGGAAGTTAACTCACAGAAGGAAGCTGCTACAGTAATGTCACTGCCAGGTACCAGAAACACTGGGCATGTCACTGCCAGGTACCAGAAACACTGGAAATCCATTAGACCGATGCATTCTTGTCCATTAAATCCATAATTCAAAATGGATACAATGTCTGTCAGAATCATCTTGGGGCTTTTCCAAAACACATTTTCGAACCCCAGGATATCTGGATGCAGACAACACTTAGAGAAGAAGGGTGCTCTAGAGAAGCTGACATGTACCAACAAATAGGAGAAAATTGACCCATGAAATTTGCACAGGAATAAAAAGAAGGAGACAAAACAAGAGTTAAATGCCCTAAGAAAAATGAATCATTTTGTGGCCATCCTGCAGAAGACAAAATCTTGTCTGAAACATTCAAAGACAATAGACTACTGAAACCTAAGAGCAGGTGAGTAGGAGATGTTTATTAAGGAATGTACCAAGCATGCTGATATCTGATCAAAGGTCCCTTACTTGAGAAAGCTCACCAAGCACATGCATGAAAAAAAATAATTGGATGTGGAAGATGGGAGGAGCAGCACTATTAGGACTCTTATGACCCATGTTCATTTTGTACAATTTTATTCCCTTGATTTCCTCCTTACAAATAGCACTTTGGAAAACAGTGAACCGAAACTATGCTAACTACTGGCAGCTGCTCATCTCATGTATGTTCCTGATTGTACATTGTTACTCACCACTGCTGTTGACTCTGTTTCCTACTGATTACAATATTCTGATGGGGGGTGGAATTCCAAAAACAACCTTCTTTTGGGGAGTAGAGTGCATGTTGCTCTTTCCTATATTTTTCAAAGAACTGCCTTCAAAAGCGGTGGGCTCATGCAGGAGGCAAATGTGCAGTTAGTTCTGCCTTGGAGTAAACACGCCGATCTGTGCAAAGATCTCTAGGCACCAGGCATGGCCTTGTGGGTTCAGCTGGGAAATATGTCAACAGGTTTCTCATATTAGAATTCTCCCCTCCCCCATATTTCATTAGAAAGCAATTTTCTTTGTCAAACATTTTTTTTCTCTGTAAATTATATAATAGGACACAGCTGGTTTTATACTCCCATATATGCTGATACAGTGTTGCATATAAATTGCTCCATAAAAACATGCCAAATGGGCAAAAAACACAACTTAAGCAAAATTATCAGATTAGATTGGCAGATGCTTATATTATACATGTCTGTTTACATTGTGTATAAAAGGTTTTCATGGGTTTTGATTTTCAGATTCAGTAGAGCATCTCGGTTTCTTTTATGAGATTTAAATTACACTAGTTATTACGGGTTTTAGAAAATGTAAGTTAAATTACAGAAATAATCATATGCTTTTGCTATTTATTTTTTCTCATTACAAATCATATCACAAATGTAGTAATAATATACTCCAGGAGCCTGGCTATCACCAGTCAGTCCTAACCATAGGTAGCATCACTATTCGCCTAATTGCCCTGCTTTTGGAAATGAGCAAAAAATAAAAATAGATAAATTAATAATAATAATAATTAATGTCCCAGTATTATAATTTATAACTTATTTAAGTATAGAAAATGAAATAAAGAAGATCCCTTTTAAGCCAGGTCACATTGTCTAGCTATTGGTAGGCCATATTTTAGAGTACTTACTGTGTAGTCTCATACAGTTTATTTGTTTTGTTTTTTTGTTTTTTTTACTTTTAATTAAAATATTGCATAGTAGCCATAGCCGGTTTGGCTCAGTGGATAGAGTGTCGGCCTGCAGACCGAAGGGTCCCAGGTTTGATTCTGGTCAAGGGCATATGCCTGAGTTGCAGGAACAGTCCCAATAGGGAGCATGCAGGAGGCAGCTGACCAATGATTCTCTCTCATCATTGATGTTTCTATCTCTCTCTTCCTCATCCCTTCCTCTCTGAAATCAATAAAAATATGTTTAAATATATGTGTGTGTGTGTGTGTGTGTGTGTGTATACATATATATATGTATGTATATCATAGTATATTCCAAGACATATTCATATATATATATATATATATAATATATATATATATACACATGCACACACACACATATATACATATGTGTAATAAGCATATATATGCATAGCATCACTTTGTCTTAATTTAAAATGTGTTCAACAATGCAAGATCTAATTAAGTAGATAAAATCAACAGGAGTGTTTTATAGAAACCTATATAGTGGTCTTCCACATCTCATGCAGATTCTTTTTTTTTAATGTTTGTTTTTTACATTATCTTATTGTAAATATTTTTAAATTTTATCTTTTTATAGTTTTAGATTCACAACAAAATCGAGGGGAAGGTACAGATTTTCCATACACCCTGTCCTTACACAGCATAGATTGGTTTTGCTTATTGTGAGGGGAGGGATTTTTCTTTCTTTGTTTTAAGTGCTGTCTATATATCATGGTTACCAGTCTGTCTATCTACCTATGTACCTACCTATCATCTACCTATCTATGCCTTTAAATAATTTCTATATGTTTGTAGCTTACTTAATAACTTTATTGACATCTTTTGAGAGGAAGATTCTGGTATCAGAATTATGCTGTCCTTATAAGACAGGTTGGAAAGTGTGCCTCATAATTTTTAGAAATATTTTGTATAAAATGGATTGTATTTTTACCTTAAAATTTTGGCAGAATTCAGAAGCAAAACCATCTGGGCCTGAAACTTTCTTTGAGGAATATACATATACATATATATACATGCATATATTCCAATTTTTGTTTAGATAAAGTGATATGCGGCATTTTCCATTTAAATTTGTTATTCTTGTAATTTTACAAGAGAATTTTATATTTTATCTAGATTTTAAAATTTGTAGTAAAGTGATTATTTGCAATTATTTAGTGTATGTAGCTTTAATGATGACATTTCTTTTATTTCTGATACTGAAAATTGTGTTTTCTTACTGTTTTCCTTGATCAGTCTAGCGGAAGTTTATTTATTTTGTTATTCTTTCTAAAAACTACTTATGATTTTATTTTAATTTTATTTTTATTTTTTAAATATATCTTATTGATTTTTTACAGAAAGGAAGGGAGAGAGATAGAGCTAGAAACATTGATGAGAGAGAAACATCGATCAGCTGCCTCCCGCATCCCCCCCCCCCCCCCCACTGGGAATGTGCCTGCAACCAAGGTACATGCCCTTGACCGGAATCGAACCTGGGACCCTTCAGTTGGCAGGCCGATGCTCTATCCACTGAGCCAAACCGGCCAGGGCATAAAAGCTACTTATGATTTGTAAAAATTTCTCTCTTTAGCTTTTAATTTTATTATTTTCTTTCTTTGATTTCCTTTCAGTCTATATTTCTCTTTTTTCATATTAATGTAAGACAATAGGCCATTAATTTTAGATTTTTTGTATTTTCTAAAATAAACCTTAAATGGTATAAGTTTGCCCCTAAGCACTAATTTATCAGCATCCCCAAAATTCTGATATATTTTTATTATATAATTCAGTTTAAAATAGTTTACATTTTTGTTATGAATTTTTTTTTACCCTTGCATTACTCAGAAGTGTGTTAGTTTTCAAGTAGGGTAATCTTTAATATGTTATTTTAAAATTTTTACTTTTTATAATAATGTTAGCTTGCTGATAGTATTGTTTGGGATCATCTCCATTATTATTATTATTATTATTATTATTATTATTATTTTGCCTAGTTGTTTTATCTAGTGCTGAGTGTTCTGTTCAAATCTCTGACCATACGTTTGATATTATCCTTTTGTACTTCATTCAGTCAATTTGTATTTCACATGTTGAATTTCTATTATTAGATACACCCATATCTAAAATTCATGAATGGAATATTTTATCATTTTGAAATATCCTTCTTTTAATTGGCAATACGCTTTGTTTTGGAGTCTATTCTTCCTGATATTAATTTAGCCACTTTACCTTCTTGATTACTGTTTACATGGTACATGGTATGTGCTTTTTAATCCATTTGCTTTTAAGCTATCTGTGTCAATTTATTAAAATTATATTTGTACTAAATAGACATATTGTGGAATCTTTCTTTTGTACATATATTTTGACAACTTGTAGCTTTTACTTGGAGTGTTTAGTTCAGTAACATTTTATGTAATTTTGGTCATGGTGCGACTTAGGTTTATCATTTTACTATGTGTTTTTAGTTTGTTCCTCCATTATTTAAATTTTTCCTTCTTTTCTCCTTTCACTTACATTACATTTTTATATATTTCATATAATTTTATATTTTCTTTTGAAACAATAGGAAAAAAATTTTATATTTGCTCATATGTTTACCATTTCTGAACCTATTAATTCTTCCTGAAAATCTGTATGTCTGTTTTCCACTTTTGTTAGACTTTCATATTTCACATCCACTGTCAATGAATTATCATTGGTTTTCTAATCTGAAAGTATCTTTATTATGCTTTTTATTAAATATAGACTTCTTGGTTGACAGATTTTTAAAAATTCTTTTAGCACTTAAAACTTACTGTCTTTTGATGTACACAGTTTCTAATGAGAAGTTAGCAAATATTTAAATAATTGTTCATCTGTAATTACGATGTTGTTTTTCTCTGCTTCCAAGATTTTGTTTACTTTGGTTTTCAGCAGTTGGACTATGATGCTTTTAAAGCTTTTTCCAACCTTATTTCTGCTTGAAGTTCAATGGACTTCTCAAACTGTAAATTTATACCTTTCACTAAATTCTTGTATTTTTCTACTGTGTTCTCTCCTTTTTTTTCTGTGATTCCAATTACACATAATTTTGACTTTTTAATATTTTACACAGGTCTCTAAGGTTGTATTTCTATTTTTGCAATATATTTCTTTTTGTTCTTCAAATTGGTTAATTTCTGTGAAGCTATCTAAACATTCGTTGACTTTCCCTCTATTAACTTAGCTAGAATGTTAAGCACATGCCCTGCTTTTTAAATTCTTTTTTTTTTTCAATGTTTTCATTTGGTCCTTTTCTCACCATGTTATAATTTTTCTGCTAAAATGTTCTAGCATTCATTTATTACAGACATATTCTCCTCATTTATTAGCATAGTTACAATGTCAGTATGTTAGTCATTTAAAGGCTTGTCTCTTGTATTGCCTTTTGCTTGAAACTTAACATTTTTCTGCTACTTCATATGTCATATAATTTAGGATTGTACCTTGAATGTATTTTGTGGGAATTCTATATTCAGTTACATTTTCCTGGAAAATGTTGATTTTTGTTTGTTGGTATTAATTTGGCAGGCAATTAACTTGGCTGGACATAAACGGAAAATTCTCTCTCTAGGACAGTTCAGATCTCAGTTCCGCTAATTTGTTCTTAGGTAGGTTGCTTTGAGTCAGCTCCAAACCAGTTCTGTGCTTGCATTTTTCAGATGTCAGCTAGACATGTTTGCAGTTTGTACGCAAAACTTGATTGTCTCTCATAGGCGCTCCGTCCCAGGATTCCATTTCAATTTCTGTGGTTGCCACAAACTCTTTCATCTGGTTGTTGAAGCCAGAAAGTCTGTGTTTCCTTTTGGAGTTTCTGCCACCCTGCATAGGGTTGGCTGTGACCTGATCCTGGGCTTCAAGCTGGGAAAATTGATAACTCACTCCACGATGATTCTTTTTCCAAAGTGCCAAATATATATATATATTTTAATTTTGCAAGGTCTTCAGCTCACTGTTATTTTTATATTTTCTACAATTGTATAAGTGTTATATGTAGGAGGTGGAGATGTGGTAGGATGTATTTTGGCTGTTCCCGAATCAAAAGCTGTACTGTCAGGTTTTTGTTTTTTTAAAAATATTTAAACTCAATAAGCACAATGTGGACATATATGTATTATATTTTAAAGATACTCTGATTTGCTAAAAATGTAACTGAGTTTTCATTTGACCTAAATAATTTACTATTAAAGAAATAAAGATTAATAAATTTTTGGCTAGATAACTACCTGGAGCTTACATCCATAATAAAATTAATTAACTATTTTCTTCTCACTTAGTAACAATTTGAACTAGATGCTATGAATGATTACATTTATGTCACTTTGTAAAATGATGAAGTCTTATTCAGTTAATCCTACATCTGAATGTCACCCAGGTATGTTGAAGGCACAGATATAAATGTAAAGAGCTCAGTTACACGGATGAACCTTCCCCAGGGACACTTAAGCCTAGTGAAGACCATGGCAAGATGCAATAAGATATCAGCACATTATTTCTCATGTTATGGTGAAATGGCAGGACAGATACAGAAATCAAATGCTAGAAAGACTTGGTCAAGAAACTATAATCAAGACCCTCTTTATACATGATATTTCATTAGTGATGGCCCTTAAAGGGCACGTATTATTTTACACAGAGATGTAATGATGAATACATTTACAAAGAGAATCATGTTGACTGATAGGGAGAACAATGTGTGGAATGTTCAGGGAGGAGAGATGAAATATATTTCAGTAGAATGTAAATTTTTGCATAAAAGCAGTAAAAGTTGGAAATGAGGGTTGGGCTGAAATTTGATAAAAGGCTCAAACTACAGGATCATTGTAAACTTGGCGAGTCCTAGATTAATATCTATAACCTAGGAATATCGGTTTGTCTACAGAGTTCTAAGTGGCTAGACTAGGGAGTTATTACAAAAGGTATAAAAAGTTAGAGGGCAATTGCAGTATTGAGCCAGTGGTTGGACATGTCCACTAGAGGAGTGACTTTGGGATTGAAAGGAGTGAACAAGAGCCCTCAAATATATCAGTAGTAGCCAGAGAATTTCATAACTGATTAGTCTGAAACACAGAGAAATTGGGATATCAGCATGAAGGAATAGTTTGTAAAGGAAAAATACAGGATTACTTGAATTTAACAAATGTTGAATATGCAGTGGCAATAAGACATAATCAGCAAAGAGCTGAAACTAAAGGATGGAGATGAGTGTAAATACCATGGTTGGAGATACATATTTAGAATCACCTGACTAATTATAATTAATAATAATTAGAGCTAATATTACTATTCTGTATGCTGGGCATTCTGCCAAGTGCTTTTCCCGAATAACCTCATTTGCTCATCAAAACATCTATGTACAAACTAATTTTTATTTTCATTTTTTTATATGAGGAAGCTGAGTTTCAGATAAGTTCAGTTTTTCAAGGTCACACAAATAATCAATGACAGATGTAAGATTAAATCCCAAGAAGTCTGACTTTCTTAACATCTATTCTCTATGGAGTCAGAAATCAAACTTGATGTCAGGATTCTTTGAAATTGTTGATTGATGTATGAAGTAGGGTATAAAATAAGAGTCTATAAATAAGATAAATTTGGGGAAGCATGTAGAAAGGATTTGAGAAATTAAAATTAGTAATGAGCAGCAAGAAAAGGGTTCACCTAATCCAGGTCACCATGGCATGAGCTTGAGTGAACTTTTGATGTGAGAGGGAGGGTTTATCTCCTGCCCAACTTTTCTCAAGGTCAAATATGCCAGCTGTTTTATCTGCTGCTTCACGTGGCTTCCCTCTCATACATCTTCATCACCACCCTGCTCTTTTTTTCCCATTACAAATTTTCATTCAATATTATTTTCTATTAGTTTTAGATTACAACATAGTGGTTAGACCATCATGTACTTTACAGGGTAGTTCCTCCAATGTTTCAAGTACCCACCTGGCCCCATACATAGTTATCACAATACTAGAGGCCCGGTGCACAAAATTCATGCACGGGGTGGGAGGTGTCCCTCAGCCCAGCCTGTACCCTCTCCAATCTGGGACCCCTCAAGGGATGTCCGACTGCCCGTTTAGGCCGATCCTACCGAGATTGGGCCAAAATGGGCAGTCAGACATACCTCTCACAATCCAGGACTGCTGGCTCCCAACTGCTCGCCTGCCCGCCTTCCTGATTGCCCCTAACCTCTTCTGCCTGCCAGCCTGATCATCCCCTAACCTCTCCCCTGCCAGCCTGATTGATGCCTAACTGCTCCCCTGCTGGCCTGATTGCCTCTAACTGCCCTCCCCTGCAGGCCTGGTCCCCCCCAACTGTCCGCTCCTGCAGGCCTGGTCCCCCCCCCCCAACTGCTCACCCCTGCAGGCTTGGGTCCCCCCCACCTGCCCTTCCCTGCAGGCCTGGTTGCCCCCAACTTCCCTCCTCTGCCAGCCTGGTCACCCCTAACTGCCCTCCCCTGAAGGCTTGATCACCCCCAACTGCCCTCCCTTGCAGGCCTGGTCCCTCCCAACTGCCCTCCCCTGCTGGCCATCTTGTGGTGGCCATCTTGGTCCACATGGGGGCAGCCATCTTTGACCACATAGGGGCAGCTATCTTGTGTCTTGGAGTAATGGTCAATCTGCATATTACTCTTTTATTTGATAGGCTAGAGGCCTGGTGCACAGGTGGGGGCCGGCTGGTTTGCCCTGAAGGGTGTCCCATATCAGGGTGGGGGTTCCCTTGGGGTGTGGGGTGGCCTGGGCGAGGGGCCTGTGGTGGTTTGCAGGCCGGTCATGCCCCCCGGCAACCCAAGTGGAGGCCCTGGTATCTGGGATTTATTTATCTTCTATAATTGAAACTTTGTAGCCTTGAGCGGAGGCCAGGAAGCTTGGCTTTCTCCATCGCCAGGGAAACCCAAGCCTCCTGCTTGCTCCGTGGCCACAGCTATCTTGGTTGGGTTAATTTGCATACTCGCTCCTGATAGGCTGATGGGCGTGGCTTGTGGGCATAGCAGAGTTATGGTCAATTTGCATGTTTCTCTTTTATTAATGTAGATTATTGACTATATTCTCTATGCTGTAATCTACATCTCTGTTTCTGTTCTGTAACTATTAATTTGTATTTCTAAACCCCTTCACCTTTTGCACCTGGTCCCCTAAACCTCTGTCCTTTGGCAACCATCAGTCTTTTCTCTGTATCTATGAGTCTGTTTCTATTTTGTTCTTTAGATTCCATATGTGAGTGAAATCATGTGGTGCTTGTCATTCTCTGACTGACTTATTTCACTTAGCATATGCCCTCAGGTCCATCCATGCTTTCGCAAAAGATAAGATTTCATTCTTTTTTATGGCGGAGTATTTCCCATGGTGCAAATGTACCACCACTATTCTATCCACTCATCTAGTGATGGGCACTTGGGTTACTTCTGTATCTCGGCTACTGTAAGTAATACTGCAGTGAACCTAGTGGTGCATATATTCTTTGGAGTTAGTGTTTCTTGTTTTTTCGGAAATATACCTCAGAAGTGGAATCACTGAGTCATAACTGCCACCTTGCTCTTGATAACTTCTTGCATTTGTTCTTTCCATTGCTCACAGCATCTAATGTGATGGCATGGCTGCTTTTCCACTCAGGCCTTTCCCTCACCACATATAGCATCACTGAGCATAGACCATCAGTATTAATAACATTTCATAGGAACAGTTAAGGAAAGGCTGAGTTTCAGGAAATACATTCATATTACTATATAGGTTTAGACCAATGCCAAATTTTCCTATCAGCCTTGGTTCTAAACTGCTTCTGTGTGGCCAGGGCAGCTCATTCAGCCTGCTGAAATCCTCTAGGCACCCCTGTTTCTCTGCAGCTATTATGAATTGATTCCTGGCATCATAGGAAAATGCTTTAGTTTGTTATTGGTTAGCTTTTGGTTTTTGATTTATTGTTCACTCAAATAATATATGTCTTTCCTGATAGAATGCTTACGCATAGTCCTAGGATTGACTCACTGAAAGATAGCTTGGATATTTTTATCCTCCTTCTTAAAGTGAGAATACAGAGCTCCACAGCAGGAATTAAACATTCTGTTTGGGCTAAAAGCAATTAAATAGTCAGTATACCATACCCTTTCCCTTCACTTTCACATTTCTACCCTATGGTGAAGGCAGAGGCAACAGAGAACGTCAGACCTGCAACAGATACAACCAAGTATGAACTTCCGTTGGTTTAATAAGTTCTACATAAGTGATGGCCATTGGACATTCTAAAACCACCCCTATGAAAGAAGAGATATTGCATTTGGGGTGCTTTGTTTTATTTTACAAATCTCCTGCTTCACCTGTTGTGTACACTTGCTCATGTCAGTTATCAGTGGTACTCTTGAAAAAGTGAAAGAAATGATGGGTTCATTTATGAAGGACGCTGTCAAGAAAGAACTAATTCGTGAGTGTAGCTATCTACATGGCCATGTTTGGTTTCTGCCAAAGGACTCTGCACCAACCAGCTATTAATTACAAGCGTGGAGCGTCAGGCATTTTTGAAAGGAAGTGCCTGATAATTAATGCCAAGTCCAGGATATTAACTAGCTAGATCTGAAGAACCGAGACCTTTTCCTCTCATAATAGTCATCAAATACAATAGCTGGCATTTTAAATATTTAATAAAATATGAATAATAAATAACACTGTAAATAAAAGGTCAGAAGCTGGCCTAACACTAGGGAACTCTAGCACTCGAGGGGACCCAAGGCTGCAGTATTTTTTCTAGGCAACTGCCCTCTGTGTCTCCAGGGGACGGACTGACTGACCTGAAAGGTCTTTCCCATTTTGGCTAATTTGGTTTTATGAAAAATATGCTTCTAAGATGTTTGTACTCTGGAGACACTCTGGAGCCCCAGTCTTCATTAAATGAGAAAAATATTAAATGGCTTAATCTCCAGGGTCATATTTATGTTTATATTTCAAAGTAAATTATACAGTTTTCAAGTTCTGCTAGACCTAATCTTTTGATTTTGTGTTTGTTGTTTGGGTGAAATATTGTATCATTTAGGCCTTTACCCTAGAGGAGACCGGCTTGTTTAGTCCCCCCAGTATTTACTATTCTAGTCCCAGATTGGAGTAATTGTAGATGACATAAACACAAGCAAGAAAATGGGTGAGTAGAATTGATATAAGGCAGTAGCCAAGAAAGCTAGTGGTAAAGTAAATGGCTCTACTGTTGAAGCTGAAAAATGACACCTTACCTGCTGATAATTCCCAGCCAGTCCAAATTTGGGAGTTGGTCCTGCACTCCTGTTTCACATAGTTGATGTAATTTTGCCTCAGTGGCTAGTGTAGCACCATCATCAAGGCATAAAACAAATACTGGGCTACCATGATTACTTTTTTTCACTTTCTACTCTTTTCTGTTGAAACGTCTCATTTTGGGTTCATTTCACCTTTTGACTTCGCTGGCTTATTATGTGCAATGAAATGTATGTAGGTTTTGCCTAATACTTGATTTACTTCTTAAATGTTGCATGAAGTTGCATTTAAGCTTTGTAGCAAAACAGAATCCTTACTCCATTGTACAGAATGTAGAAAACACAGTTTACTTTGTGCAAGATGACTGGCAGTTAATGCCCAATCAGGGAATTTCTAATGAATTTTCCCTGACCATCTCAAGTTAAGCTCAATATAATGCCAAGTGTATTATTAAAACCAGTATCTCCTGCAAACCTCATGCACTCTAAAGATTCAGATTTCATATCAAGGGCATAGGGAATACTGAGAGTTGAATAGTGTACTTTATTCAATTCCAATATAAAACAAAGAAGTTAAAAAATCCAAATGCTCTCTAGTTTTCTTTGACTTTACTTTTTTTCTATTATTTATTCTGAATTATATTTTATAGCAAAATGTTTGAGAAATCTGAAACACAAACAACATATGGATGACTAAATATTTTGTAGGCTTAATGATTTATTAGTATTTTGCTTTGTATGAAATTCTAATCACCAGATATGTTTGTCACTGCAGATGGGACATACAGGCTACTGATACCTCAGGGGATTTCAGAATCCAAACATCTGTAACAAGGGGAGGAAAAGTAAATCCAACTGCAATATACTAAATTTTAAAGAATGAATTAAAGAAAAAAATGAATAGAAATAACAGTTTGTTATTAAGGCCATCTTGTATTTATAATTATTGAGAAGCTATACATGCCTTAGAAATCTTTATTCTGTCCTTTAAAATGTAATTAGATACAAAAACACAATCTAGATAGAAGTTGAAGAAATAAGCAATACTCTTCATTACATTTTTAGTTGGATAGTGTGGAACTGAGATAAAAACTTGCCATAATTAATGCAGTCCACATCTTAGGCTATTTATACAATTGAAACACCTGGTTTATAATTGGCTGTTTCACTAAATTCAACCAGATATTTTCTAAACATACGAAAACCCTACTAATTGGAAAACATGTAGAGGGAAGGGTTGTTTTGATTATGTGAATTTACGGGATTAACTGAAAGGAGTAAGGGATGTTGGACCTGAAATGTATATTGCCTCTAGGATGTATAGTGCCATTTAGTTGTTTGGAAAATACTTGATATATACTCCTGTTCTCATGATTTGTCTTCTTTTGATAACACCAAGTACAAGGGAATGACAGATTAGCATTTGGTTCTGATGACTAATTTGCTGATTTATTCAAGTCATTTTAATTTTTAAAAAGTGTTTTGAGAAGTCTGCTAGGAGATGGGATAAGTTGAAAAAATCTTACAGTCATGTGGAGAAGATAGATAGATGTGTAAACATTGGTTACCTCGCAGAACAGACTTTGCCTTGTTATAAATTCTAATATATGCAGAAATACTTTTGTGTGAACTTTTTAAAGCTGTATGATCTAGTTTAGGCATATTTTGAGTATTTTCTTTGAAAATAATATTCTTAATGGAGTTAGGGTTTGGGTAGAGAAAGAAATGCTTAATCACTAACACAATGAAAAGCATAACATAGTTGCATGGGTTCTGAGGCAGGCCTAGTGGGGTCTTCCAATGAATAGCTCCTGCAATGCTCAGTGACTCAGTGTCCACATCTAGAGCATGTATATGACAATAGCATTGGCCTTACAAAGTTGTTTTTAGGATTAAAATACTTTATGTATTCAAATACATGTACGTATTTAAGCAGGCCTGTGTGTATACATGTACCTGTAATTTGATCAATAGATGTATATAGATATCACTATAGCTAAACCTACAATATCTTTCTCATTTTCTATATCTTAAAACACATTGTAAGTACTCTATATAAGTTTTATCTATTAACAATTATTATTATTTCTGTAGCTTTGGAAGTATAGTTTGTATAAAGCATAAAACATAAGAAATAAATGTTATACTTTGAAAATTTATATGATTTGATGACAGTTGATAATAATTTTTATTGTTCAGTGTTAGGCATTATAATCGTTGGTTCCTGTAAGTTAGAGATGAAACAGGAAAAGTGATTTCTTGAATCAGGAGAATCTCATTCTAAATTGGTAAATAGAGCAACTCTTTAACTGGGCTTCAATCATGGCTTATTTGATGGGCAGTCCATGTGGAGGGACACCTCTAAAAATGAGACTTCTATTCTTCAAGAGTCCATGTACCTTCAAAACACACACACACACACACACACACACACACACACACAGCGCATCTGGTTGTGGAATGGTTTACTCTTCTAATATTCCATAATTTTACTTTCTCTGACTTAATTGGACTTCAGTGAAAATCTTAAATATTTTTGATAATAGAATACAGAATCTTATTCTTTTTTTCCACAAAGATTGTTCTAAGGTTCATTGTGGACAATTCACAAACTATAATGGCTCAGAGCTATGGTTCTTCTGGACTAACAGATCTTTTTGTGTTCAATAGCAAAATATATATATATATTTGAAAGTAGATTTATTATCTGAGTATTCATTAAATTAGAGAAGGGGTCAGCACATTAGGTCAGTGGACCAAATCCAGCCTGGCACCTGTGTTTGTCAATAAAGTTTTATTCAAGCACAGCCATTCTCATTCTTTTATGCATTGTGTAGAGCTGCATTCATGCAACAATGACAGAGTTAAGTAGTTGTTGCAATGAAGACCTAAAACATCTATTCTGGACACCTTTGAAAAATAAGTTTGCTGACTCTTAGAGACTCAAAATCCATCATAATATGAACCAACTTCATTAGACTAATGACCATTTATAAAATTTGTCTCCATTTAATTGTATCTTCTCACAGAACAAGGCCATTCACTGTCCAAACACTTCTATGTCTCTTGCTGATATTTAGTTTTATAATTTGGCAATGTTAATACAAATACAAAGCAGCAAGGTTGCAAAGCTACATTATAAATCTTGCATAAAGCCACAGGATTTCATTAAGTATATGACAATGATATTGGAGAACTGTTCTAATAATTTGCAAAGCCATTGATTAACATGGCAGCACCTGGCAGTTAAAACAGTTAACAATCTAAAAAGTTATCTCCTAAGGAAAAAAATTGACAAAAATAATTAAATGTTTGGTGCTTTAAAAGATTATGATTTATTGTTTAAATAACAGAGTTGAGTTGAGAGGCCCTTGGGAAACTTATGAAGCCCTGAAATATTTTTGGATAAAGATATTTTTAATGGTCATACCAAAGTTAATTTTAAAGTGAAAAAATATCATTTTATTGGTATCACAAATTATTAACAGAAAATAATGCCCTGAAAACAACTGATCTGTGAATGAATGGGTAATTATAAGTGTAATCTAAATATTGCTAAGTAAAAAAGTAACTATTACTTTAGCATAGAATTCTAGAAGATTTAAGTAGGCATGTCATGATTTACCAATTACTCTAACACACACACACACACACACACAGGGGTTCCCTGTAGGCTCAAACATGAGTTGCAATCAGATATTTGGGGGAAACACAGATATATTTTTGTATGGATGTTTCAACTCTTACAACATTAGCCTGCTATTACATAGTGTTTCCAAGAAACTTTTTAAAGTAGAAGTCTAAAATTTTTCATATTCCTTCTTGCTCTGAATGTAGCTTAATTTGGCTGAAGCGTCAACTTTTCGGATTGTCAAACCATGGCTATTTTACATGTTATTTTAAAAGTAGGAACCATGAACAAAGAACATATAAATACACACAAAAGTAGTGCTTGGTATTTTATAAATGAGAAAAAAATAATTGGGCCTTATCTTCCTGGATAAATATATTTTCAGGAAAACTTATTTCTAATTTCTAATCTGTAGATGCAGTTAAATTTGGATTTTGCTTGTATTTTCTATATGTGTGCATAAAACATTACAGGTATTTGAGAGCAAGCACAAAATTTCTCCAGATGATTTTTCTGCTGGTTGTATCCACTTACTTTGTCTACCTTTATGCTACCATTTATCTTTGGAGAGGCTGATAATCATGCAAATCCCTGTGCTTACTGTGTAGACTAGAGATAATTTGGCCATTGTAAACTCCAGCAGGACAGAAGACTAGGTGGCCAGAGTTTTCCGTAGACTTATTTAGTCACCATGAGAACAGCTAAGGGATCCAGCACTTGGACTCTCTCATTTGTCTAAGTTTTTAACGTTGAGGAGTTTGTTTAAATTGATATAGGTGCCAATTATTACTTAAACAGCTCAATCCCAGACTTAGTTAAAAAAAACCATCATCGTAAGGAAAACATACCTGACAGATTTTTCAACTTAATGATAGATAATGTCATAGATGTTTTCTCGTATCAAAGCCAACACATCATTTTCTCCGCTTTCTGATGTTATGAATGGCATTTAGTTTAAAGTTTTCTGTCTTTTCTAGCACTCCCAAGTGAGTTAATATTCTCATTTTGCAATGAGGTCTGCAATCATGACAGAAAAGGTTATGTCCTTCAGAGACAGATTTCTATGCCCAGTGAGGTCTCTCTAGGATTTTATCAGCACTCCCTGAGATATGCTGTTCCGTGTCAGATAAATGTGTCCACTAGCTTCAAGTTAAGCTAAAAGTGTAAGTTGAAAGTAAGTTTCCTTCACATTGTGCTTTGTACCTGATAATTGTTGATGAGTTATTTTCATTAAAAGCAGTTAACAAGACAGGATTCAACATTATACATGGGCACATTCTTATACCAACATTCTGTTCATTTTGACTTTTGCACGGCATATAACAACAGTGTTTGCTACTGTAGGCAGACATATTACAGGGCCTGTTGTTGTTTTTTTTTTTCTTTTCTGACTTATACATTACATTCTCTACTAAAATTTAAACTACCTCAGATGCTTACGGCTCGACTCAGAATCAAATAACACATATACGACACACACTGTTATTTACCTGGGTTGAAAATCGTTTTTGTCCATGAGCCATGAAATGTGCTATGGCAAAGTGCTATGCTAAGATCGGATGACGTGGAATGTCAATGTGCCAATAAAACTGAACAATTCAGTACTGAAGGCATCACTGTTCTTCTAAGCAAGGACATTTTTCACGTTTCTTCAACAGAGGACACAGATCCCAGGTCTCTGCTTTTCAGGCTTTACTAGGATTAATGATTTTACAAGATTGTGCCCAATAATAATAATAATAATAATAATAATAATAATAATATATCTTCTTTCTTCATGGAAAGGCAAGCTCATTCATTTGCTTATATCTGGGTATTTCTGTCATAAAATGTGGCTCAGTGATTGAGTGTCAACCTCTGAACCAGGAGGTCCTGGTTCCATTCCCTGTTGGGGCATATGCCCAGGGTTGTAGGCTCGATCCCCAGTGTGGAACCTGCAGGAGGCAGCCAACCAATGATTCTCTCTCATCATTGATGTTTCTATCTCTCTTTCTCCCTTTCCCTTCCTCTCTGAAATCAATAAAAAATATATATATTAAAAAAATAAAAGGGAAAACTCTTAATTGACAATACAGTTACAAATGGACTGAAGAAAGTTTCCAGATATTCACCTTGGTTATATGCATTATAAGAACGTGAGTCAGTTCTTACAATCTCTCAATTTCTAACCCCACCCAGGCACCTACTACAGTGCTTCATGGTCCCAAGAAGATAGTGGAGCAGTAACACTCATGTTTTCTAAAGTTTCAGCCCCAAATTCTGATCTAGCCTCTTAGCATATTGGATTTGGGCCCTACTTGGATATTTAAAGCTGCTTTGACATGTGTTGTGTGAGATTCAACTAGAGGGGCTCATTGAGAGAGGCAGGACCACTTGATAGTTACCAGCTTGAATGTAAATGTCTTGGTCATTTTCATGCTGTTTAAATTATATGATCCCCTGTGTTTTAGATTCCTTCTCTGTAAAATAATAATAAGTAGTATCGACTTCATATCAATTAAGGATTTAAAGGAGTAAATATAAATATCACATTCATATAAATATCCTAGAAAAGTGTCAGGTAAATAGCAGACACCAGTAGTAAATGCTAGCTGGTGTTGTTATAAATCATTATTCAACTACCTAATTGTATCCCTGCTTCCTAGGCTCCTTCTGAGATTTGCTTGGACGTCCTAATCCTATTAAACTTCCTTTATAAGATAAAGTAAAGGGGGAGAAACACATGGAAAAACACATTTAATCCCCATTCTTACTACGGTGTAAACCCTCTTCAAAAAGGTAGCCTGATTCACCAATTACTTGGATCAAACAACCAGAATCATCCTTGAAAACACATTCAACCCTTTGCCCCTTCCAATCACAAATCAAGTCTTATGTATTTTACCTTTAAAGATATTTGTAATCCCTGCTCTCTCTCCAACTCCACTATTGTTACCATTCTAACACAAGCCATTGTCATATTTTATCTGTTATATTTTCCAATCATGTCAATACTTACTGGTAGCCCATTGCATTTAGAGTAAATTACAGAGTTCTTATCTATCTATCTATCATCTATCTATCTATCTATCTATCTATCTATCTATCTATCTATCTATCATCTATCTATCTATCTATCTATCTATCTATCTATCTATCTATCTATCTATCTATCTATCAAAGCCTAAGTGACCCTTATGACTGAATGATCAGAACAACCGGAACGACCTGTCAACTGGTCGCTATGACGCACACTGAACACCAGGGGGCAGACGCTAAACAGAGGAACTGCCCCCTGGTGGTTAGTGCGCTCCCACAACGGGAGCACTGCTCAGCCAGAAGCCAGGATCATGGTTGGCGAGTGCAGCTGCTGCTTCCGGAGCCTCTCCCACCTCTGGGCAGGGCTATAGAGCAGTGGTGGTGGTGTCGGTGGCAGTAGGCCCTGATGAGTGGCAGCTGAGCAGCTCCCGGCCCCAGCTGTGGCTCCTCCCCCGCCGCCTGCTGCTTCTGCACTGCTACACCCCTCGGGGGATGTCAGATTGCCAGGTTTTGGCCAGGGCCTTCAGGGCCTGGGCCGAAACCCAGCAGTTCAACATCCCCCCGAGGAGTCCCGGATTGCAAGAGGGCGCAGGCCAGGCCGAGGGACGCCACCCATGCACGAATCCGTGCCCTGGGCTTCTAATGTTCTATAAATGTCTAATGATCTGGCCCCACCTAGCTATCCAGCCTCATCTTGCCCACTCTATCACTCACTACAAGGCCCCACACAAACTTATTTTAATTTTTCTTCTGCCCTTGGAATGACTTGTGTGCCTTCCCACTTTTATGCATCTTCATAATCTCTGGCTGTAATACCCTCTAATCCTGTTTTTGCCCATAAGGCAAAAGTACCTAAAGTCCACTAGAACCTCCTTGAAGGTTGTATTTTTGTTTCCCACACTGCATAAACATCAACAAGTATGTTACAGGTGTAATAAATAAATTTCCACAATGCTAAACTGGGGTCAGGTCCTGGGGTCAGGATTTTATTTGTTTCTTGTCTTTTATTTTTTCTTCTTTTTTTTTTAAAGAAATTATTTATTTTTATTATGGGTGTTTTTCTTTTCTTTTTTTAAATAAATCTTTATTGTTGAAAGTATTATATATGTCCCTTTTCCCACCCATTGCTCTTTCCCAACCCCACCCCACCCCCAAGCCTTTACCACCTATTGTTATTAAATGTATTGGGTTGACTTAACTAGTAAGATTATATAGATTTCAAGTATACATTTCTATGATGTATATTCTTCATACTGCATTGTGTGCCTACCACCCAAAGTCAAATCTGCTTCCATCACTATATATTTCAGCCCCTTTACCCTTTACTAACTCCCAAACTTCTTCCCTACTTTTATCTCTGTCTCCCAGTTTTTGTGTGTTTTTCTTGTTTGTTCATTTGTTGCTTTCAGTTTTACATCCTGCATGTGAGTGAAACCATGTGATTCTTAACTTTTTATGTCTGACTTATTTTACTTTGTATGATGTTGTCACGATCCATCTATGTTGTCGCAAATGGCAGTATTTCATCTTTTCTTATGGCTGAGTAGTATTTTATTATATATAGTTATGTATATATACCATATCTCCTATATCCAATCATTTATCAAAGGACCCTTGGACTGTTTCCATGTCTTGGTCACCAAGAATAATGCTACAGTGCACATAGGGGTGTATATGACTTGGCAAATAAACGTTTTCAAATCTTGGGGAGGGTATGAATTTATAATCATAGCTATTATAATTCCAGAAACCAGCTTCTTTTTTTTGGGTTAATTTTCACCTGAGGACTTTTTTTTCCATTGATTTATAGAAAGAGTAGAAGGGAGGGAGGGAAGGGGAGACAGAGAGAAACATGATGTGAGAAACATATCGATTGGCTGCCTCCCTCATGCGCCCTTACCTGGGCCTGGATGGGGTCAATCCTGCAACCCAGGTACATGCTCTTTTTTTTAAAACAATATATTTTATTGATTTTTTTTTTTACAGAGAGAAAGAGAGAGGGATAGAGAGCTAGAAACATTGATAAGAGAGAAACACTGATCAGCTGCCTCCTGCACACCCCCCACTGGGGATGTGCCCGCAACCAAGGTACATGCCCTTGACCGGAATCGAACCTGGGACCCTTCAGTCCGCAGGCCGACGCTCTATCCACTGAGCCAAACTGGTTCTGGCCAGGTACATGCTCTTGACTGGGAATTGAATCTGTGACCCTTTGGTACACAGGCTGACACTCTAACCACTGAACACTCTGACCAGGGCATAGAGACCAGGTTCTTAACTACTGTGACACTGTGCTGAGTCAGGCCTAAGAACTGGGGATTCCAGGTATTTGTGGTCACTGTGTTTTATCCTTAGGCACAAGTTGCTCAGTATTCCTACCTTTGTGAGGTTTAAAATGATTGAGGTCATTTTCTCTATTAGAATATCCTGTATGGGTAAAATAATAACTTATTTATTTGAGTGTATGTGGCTTACTAATCATGTGTTTTTATATATACTAGAGGCCCAGTGCACGAAATTCATGCATGAAAGGGGGTTGTCCCTCAGCCCAGCCTGTACCCTCTCCAGTATGGGACCCCTTGAGGGTGGGATCAGGCCTAAATGGGCAGTCGGACATCCCTCTCACAATCCAGGACTGCTGGATCCCAACTGCTTGCCTGCCTGCCTGCCTGATTGCCCCTAACCGCTTCTGCCTGCCTGCCTTCCTGATTGCCCCTAACCGCTTCTGCCTGCAAGCCTGATCACCCCCTAACTACTCTGCTGCCAGCCTGTTTGCCCCCAACTTCCCTCCTCTGCCGGCCTGGTCACCCTTAACTGCCCTCCCCTGCAGGGTTAATCGCCTCCAACTGCCCTCCCTTGCAGGCTTGGTCCCTCACAACTGCCCTCCCTTGCAGGCCAGGTGCCTCCCAACTGCCCTCCCCTGCTGGCCATCTTGTGGTGGCCATCTTGTGTCCACATGGGGACAGGATCTTTGACCACATGGGGGCAGCTATATTGTATGTTGCAGTGATGATCAATCTGTATATTACTCTTTTATTAGATAGGATAGAGGCCTGGTACAGGGGTGGGGGCCAGCTGGTTTGCCCTGAAGGGCGTCCCGGATCAGGTTGGGGTTCCCTTGGGGCATGGGGCGGCCTGAGCGAGGGGCCTATGGTGGTTTGCAGGCCGGCCACGCCCCCTGGCAACCCAAGCAGAGGCCTTGGTATCTGGAATTTATTTTCCTTCTACAATTGAAACTTTGTAGCCTGGAGCAGAGCCAAGCCTGGGGCTCCCTCCGAGGGCTGGCAGCCATTTGTGTTGGGGTTACAATTGAAACTTTGTTGCCTTAAGCGGGTGGGCCCAGCCAGGGTGTGCAGAAAGCTTTGCTTCCCCTGTTGCTGGCGGCAACCCTGGCCTGCTCTCTCAAGCTCCATTCTGCTGCCATTTGTTTGAATTTGTTTACCTTCTATAATTGAAACTTTGTAGCTTGAGTGGAGGCTTAGGCCTGGCAAGGGTAGGTGGAAAGCTTGGCTTTCTCTGTTACCTAGGAAACCTTGCTCTCTCTCTGTGGCTGTAGCCATCTTGGTTTGGGTTAATTTGCATACTCGCTCTGATTGGCTTGTGGGCGTGTCAGAGGTATGGTCAATTTGCATATTTGTCTATTATTAGATAGGATGTTGATACACATTTCCATGCCCCTTTAAATCATACATCCCAGTTCTACCCTTGCAAATTTACACATGGTGTTTCTTTCCCAAAAGTTCTTCCCTAAAGATACTTTCACCTTTTTGCCTCCTAGTATTCCATCAAATTTTTACAGCTAACCACTACTATGAATTGATAAAGTGGCTGACTTTATATTCTGGCTTACTACTTGAACACAGCTTTCAAATTATATCTGGAAATCATTAGTTTTTAAAGGGTTTTATGTAGGTGTCTTTCATAAGATATTGAATGTTGTGCTTTTGTTCCTAAATAAATCAACTGGCCATTCAGACAAGTGGGGAAAATGAAAAACATCTCTGTTCCCAAGCAACACATGCCTATTGTTATCTACCTTCCTGAGATCTTTTTCTAAGAGACCATTGCTGTTAAGATTGTTAGCAAGTTCTTGAATGACAAATTGTTTCCTGTAATATGATCATAATGCACTGGATGATAGATTGATGCAATATGGAATTTAATTAATATGAAACATTTTTATGAAAATTCCCTCTTAGGAGCTTTACAAAAATGATATCTTGAAAGGGGGACTGCCATGGATAACAATGACTTAATTCCACTTTCTGTTATCACTGTTTGAGGTGATTTCCCTTCTTTTCCCCTGTCTATTTCTTATCCGTTGGCTAATGTTATTTGCAGGGGTAGTCTTTATAGAATCAGAGACTCTATGAGATAAAAGGGACTTTGAGAGGTCATGATGTGGAAGTACTTCATGCATGCTGTCGTGAAAGATAGCTAAATCTTTAAATTTTACAAAAGCGGAAAACCCGTATGCTCTATTTGTTATTCATTTGTATGATCGCAAGGCAAGCTTTCATTTTTTTGGCCTTTTCTCTCCAATTCTTTCTACCTTAAGCCTAATGCATTGCATTTTCTCCAGTTATATTCAATCATGTTTGGATATTTTTTCTTAAGTTCCTACAATACTGAAATATCTGGATAGACAGTACCCATGTGTGGGCATTGTCAGATGTACACTAAATTGAGTACCAAGCTGTATGACCTTGGGTAAGATCTGTCTTCTTATCCCTGTCTTCTTTCTTTTCAGAGTAAGGTTTGTGTTGATGGCTAATGTCCTATAATCTGTATACATGAAAATAAACAAGTGGAGATAACAATAAACATGACACCTCCTAAGACTGTTTCAAGGGCTAATGGACAACACTTAATAAGCAGATAGAGTGATGGCTAGCAAATAGTTTTCTTTTGTTTGATAGCTGTCACTAATAAACTATTCATTTAATCCTGGAAAGAGTAAGTTTAATGAATTGAGAATATGAGAAATAGTATCTACTTGCCTGCACACCTTAACAACTTCAGATGCACTTGGGAGATATATACAAAGCACTAAGATTCCTATGTTAAGTATCTGTGTAGGAGGCCAACTCAGTACTTAATTTCCTCCATCAGCACCTAAAATAAGCTTGGTGATCCTAAATACTTTCACTTCTTGGGTTGTTGTGTTGGCTGTTATTTGTATTTTATTTTATTTTTGTTTATTTATTTGTAAGTATTTTTATTGATTTCAGAGAGGAAGGGAGAGGGAAAGAGAGATAGAAACATCAATGATGAGAGAGAATCATTGATCGGCTGCCTCCTGCATGCCCCCCACTGGGGATTGAGCCCACCATCCGGGCATGTGCCCTTGACCAGAATTGAACCTGGGACCCTTCAGTCCACAGGCTGACGCTCTATCCACTGAGCCAAACTGGCTAGGGCTATATCTTATTTTTTTAAAAATACATCCCATGCATTCGTTGAGACCTAGCTAATGCACAACACACTGCTTGAATAATCAAATAAGTAAGTATTACTTCTTAGGATTTGTGGGCTATATTTTTGGGAATATCACATTGATATATATATACACACACACATATATATATATATATATATATATATATATATATATATATATATATATACTAGCTTTCCCGTTGCAGGAAAATTCCTGCAATGGGATTTCCTGCTGCACTCTACCCCGCCTCCGTTCCTCCCTTGCCGCCCGCTTCGCCTTCTCCTCTGCCCGCCCGCGTTTCCCTTCGCCCCCGGCCCCACCTCCGCCCTGCCCTTGCCGCCCGCCTCGCCTTCTCCTCCAGCCCGCCCGCGTTTCCCTTCGCCCCCGGCCCCGCCTCCGGCCCGCCCTCATCGCCGGCCCCGCCTTCTCCTCCAACCTGCCCGCGTTTCCCTTCGCCTATGGCCCTGACTTCGCTCCTCCCTTCTCCTCCCCCCGCCCCCCTGGCTTGCTTGCTTCTTCGAAGCTTTACTCCCCTTTGCAGCTCTTGGCTTCTTTCAACAGTCTTGATATGCAAATTAGCCGCCATCTTTGTTGGGGCAATTTGCATACTCATCCTGATTGGCTGGTGGGCGTGGCTTGGCTGGTGGGCGTGGCTTAGGTGTAGCGAAGGTGCGGTCAATTTGCATATTTGTCTATTATTAGATTAGATATGTATATATATGTATATATATGTATATATACATATATACTGAGTGGCCAGATTATTATTATCTCTGAACGCATAATAATCTGTCCACTCAGTGTATATCCTATCTACTAAAAGAGTAATATTCAAATTAACCATCACTCTGCTACAGCCACAAGTCACGCCCACCAGCCAATCAGGAGCAAGTATGCAAATTAACCTAACCAAGATGGCTGCGGCCACGGAGCGAGCAGGAGGCTTGGGTTTCCCCAGCAATGGAGGAAGCCAAGCTTTCCGCACACCCTGGCCTGCCATGGCCTCTGCTCAAGGCTACAAAGTTTCAATTATAGAAGATAAATAAATCCCAGTAAAAATGGCTGCAGCCACGGAACAAGCAGAAGGCTTAGCTCTGCTCAAGACTACAAAGTTTCAATTATAGAAGATAAATAAATCCCAAATACCAGGGCCTCTGCTTGGGTCACAGGGGTCGTGACAAGCCTGCAAACCACCACAGGCCCCTCGCCCAGGCCACCCCACGCCCCAAGGGAACCCCCACCCTGATCGGGAACACCCTTCAGGGCAAACCATCTGGCCCCCACCCATGCACCAGGCTTCTATCCTATCTAATAAAAGAGTAATATGCAGATTGACCATCACTCCAACACACAAGATGGCTGCCCCCATGTGGACACAAGATGGCCAGCAGGGGAGGGCAGTTGGGAGGGACCAGGCCTGCAAGGGAGGGCAGTTGGGGGCGATCAAGCCTGCAGGGGAGGGAAGTTAGGGGTGACAAGGCTGGCAGAGGAGGGAAGTTGAGGGCGACTGGGCCTGCAGGGGTGGGCAGTTGGGAGGGAACCCAGGCCTGCAGGGGAGAGCAGTTGGGGAGGACCAGGCCTGCAGGAGAGGGCAGTAGGGGTGACCAGGCCTGCAGGGAGGGCAGTTATGGGTGACCAGGCCTGCAGGAGAGGGCAATTAGGGGCAATCAGGCTGGCAGGGGAGCAGTTAGGCATCAATCAGGCTGGCAGGGCAGTGGTTAGAGGGTGATCAGGCTGGCAGGCAGAAGAGGTCAGGGGCAATCAGGAAGGCAGGCAGGTGAGCAGTTGGGAGACAGCAGTCCTGGATTGTGAGAGGGATGTCTGACTGCCCCTTTAGGCCCAATCACGGTAGGATCAGGCCTAAACAGGCAGTTGGACATCTCTCTAGGTGTCCCAGATTGGAGAGAGTGTAGGCTGGGCTGAGGGACACACCCCTCTGTGCACGAATTTCATGCATCTGGTCTCTAGTCCTATATAATAAAAGGCTAATATGCAAATTGTCCTCTCAACCTGGAGTTTGACCAGCAGGCAGGCTGGCCAACCGCCCATGTCCCCTTCCCCTGGCCAGGCTGGCCGGACCCCACCCATTCACGAATTCATGCACTGGGCCTCTAATATATATACATATACACTGAGTGGCCAGATTATTATGCATTCAGAGATCATAATAATCTGGCCACTCAGTGTATATCTACAATAATAAAAGAGAAACATGTAAATTGACCGTACCTCTGCAAAGCCAACCAGCCAGTCAGAAGTGAGTATGCAAATTAACCCAACAAAGATGGCACCCACAGCCACAATATGGCGGCGCCCAGTCCCCTCAGCCCCATGGGAGTCCCTGGTCATGTCAGCACTGCGGGGGAGAGGGGTGTGGGGGGCAGTGGGCAGGTAGCAGGGCATGGGGGCTTCCTTGGCGTGGCGGCAACGGGGAAGCCCTTTAGGCCTGGCATACAGAGTCTGGACAGCAGGTCATGGGAGCTTCCTTAGTGTGGTTGTGGCGGGGAAGCCCCCAGGCCCAGCAGATGGAGCCCAGACAGCAGGGCATGGGGGCTTCATTTGCTGGGAGATGGCAGGGAAGCCCCAGGCCTGGCAGACAGAGCCCAGACAGCAGGGAATGGGGGCTTCCTTAATGCGCTGGTGACAGGGATACCCCTAGGCCTGGAAGACAGAGACAGAGCCTGGACAGCAGGGCATGGGGGCTTCCTTCACGCGGTGGCGGTAAAGCCCCCAGGCCTGGCAGACAGAGCACACAGCAGGGTATGGGGGCTTCATTTGCACAGCAGCGGCGGCGAAGCCCCCAGGCCCCACAGAGAGCAGAGAACCATGGGGAGTGGGCCTAAGCCATCAGTAGGACATCCCTTGATGGCTCCTGGATTGGAGAGGGAGGGTACAGGTTGGGCTGAGGGGACCCTCCCCCCGTGCACAAATTTCATGCACCCAGCCTCTAGTGTATATATATGTATCAATACATTTTTATAAATATCATAAATCAGGTCTCAAAAATTCTTGTAAAAACATTATGCAATCATTTTAAAAGCATGTAAATTATATACATAGACTTATTTTTTCTTGCTATATTCAGTGATCACATGGTTTATATCAGATCAGATGTTGCAAGATCTTAGATTGGCTTGGACTCAGCCCATAAAAGTAATGAAACTATTTTTGAACCATTTTCCAGAGATTCAGATCAAAATTACTGTACTCTTTTTCCTTGTCAGCAATATATTACTAATAAAATTTGTCCTCAATATCTTTCTTCCGTTTTCTTTTAACATACTACTTTTCCCTTAACAATTTACTTACATTAGATATCATAAAACGTCACTAGAAAAATTGTTTCCCAAATTTAGCCTTTAAAGGATAGAAATAAGGAAGAATCAGGTTTTGTAAGAAAAGAGTTTTAGGCAATCTGACCATATCCTGCCCCTATTTACCTTATTTTGAGGGATATTTTGCATGGTTATCTGGATGTTAATGGGGATCCAAGCGGGAGTGCCTCCTTGGCCAGGAAGCAGAGCTGTAGAGAAGAGGCTGCCTGATCTAAAGGGAGCTCTACAATCAGAGGAAAGCTGGGTTTCCCCTTAGATTTTCTTGGGAATAGGATTTGAACACAGAGGAAGGGAGCATATACAAGGTAGAGAGGCTGGACACTCAGCGACTAGTAATGACTAAACTGGCTATTTTTAGAAATATTTACAGGAGAAGTTGAGGTGGTTGCATTTTATTATTTTCCAGTGTATACGACAACTGGGTGTATAAGATTTTCCTGGGTTAAAAAGTTGTTTTATACGCCGGAAAATACAGTAGTCCAATATATCTAATCCATTACATCTAATCCCATCAATATAGTCCAATATACCATATTTTCCGGTGTATAAAATGACTTTTTAACCTAGGAAAATCTTATATGCCCAGTCAGTCATCTTATAGGCTGCAAAGTACGGTATTAGATTAGAACAAAAGGAAGACAGGGAGTTGAGAAATGAGTGTCAGGGACATGAATTATGTAGAATCATGATTCAGTGTGCCTCTACCATGGATTAAAAGTGACTAGGTATTTTTATTTTTTTTTAAATTCCAGGTGTTTCTAACCATCCCAATTAATGATAGTGAGCTTTATGTTTTACTAGTAATCTCCTCAGGTTTTTAACCTAGGAAAGGATTTGTACATTACACTCATTGAATCAGATTGGAATAAATAATTTAGAAAGTGATTTTGTCATGCAACTCTTATCTAATCAGAGAAACAAAGAAATTCAATATTCTCTAATTTTGCTTTTCTAGATATTTTTGTTTTGATTTTACTGAGTTTAAGGTGTGATTAATACAAACACTGATAAGTCAAATACATGATTTCTCTGTAAATGACAGTAATTTTGGAGTTACATTTGCTTAACTGTTTTTATGTGAGTTTTAGTCTTGCATATTTTTATTATCTTTTATTTTTTTTTCACATCAGAACAAACCCATCCTCCAAATAATAACAGCTTTCTTTAGTGAAAAAAAGGATAGGATAAATCATGCAAGTAAATCTTACTCAGTAATGGTTTTTCTTCAAGTAAAATGCCATTTTAAAGATATGTTCAACATTTAAAGTAAATATATATTCTATTATAGACTTAAATTATTTTTGAAGGGTGTTTTTGCATACTACATATTAAATAATTCAGTAATCATAATACTCTCTATCTTTTCCTCACACTTTACTAAATGTTCCTAAGTGCTGTAATACTCATTATCTTATTTGGTTTTGACAACACACTTGAGTTGGTTTGGGCAAGCATTTGACCATGTGAAAGAAAGAAAAAATTGTGCTATTTTTTTTTTTTTTATTTTTTACAGAGAGGAAGAGAGAGGGACAGAGAATTAGAAACATCGATGAGAGAGAAACATCGATCAGCTGCCTCTTGCACACGCCCTACTGGGGATGTGCCCACAACCAAGGTACATGCCCTTGACTGGAATCGAACCTGGGACCCTTCAGTCTGCAGGCCGACGCTCTATCCACTGAGCCAAACCGGTTTCGGCAAATTGTGCTATTTTAATGGGCTAATTGACAAAAAAAAAAATTAAAAAAAAAATTGCAAAGCTACATCTGTACAGCAAGGCAAATATGAGAAGTTTTTTTTTGTGAAATTAGAGAAGTAGTTAAGCAGTAGATTTATTGATGTCTAGTAGAAATATTAATATAGTTGGTAGACTTTATTCAAATGACATACATAAAAATGATTTTATAATAAGGGTGCTTATACAGTTCTTTTACTTCCACGAGTAAAATTCTTTAAAAGGCTTTAACATTAGATTTACATTTAATTAGAATATGGTAATTATTTCCAAGCTCCTTACCGGTGTTTGGTATTTTTCTATCTCTCCAGTATCAGGCACAGTTTAGGACTCTTACTCATTTCCTAGGGATTGCCATAACAAAGTAAAAAAACCGAGTGGCTTAATACAACAATAGTCTAGCAGTTCTGGAGGCTAAAAGTCTGAAAGAAAGATGTCAGCAGGCCATGCTCCCTCTGAAGGGAGCATGCTTTCCTTGGCAACTGTAGCTTCCTGTGTTTGCTGGCAATCCTTGGTTTGTAGATGCATCCTTGCAGTCACACGGGCCTGTCTTCTCTGTGTCTCCACATTGTCTTCCTCTTGTGCATTTTGCTGTGTCCACATTTCTTCCTTGGTGAGAATGCTAATTGTATTGGGTGAGGGCCCACTCTAATGACCTCATTTAAACTTATTACCTCTTTAAAGGCCCTCTTTCCAAGTAAGGTCACATTCTGAGGCACTGAGGGTGAGGATTTCAACATAATCTTTGTTTGGGGGAATGTAATTCAACTCCTAACAAGATTCAATCATTTTTAAATAGGAGGGGCAACCCTGATATTTGTTTGTCAACCCTGTATGCCTGGAGCACTCAGCAGTTAAGCATTTTTCTCTACATGCCTGAGGGTCTTTGCTGCTCTGTGGTAGTATTTATCACTTACACTTTCTAATGCAGTTATTTGGGGACATTTTAGCTCTTCCACTAGATTTGATGCTCCCTGAACAAAGCAATTTTGGCTTGTTCATCTTTGTATCCCCTCACATCACCTACTTCTGAGTCTTCAAAGTAGTAGGAAAGTAATAAACATTGGGGCTAAATGCAATTTAGAAATAAGGAACTCTACAAATCATATTAGACCTGTTGTACTTAAACAGGGAATCAAAACCTTCAAATGACCACTGTTCATACATAGGTTACACTGTGAAGAAAGAAAAGGAGAAGTGTGCATTTTATTATAGGGATTTGCTTAGAAAGAGCAATGGCTTGATTTCAATAGTAATCTATATAATAAAAACCTAAGCAACCATTATGGCAGAATGACCGGAAAGACCGGTCGCTATGTGCTCACTGACCACCAGGGGCAGATGCACATTGCAGGAGCTGCCCCCTGGTGGTCAGTGCACTCCCCCAGGGGGAGCACTGCTCAGCCAGAAGCTGGGCTCATGGCTGGTGAGCACAGCTTCCATGACGGGAGCCACTCCTGACCTTGTGGTAGCACTACCGAGCGGCAGCAGCAGGCGCAGTGGGCCGGGATGAGCGTGAGTGACGCAGTGCCTGGCCTCGATTCAGGCTCCTCCCTGGCTGCCTGCCACTTGGCACACTGCTACATCCCCCGAGGGGTCTCGGACTGTGAGAGGGTGCAGGCCAGGCAGAGGGACCCCCCCACCCCAGTGCATGAATTTCGTGCACCAGGCCTCTAGTCTATATATATAAATAAAAGCCTAAGTGACCGAATGACCAGTCGATCGGGAGCTATGATGCGCACTGACCACCATGTGGCAGATGCTCAATGAAGGAGCTGCACCCTGATGGTCAGTGCACTTCCACAACGGGAGTGCTGCTCAGCTGACGGACCCGTCTTGGTGGCCCACCATCCTGGTGGCAGCCACTCACTCCCTCAGTCCTGCCAGTCCAATCTCCAGAGAACGGGCTGGGCACCAACGGACTGGTGCTGTCGGCACGATCCTGACAGCGCCATTGGCCTCCTGGAAGTTGGCCTCGGGTAACGTGGCTGCTCCCCCTCCCTAAATGCTCCACAAGGAAGAGACAATGTAAAAGCAGTCGCCAGGTGGTTCCCCACAACTGGCGTGAACATTAGCAGGATGAACCCAGATCCCGGTCTGGCAAGGGCATCCCACCACGCACCCGGAGGGCCATTTGAGTCCCGGCCCCCTCCATTCCCCTCAGGACGGGCACTAGACACAGGGCTCACGTCTGTGAAGTGCTGTCGTGGCCATGCGAGCCTCTCCCGATCAGGACTGACTGGGTGCGAGCCCATGGCAGGTGCAGTAGGCTGAGATGAGTGGGAGTGGCAGGCAATGTTGGACTGCCAGTTTTGACCCAATCCCCGCATGCCATGCAGAAGGACCCTACCCATGCACAAATTCATGCACTGGGCCTCTAGTAAATAATAATTTAAAATAATAGCATGGAACTATATCCCTAAAAGCTGAAAAAAAATCTTTGAATAGCTAGGTTGAGGTGGTGATGTAGGTGAGCAGAAAAGGTAGAAATCAACTAATTGATTCAATAAATGTTTATTGAATTCATATTATTCATCTGAATTAGACTTCAGGGTGGGAAAAAAAGCAAGATTTCATTTATCTAGGAAATGACATTCTAGTGTGGAAGATAGAGAATAAAAAAGAATTCAAATAGAAAAGCAATATGCTGATATATTTTGGTAAGTGTTACATAGGAAATCAATACACCAGATAAAGAAAACGGAATAACTTGAAATAGAGTGCCCAGCAGAGCTTCTATGCAGAGATGGCATTTGTGCTGAGATCTTAAAGGATAAGAGTGAGCAAGAGAAGAGTATTTTAGGCAAAAAGAACACTTGAAAAGGCCAAAATTAAAAAAAAAAAAGAGAGAGAAATCCTATTCTAACAATCAAAGGCAGTGAAAAATTTCCTTCCCTGGATTCAGTAACAGCTTATATGTCCCAAATCTAGTTATGCTTCTCAGACCCCTGTCTTTTTGAGCTATACTTGAGAGTGTGGGTGTTAGTAAGCAAAGATGACATGGGGACTAACTGAGGGTATGGGGGTAATTAAAAGAAGAACCTGAATTCTTATAAAGTTGGGCCAACTTGAATGAAAAGCAAAGATTCCAAGGGAGAAGAAGAAAATTACAAGGGGTGAAAAAAAGAATGAGGGGCTTTAGACCCCATGTGAAATAACTCCTGGGATTTACATAGAACATATGCTTTCTAAAGAGAGTTTGGATGTATATTTCAAGCAGACAGGGATCTGAAATAAGAAAGAGAGGGCTGAAGCAAGTGTGGGTAGTGTCAAGCAGATAAGACTGAGGATAAGAGGTGGTTTAAGGAATACTCGCAGTCTTTCATTTGGAATGGCAAGTGAAAGAAAATAATTATCTGCCTCCTACTCAAACTAAGACAAAAATCACAAAAACAATATATCATCTAACAGTGGGAGCCTCAAAGAGAAGGGGAAAAAAAAACAACCCTGCTGCTTTTATTCAGCATTTAGCATAACTCACTCAAGAGTACAGAATGATTAGATATTTTTAAATGAGTGGTTAATATAAAAAAATAAAATACATAATGCATATGTATTTTCTATACACTATATTCAGCTATTACATAATACAGCTTTAAGATTTATGTGTCAACATTAGTTTTTAATGATTACAGTGGATAGTCTCAGAATTGTTTGGCTGTGGTGTCAAATACTGTGTTTTTGTATCATTCTGGTTGAGTGGATTTAGGCTATATTTTCAGGAGTGGCTGTGTAATATGTGGAAGCTAGTTAGATGGTATTCTAATAGGTAAAAAAATAGCTATGGGATCTGATCTAGACCCTCTACTGGTACGTTGTTTACTCACTTCTTGCCCAATTTGTGTAGCCATGTGGTGCTCCCCTGCAAGGAACAGAGGTGCTCCACAAGTTCTTACTGTGGGGAGGAAAGGGAAAAAGATCTTTTGTTTCCAGTTTTCATTCTCCATCTAGCACATTCAAGGAACTTAATGTCTATGACTACCTTATACATGGTTAGAATTTACATAGTTCTGGGGGGATGTAAGTGAACTGTGCTTACAGAGCAAATTGGAGTATTGTGCTTAGGTATCCATTCATTTAAGGAACATTTTTGAGTATCTAGTATGCGCTAGGTATTGTTATCAGGAGCTGAGAAGTCACCAAAGAATAAAACCAAGTCCCTTTATAGGTTTCATCCTAGGAGTGCAGATGCAGAAAAGATGAAAAAAAAAAAAAAAAAAAGAGTAGGATTATAATATAGCAAATGGTGATATCTGCTATATAATCTATAATAATAAAAGCATAATATGCAAATCGACTGAACAGCCAAAAAGTGGAACAACTGCCAGGATGACCTTCCAGACGACCTTCTGGACAAAGCTGGGGCTGCGAGGCAGCCGGGGCTGTGAAGGCCTAGTCTTGCATGAATTTCGTGCATTGGGCCTCTAGTATAATAATAATGCTATATAATCAGTGACAAAGGAATAGAGGTGTCAAGGTTGGATGGTGTTTCATACAGACCACTTTATACAAGAATAATCCAGATTGGTGCCACTGATAATATGACACTTGAGCAGTTACCAGAAGGAAGGGAACCTGGGCTAAGAGCCTTTAAAGGTGGAATAATAAGAGCAAAGGTACAGATGTGGGAATATGTTTGATGCTTTTGGAAGCTGTGGTAAAGTCAGTGTGGTTTGTGCAGATTAATACAAGAGGATAGTGGTGGAAGAGGAGACAAAAGAGGTAGTGGAGGTGAAAATGTGGAGCATCTCATAGACCAGCATCCAGACATTTCTTCTCTGAATGAGGTACAAAGTCAACAAAGAACTACAAGTAGGAAAATTATATGAGGTAATGGTATTTAAAACTGTGTTTGAATAGGTAATATATTTAGGTGGCTCACAAATAAAGATGATATATAACAATTTTAAACTGAAGTTTTATACTCCTATCTCTGTCTCTGTTTACTTGGTTTACCTGCATTTTCAGGTAATCATTTCTAATATCTCTTATATAAGTTTTTTTTTAGGCAATTACAAGCACTTACAAATATATTTCTATCCCAACTGCCTCACTTTTCACACCGATGTTTGCCTACTTTATATACTAATTTTCTTTTTATCATTTAACATATATTCTGGAGAGTTCTACATCAGTAAATAAAGATCACCCTCATTCTTTATTTCTATATAGCTGTGTACTATTCCATTGTATGAATGTACAATGATTTAATTATAATTGCACTATATCTGGCCACTTCACTTTTTTCTTTTTTTTTTTCTATATAAGTAATATTGCAATGAAAAACTTAACTACTTAATGTCATTTATGTTAAGTAGTCACATCCCCATCCAAAAGAGTAATATGCAAATTGACCATCACTCCAATACACAAGATGGCTGCCCCCCTGTGGTCAAAGATGGCTGTCCCCATGTGTACACAAGATGGCTGCCACAAGATGGCCAGCAGGAGAGGGCAGTTGGGAGGGACCAAACCTGCAAGAGAGGGCAGTTGGGGGTGATCAAGCCTGCAGGGAAGGGCAGTTGGGAGGGACCAGTCCTGCAAGGGAGGGCAGTTGGGGGTGATCAAGCCTGCAGGGGAGGGAAGTTAGGGGTGACCTAGGCCAGCAGAGGAGGGAAGTTGGGGGCAACCAGGCCTGCAGTGGAGGGCAGTTAGGGGTGATCAAGCCTGCAGGGGAGGGCAGTTAGGGGTAATCAGGCTGGCAGGGGAGTGGTTAGGGCAGTGATGGGCAACCTTTTGAGCTTGGTATGTCAAACTTCGCCAAAAAACTGAGCATAACTCGGGTAGCGTGTCACTTTGAGGAAAAAACATTATTTCGTGATATTTATAGTTTAAATAACATAAATGTTTCATCCTCGGCATGCGGCCGCCTCAGCGGCTGTGTGTCATCAGAAATGGCACTGACACGTGTGTCAGAGGTTCACCATCACTGGGTTAGGGGGTGATCAGGCTTGCAGGCAGAAGTGGTTAGGGACAATCAGGAAGGCAGGCAGGCAAGCAGTTGGGAGCCAATAGTCCTGGATTGTGAGAGGGATGTCCGACTGCCCGATCAGTTCTAAACGGGCAGTCGGACATCCCTCTAGGGGTCCCAGATTAGAGAGGGTGCAGGCTGGGCTGAGGGACACACACCCCTCCCCCGTGCACGAATTTTGTGCACCGAGCCTCAAATTCTCAGAGCAGAGGTTGCTCTGTGAGGTTATATGTGTATACTTTTCATAAATATGCTAGATCCCCCCCCATAGGACTTGTATCATCTGTACTCTAATTGGCCATCACGTAGTATGTAATTTGACTTTATCTTTTTGGAAATTACATTAAGCATCATTTCATATATCTATAGGACATGTTCATTCCTTTTTTTCTCTGTTAAATGTCCATTTCTCTTTTTTTCATTCAAAAAATTTGTTTGTTGTTTGTTTTTCTTTCAACTTCGGTAAATTTTAATATATTTTAAGGAATAGGCTACAGTGTATGCTATTTCATACACTATTTTTCAAGTTTTTGTTTTGTTTTAACTTGCGTTTTCTTGCCTTCATTCTCATGTAATACAATTTCTGACAATTTCTGGCTTCTTTGTTTTGTGCAGATTGCAAATGGGTATGGATGGAAGCAAGGAGGCAAGTTACAAGGATTTTATAGTAAATGCAGAGGACAAATGAGCAGAGCTCAAATTAGGATCACAGCAGTGGAAATAGTTGGCAGTTACTCAAACGAGTATATTTTGAAGGAAGAACCAATGGAAATCACTAGTGGATATTGGCTGTGAGAAGGGGGGGAAAGAGTTGAGGATGAAAGCAGTGTTTCTGATCTCAGCAACTGGAAGATGGACTTTTTATTAACTGATTCCATGGAAGATATAGTTTTGAGATCAGACTTCCAAAGAGAGGTGGTGAGCAAGCAATTAGATAATCAAGTCTGGGGAGCACTATGGGCTGAACTATGAAATTGAGAGCTGCCATATAATGATATTTAAAATCGTAATGCTGGATGCAATACCACAGGGAATGAGTGTAGAGCAACAAGAACTGAGCCCTGGGGAGATGAGGAGAAACTAACAAAAGAGACTGGAAAGAGATGGCTCTTATGTTCTGAGGAGAACCAAAGAAGTGGGGTCCCAAAAGCCAAATGAAGAAATTATTTCAAGGAATGAAAAATCATCTTTACAAAATATTGCTTATATGTGGAGTAAGAGGAGAAGTGAGATCTATTTAATTTAGAAATGGGATGGCATGTCTTTCATAATATTTGTTTTAGTAGAGTGATGACATGTAAGGAAGATTAGGTGTATAATGAAATTTAAAAATCACAGATATTAGAGTGTATTTTATGCTAATCAGAATGATGTAATGAATAGGACAAAGTAAATGGTATAGAAGAACTGAGAAACATGTGTTTTGTCCTAGAGTTGATGAGAAAAAAATTGATCTATCCCAAATTATATTGTTTGGTGTTCAGTAGGAACAAACAATTAACATGATTGTGTTAGTTTCAGAATAATTCATCGGTCCATTGGTAGGAGTAGACTAAAAAGAGAATTAAATTGAACTAGGATTTGGGACTATCCAGGCAATTATAAATGACAGGGAGGAGGGATGTTGGAATTGAGGCCAGATGTAAGAGATGATGATGGACCCTGGAATTCAAATTGTCTGAGGATGGAAGTTAGAACACAAAAGGGTGAAAGATGGTAGACATATGCTTGGATAATGGCTAATAGTTTCTAGGAAGGTATAGCATAGTTGATGCTGGGTAGTTAATGGGAAGTCCTTGAAAGATAAGAGGCCATGTTTTAAGAGTAGAATGCCTGAAATACAGGTAATGGAGAAAATGTACTGATGGGTTAAAAACCCTATCAGGTAATATCACAGTTTGCTATAGGATAGAGAGCACTTTTAAAGAGGGCGGGGGGCGGGGTAAAGTAACAGAACCAGGATTTTCTATATGACTATTAGAGTCATTTAAGAACTAAGATAGGAGAGAGTATCAGTAAATCAAGTACCAAAATCTCCAAGGAATGAATGAAGATTTTAGCCTCTTAATGACATGTGTCCTTTTTAATTTGCTTTATCTAGCTTCAGATTTACATGTAGAGCATGACAATTATCATTAGTATTCAATAACTTAAAATACGTAAATTAGTTAACACTAAAATATAATCCCAATGGTTGAAATCTGAATGTACTTTAGTTGTTGAAAATATTATATATTTTTATTATTAGAAAATAGTTTGCTTGCTATAACAAACATGGATAATAGAGCATGATGCAGTTTTTAATTTTAAAGAAGTTTCTATGCTGTTTATCTTATATCTAATACTTCAGCAGTGCATTTATTTCCTTATAATAATTGCCCAAGGGAAACACTGAATGTGTGAGTTCTTACAAGTCTTATATATTATATAATCTGGTACCCTTATTTTATAAGTGAAAATAATTAGACCCATAAAAAGTGTTACTTGCTCAAGGACAACTTGTCTAGTTAGTGTCAGTTCACAACTGGGTCTTGATACCAAAATTAATGCCCATATTTCTGCTATAAACAGACCCTACTTAGTGGTGTGGGAGTAGGTCTGATGAGGTTGCTCTAAAAATATAGCCAAATAAATTACCTAGACGCTCGGATTTGGTTTTGACCTGCTTAATCTGCTCTGCCATTAGGGGGAAAAATTCTAACACAAGCTATAACTTGTTTCCATTCTGAAAAGGTTATGAGCTATAAACTTTTATTTTAAAAACCATATCTGCTAAACCCGAATGCCTTAAGTAAATAAAATTTTATATTCTCCACTTTGGGAGACCATTATGTGTTTTTAAAGCATCCACAAAAGTGCTTATGCTGAAGTTCAGATTTTGTATACACTGACTACCACTTATTTTAATCAAGCAGTGGCCACCACCATGTCAATCTTGGCTGTCATGAGCAGGGGAAAATATTATACATACACACACACACACACACACACACACACATACACACACACACACTGAGTGGCCAGATTATTATGTTCTCTGAATGCATAATAATCTGGCCACTCAGTGTATTTGTATCTCAAATGGGTACCAAAAGTATTCTAGACTTTTGCTGCAGATCAACCACCTATTTGCCCTGAGCTTTCTATCAGCCAGTGCAAAGGGGAAAACTGATCAGGAGCACGATGTATAGTATCTTTGATATCAAATAAATGAGGTACTCAAGAGAAGTACACTGAGTGGCCAGATTATTATGCGTTCAGAGATCATAATAATCTGGCCACTCAGTGTGTGTGTGTGTGTGTGTGTGTGTGTGTGTGTGTGTATATATATATATATATATATATATATATATATATATAGGAGAGAGAGAGAGAGAGAGAGAGAGAGAGAGAGAGAGAGAGAGGGGAGGGGGAGGAAAGAACTTCTATAATGGAATTTAATTCAGTAAATAATTACTAATAATTATATAAACATAGGTGGGGCAATGTACTTGAAAACAGGCTTAGTATAACCCAATTTGAGTATTAAATAGAAACGACTATTTTATCATCAGAGCTTCCTTATTTTAAAATCTTACCGCATCCTATTTTTTATCTGCATGTCATATGCAAGGACACAAAATCTCATTATACTAAGAAAGTAAGGTTAAGAATATTTTCCACATTCTAATTTAAGGGAAAAAAACCCCCACCAAAATATAAAAAGAACATAGTTTAACAATACAAAAAGTCCACATTCTGGGATACATGCTTCTTTAGAATTCCCAGTAGTAGTTGTCAGTTGCGTATAAGTATTCAATAAACAGAGTTGTTGAACTCCTAAATAAAATATGTAATTAATCACCAAAATGCTCACACACCCACAAGCACAACCAAGCCTCCGAAAATTTTAACAGAGAGAAGAAACCCACAATGATTTTTCTTCACTGAAGATTCAAAGTGAATACCATTTGCACTATACATTTAGCAATTTAACTTTCTTTTATTTATAACTCATCTCAACTCAATCATAGAGTTAGGAATTATTCTTAGGTTACGCACTCCTACAGAGATGAGTAATGTGCCCCATGCATTGACAGCTATCTAATGGTCATTACACATACCTAGCAAGATAAACCATTGTCTAATTGGGAAAGGAGGGACTCAGATGCCACACGAGTAACACTGAAAACCCCAGAATGATCATTACTCTGGAATTTATTTCCTAATAACGAAGCATATGTATATTCACATTTAGAAAAAAAGAAACATTTGAAATTAGCCCGTGAATAGGAAAGAAAGCCTAGCTCTTCGTTTCTATACAGTAATAAAATCTCTTGGTCAAAATATCCTTTTCAAAACACGAGTTCTTGCACACCCATAACACCCATGGTGTTAGGAATTTCTTTCTGCTCCATTGTCTAAAACTCGTATGTTTGGTAAAATGTTTAGCTTGCCTTGTATTCCTATTTCTGTAAAGTTCTCTAGGTAGAATCTTTAGATGAATTCGAGCGATCTACTTCTATTAACTTTAAAGAAGTAGTAAGGGAAAATTGGAAAATAATGATAAAGAAAAGGAGTCCTTGCTGTCGTCTTTGCTGCACTATGTACAAAGAGCTGAGGGAAGCAATGGAGGAGAGAGGCCAGAGCACTGTCTTGGGATTCAGGGCGTCCTGGGGGCCAGTCTGCCTCCACCATTTCCTAGCTGGTGAGGAAATCCTTGCAAAGTCTTAGCCCTGCGCCTCAAACATTAAGCATACATTGAACTCAGCTATTAATATTTTATCAGATCTGATACAACATATGTCCTTAGGTTTTTTTTTTGGATAACTGTTCTCTATATGAAGCCATATCATGAGGTTTTATTTTATAATGATAGCATTATATAATTTATAGATGCACTTTTAAAAACCACTCAAAAAACAAAACCCACAAACTTTGGAATGGCCACTTTTCAAAGCTTTTTCTTTGGTCCCAACTCCCTCAGCTAATTCACAGCCAGGACTGTGACAGGACACTGCAGTTCCTGCCATCTGCCATCTGCCATCTAGAACTGCCTTCCAGAACTCTCCATTTCATTAGCTCTCTTTAAAACTCACCTAAAAATAGGCTCTTCCTCCTTGCTTATGTATTTTCACTCTTTTCTGCCGGAGACTTTAACTTTGTAACTTCATGTTTTGATTTTATTTAGCTTTCATCTTTTTCTAATACTATTGTATATTTTCTATTCCTCAGACGATGATATTTAAATACAAGTAAAATAAATTAACCTTAACCTAGGACACCAATGACTTTTTAAAATCAATTTTACATCATAAAATAATTCAATTCAACTAATGCTTTTATATAAGCTACCGGTAAAGAATTGCAAAATGTAAAAGATAAAAATTAAGACCTTTTTGTTAAAGAATGTAACAAGGGAAAACAAATGCAGAGCTAAGGTAAAATATAACAAGAATTTACTTTGCATTTAAATTTGGGAGAAAGGGTAAGAAATTAGCCAATCACTTGACAACAACGTGAAAAAAAGCCTTCTTGGTTCACGTCACTGTGTTATAAACCAGAATTTTGAAGACACCAGGAAATTTATAACTAAATAATTCACATAAATTGCAAATGAGGTATAAAGAAATTGCCAAGAAGAAAAAAGTTGGAGGATGACACTTCTTAAATATGTTTATTATTATTATTATTATTATTTTATTATTATTATTTGAAGAGAGAGAAAGGGATAGGGAGAAGGAAGAGAGAGATAGAAACATGGATGAGAGAGAAGCATCAACCAGCTGCCTCCTGCACGCCCCCTGCTTGGAAGTGAGTGGAGACCTTTGTGGTACATGGGATGATGCTCAACCAACTGAGCCATACCACCGGGCTTTTATTTTTATTTTTAAAATTGACTTGGGGTGACACTTCTTGATTCCAAAACTTACTATAAAATTGCTGTACTCAAAACAGTGCAGTCAGTACTGGCATAATGACAGGCATAGAGACCCATGGAATAAAATATCCTAGTAATAAACTCTCACACATATGGTCAAATGCTTTTCAAAAAGGATGCCAAGACTATTGAATGTGAAAAGGACAGGGGTTTTTTTGTTTTGTTTTGTTTTCAACTCGCAATAGTCGCTCATTTGTTTGTTTCTTGGCTTGCTTGTTTTGTCCTGTAGGTTAATTTTCATGATCCCTGAGTAGTTAAGTATAGCCAGTTTATGTACGCAGTGATATATCTGGCCCTTGGAAGACTGATAATGATATCTAGACCTGTAATTATGGTCACTTCTCTACTAAAAAAAATAGCAAATTTATGTTAAATATACTTGGCTCTTTATCGTTAAACAAACTCTATGAGATGACCTCTAAATATACCAACATCTTTCGTTTGTTCTCCTCATTTGAGGCCATCATATCACTTGGGCACTGTTTTCTTGTCAAATTACAATGCCTGAAATGTAGCTGTTTTTGAGAACATTTTCTTTGTTTGCTCCCTTGTGGCAGCTGGATTACAGTTTTGAGTTTTTAAAATGTTTTTTATCACTATATAATTTTGAAAATCTACAAGATTTTCAAGTGACTTATTCAAGAAACAACTGATGCCTTGGTAAAGGTAGGAGACTTCTATTAACCGGAACTACAAGGAAAATCTTTTCATGTGTACATGTTTCATTTATTATTCAAATTTTTTTGTGTATGTAAGTCATTAAGGAAACCATTACTATGCAAATCAACAGCATTCACATGTGGAAAATATGTTTTCTCTCTGAGACCTGTGCTATGTTAACTGATAAGCCATACCCAGGGGATTACTTTCCAAGGAAATCACAACCAAAATGAAAGAACAAAGTGGCCTAATGTGGAGGATATCGTTGTTTAAGGGCATTTAATAACTTAAGATACTTTTTGCATATATATTTTGTATATATTAGCTCCATACTAAACTTGAAATTAAAGAAAATAATTTGGCACTCGGTATTTATTTCAGGCACAAAAAGCACTGGTTAGAAATCTCAAGTTTCTTTTCTAGGTCTGCAGCTTGAAAATGCTACTGTATTCTCTTCCTTCTCTTGACTGTGTAAGGAAAGGAAATGATGATTAGAAATGTGGCCAATCTGCATCTGAGGCATTAGGCAAATTAACCCGAATCTGAACTCTCTTAGTTGAAGTAATGGTAGTAAAATTTCTCACCCTATAGTTGTAGTTAAATTCTTCCACATTAGTACAGGTTTTGCTTCTTTTAAAAAAAAATCTGTGAGATCCAGCTGGCTTAATAAAGTGGCAGGTTTTAGGAAAATATCCTATAGGGCTACAAACAACGTGAAACGACTGGGGTAAATACAGTTATTCTGACCATCTGGGAAGCACGATGAAACTAAGACAAGACCTCTCAAAGGCTAAGGACCATTTCCAGGCAGTAGTTTCACTGTCTATTGTATAAGGCACATTTTTTTAAAAAAATTTCCCAGATGTCTCTAGTCTCTTCAGTATAAAAATGGCTTTCAGGTTTCTGATCAGATGTGCCAATCTAGAAGTCCAAATGAAGGAGAAGAGGAACACAGACTTAGATTACAAAGTTGTGAATGCATTGGCTAACTCTTTTATAGAACATTTTGAAGCATAGAATATTAAATCACCTTATTATTTATTTTTTAAATTTTTCGGTTCAGGTTGTTTTGAGTCACTAAGCATCAAAACCCAGATGGAAAAGTGAGGTCCAAAGAGACTGACAATATAAGCACACAGTTTAAAAATTCAGCAAAAGAAGTAGCATTGCACCTAAGATTTTTGTTCTACTTATTCCGAGACTCTAGCTAGTTTGTGTGATGTTGAAATAAAAACTGAAGATAACAGAAGAGAGAGGAAATGGGAAAAATGGAATCAAGTTTCATGAAGCGGCTTCTTGAGGGTTTTAAAACATTTGCAAAAATATTCTTCTTTTTGTCTACTTATGGCAGCAGCAAATTATAGGCTCATTTCTCTACCATTATTCAATGACTGTCAAGGTTGACCCCCAACCTATGCCTTGCATTTATATATCTGATCATTTTAATTTATAAATGAGGTCCACAGTGAAGGGGGTAGGATTTGGGAGAAAGCCTGCCTTGAGTTCATGACGTCTGAGCCAATAGCTCATGACTGGGTATTGAACTACTAACCCCACAGTTGATATAGCTTTCCCAATTCTCAGCTAAGTAATAGAGAGCTGCTTACCTCTGGTGAAATCAGGATCAATACTTATTAAATACTTCATGAACTCTATTCATTTCTAAAACAGCCACTTATCTGCCCTTCCCGTCATGTTCTGAATTAATTTGATATGTAATGCAATTCTTACATTTTATATTAGGTTACTTATATGCTGAAAAGGAACAGACAAACTACAGATGATGTGGGAGTCTCTGTGTATTATTGCTTTATCATTAAATCTCTCTTCTCCCTCTTCGAAGAGATTGAGTATAATACCTCCTAGACAATAATTTCTCATTAATTTCCCTCTTCTTCCCTCTTTATTATTTTTATGCCTGAACCTACAAGCAAAACATTAAACAATTTTTATGTGCTTTCCTCCTAGTTCTTTGGGAAAAAAGTGAACTGATTTTAATAAACATAAATGAATCATGTTCCCCAGGTATTCTGTGGATAGTCTGGAATGAATGATGCAAAATCTAGGGTGCTAGAGTAGTTACAAATGTATTAAAATGATTTTGAGGAGGTTTTGTCTATTCTTTATTTTTTCATCATTAGAAAAGAGGTGGACATACAAAATATATAATCTAGGAAATAAAGTCCTATATAATTTCTTCATTAATTTTCTGATATTTATAATAATATATGTATACTAGAGGCCCAGTGTGTGAAAATTCATGCACTGGAGGGGGGGTCCCTCAGCCCAGCCTGCCCCCTCTCACAGTCAAGGAGCCCTCAGGGACAGGAGGCGACCCGGCAATCAGGGGAAGGTGACGCCCCATCACACCTCTGCTGCTGCCACTGCCGACAGCACAAGCCTTGGCCGGCCCTGGTTACCTGAGCCTCAGGTGGCCCTGGGTGGCTGGGCAGCTGCCATGTTTGAGGGCAGGACAGTCAATCAGCATATTTCCTCCTTATTGGCTGTGGGTGCCGCCATCTTTGAGGACGGGGCAGTCAATCAGCATATCCCCTCCTTATTGGCTGTGGGCTCCGCCATCTTTGAGGATGGGGAAGTCAATCAGCATATTCCCTCCTTATTAGCTGTGAGCGCCGCCATCTTTGAGGGCAGGTCAGTCAATTAGCATATTCCCATATTGGCTGTGGATGCCACCATCTTTGTGACAGTGTGAGGGTCAATTAGCATATTCCCTCTTTATTAGATAGGATATTTAAATAAATATTGATTAATAATTAGTTATGCTTCTCTGTAACTATCTTTTTTTCTTAACAATACAACTTGGACATGAAATTATTTACCTGGCTGTGTGGTGTTCCATGGTATCAGGAAATGTTTAACACATTTCCATTGATTGGCATTTGAACATTTTCTAAATTATTGGCTATTTTAAACAATACTGCTGTAAACATTCTTACACATTGTTGTTTATGTCTATATATTTCAGTATTTCCCCTGTTGAAATTTATAGACTTAGAATGCTGGCTTATTAATGAATGTGTGTTTTAAAGGCTATAGCAGTTAAGACTCCATCAACACCATATCTGAGTGCCTATTTCCTCTACTCTGTACCAATGGTTGCAATATTAGCAATATTTGGAAACTTCCACAGTTGTGCAGTGCCTTTGTTGCTCTATTGACTTATGCAGTGCCACATGGGATGAAATAATTTTGTTAATAAAGCACATGGTATAAATTTGTATGACAAACAAGATCGCATACCTATTAAGTGGCTGAGCCTGCATGGTTTGGCATGTAACCATCTTTTTTTATTGCCACTTTTCATTCTCAATGATACTTCATGAACGTTTGTGTTTTCCTAAAGAGATACACATTGCTTAAAACCAATAACATAGTTTGGCCACTTTTCTCTTGGTTATAACACTTAGCAGAGTCTGAGACACAAAGTAGGAGCTTAGTAAAACTTTAGGGAAACAATGAATAAGTTTTCATTACTAAAAATGCTGCTAAAGCCCTAGCTGGTTTGGCTCGAAGGGTCCCATGTTCAATTCCTGTCAAGGGCGCACTCAGGTTGACGGCTGGCTGGATCCCCAGTAGGGGGCATGCAGGAGGCAGCCAATCAATGATTCTCTTTCATCATTGATGTTTGTCTCTCTCCCTCTCCCTTCTTCTCTGAATCAATAAAAATATATTGAAAAAATAAAAAAATGCTGCTAAAGCATATTGAGGAGTTAAAAAGAAAAGTTAAAATACAAGCCCATTATGATGTAGATCACTGAACTAATTTAATTACAATCTTTATATAAGGAGAAAAAATACATGTGACAGCTGTGATAGATATAAAAACTTAGTTTACAATGACTGTTTCTTATGCCTCAATTTCTCTGTTTACACTGAATCTTTTTATTTGATTGCTTTTATGATTTCTTTTTAATTAAAAAAAAAAGCTATTTTTTACCCAAGTTAGCTACACTGATATGGTTTTAGTAGCTCCTATCTGAAATCATCCTCAGTAAACTGTTTTTTTTTCTTGTTTTTTTCTTTTTGGCTATTCAAAAATGAAAAAAAAAAGTACTTAATATCAGTATGAATAACACATGTGCTCACTGCAGCATAATGCTGGTGCAATCTGTGCTTGATACAGTTATAAATAAGTCTTTGAAAGCGTTTCTCTGTATTTTAAATAAAGGCTATAGAAAGCCACAAGAAGGATCTAGTCTTGTTAATATCACAAGCTGTCTCCCCACCTGCACCAGGAGCAGCTTTAGTATAGCAGCTGTTTGGGCTCATGTTGGCACATCACTCTGCACGGGAACCCCACAGTTTACACAGAAAATGAATAGGCCACTGTTCCAATGGGGGTCTTTCATAAGCCTTCCTCTAATGCCACCATGTGCAAGCATCTGGCTTTGAAGGGGTGTGAGGTGTGAAGTTTTAGGAGGATTATGTAAAGCAACTCAATTTCCAAAGGTGGAAAAGAGCATTAGGAAAACCTGCGAGGGCCTTGCCTTCCTCCTGCACGCAGATCAAATGCAGTTGATGTTGCCATTCTTGCTTCATGTCCAGCTGGCGAGAACGAGTGAAGATATTGGTATAATTATGCGATTTGCTCCATTCAGCCTCCTTGAACACTGACAAAACTCAGTGCGGGTGTTTCATTGATTTTATTTACCAAATATTAGCTGTGGAAATATTAATCTAATGGGGACAAGTATGTATCCAGTAGTACCCAATGGAGATTAAATCCAAAGAGGAAGATGTTTATACATTGAACTTGCCTGTGAATGGTTGGGTAGCCATTGGACCTTCTGGAATAAATCACTCTTGTTTTTTTCTTTGTCTGTTTCTTCTTAATGCCACATGAACTGCTAAAAGTACCAGCCAGGGCAGTTAATGAATCATAGTCTTTTAGGCCATGTGCATATTTCATATATAAGTTATTTGTTGAATGTCAGGAATTCAGATAAAACTGAGAACTATATACTCCAAAAACTCTTCTTTTAAGGCACTTTGGAGAACCCAGAACCCCCTTTTGAGTTTATTCTGAGCACTTTCAGGGACTACGATGTGATGAAGGTGTGAGGTTGGGTTAGTCACTTGGTGATATCTCATGAGCAATTGCAGAATAAATCTACCAGGGCTTCATCAGCCACCTACTTCCCCGAATTTGAATTTAAGTTAAAAGTATGTTTAAACATTGGATATGCCAGTATTGACTTGAGAAATTTCTATTGCCAGCAGTATATGAAAAAGAAAAAAGTAAAAAGTCTGTATACTCAGTCTAACATTCATTTCCTCTGTAGATCAGGCATTGTGCTAATCACTTCAGAATCGCAGATGAATAATAAAATGGGACTTAGACCCAAAGATTGGAGAAATCATAGACATGTAAATAGATAATGCGTTAACAGAGAGCTATGGAGACATCTTAGAAGCGAGGGTGATTAACTCCGTCAGTAGGTAAAAGAGAGAAGATAACTTCTCAAAGCAGGACTGAGAACAAATAGAACTCTCGTAGGTGGATTAAAAGACAGAGAGAACCCTATGGACAAAGTGTGATTATAGACTACATGTAGTTGAGTATTCCTAAAGCTCTAAAAAAATGGCAAAGGGTGGAGACACTCAAAAGATGAGTCTGCAAAATAGGCAAAAGCCAGGTCATAAAGGATATTTTGTTTTTCCTTAAGAATCTCAGAAAGAAGAGCTATTGATGTGAAATAAGTAAAAGGTTGACATGTTTATATTTGTGTTTTAGGCAAGTGCTTCTGACAGAGTGCTGTGTAGACTGGAGAGAAGCCTAAGGAAGGGTGACTATTAAGTAGAATTTTACTGAAATGCAAAGTCAGAATATGGAGAAAATGGCAGAAAATGTGCAATAGGAGGGACAAGCAAGAAGACATAGAGGAGATGGTTTTGTCAGGGTTTATTAGAGTTGATGGGGTGAGAGAAATATGTAACTCTCATGTCTGTAAATCTTTTAAGTCTTTTTTCATAAGACACTCACAGAACATCACCCCTTCTTAAGTTATGACAGACAACGGTGACTTCTCTGTCCACTGCTCTGAGTTTTTCTAACCCCTAAACATTCTCTTGATTTTATGCAACTGAATATAGACAATCCATAACCTTGTAGGGCAAGGCAACCGATGGCCACTTCCAATAGAGCTTGACAAATATTTTGTGGCTGTCACGGCTTGATGACAGTTTTAAGCCACAGACTAAAGATGCTGGTAGCTCCCACTGCTCTCCTTAAAGTTAAAACAGCTCGCGGTATTGTGCCCTAATATTGTCAGGAATCACAAGTCCTTTCCCAGAAAACTGCTCTAATTGGATTCGGTGGACCTTGACAGGCTTGTCATGGCTATGTTCAGGGTGAAGGTGAAATCTTTGAGGATTTTGTTCCTGAAAACAAGAGCTGAACATGTCTGATGGAGGCATTTAAATACTATGTATCTTTATGTAATTTTTTTCATATTACTTTTCCATCATTTGCGTTTTATTATAGATGATAGATGTCCAAAAAAAAAGGTTGTGGAGGAGGATTTAACACCCCCAATATTATGTGATGTACTTACATTTTTATAAAGTTTCTTGATTAAATAAATATAAAACTTGGAAAAATTTCATCTGTATTAAAAGAAAATCTCAATTTTAAATTTGCAACAGGTGGGAGTTTCTACTACAGCTCCACTGTTGATGAGGAATCAGGCATGAGGGAATCTTAATAACTTTGTAAGGTAAGTGCCTTCTCTAAGCTACTAAAATTTGGACAATATGCAAAGCCATCACTAAATATAATTCTTGTGGTTTTTTTTTATATGTGGGAGTAAAGTTAATTCATATTTCTCACTCAAATTTCCTTAATACATATTTTGGTTGTGAGCTATTGCTACTTTACGAGATTCTGTAGAATAGACACACATGTGCACACACAGATATATATACGTGCTTTATATATACTGTATATATATAGTATAAATACACAGACATACTAAATATTAAAAAGCTTTCTTAAAAGGCTTAACATCTGCCTCCATTATGAGGTAGAAATTATTGCCACTTTTGAAAAATACAAATACACTAAAATTTTCAATATCTTGAGGTTTTTAGTAGCAGAACCGGGATGTTCCCAAGTTCGAAATATTAAATTATATGAAGAATTTGGTTCTCACTTTCAGCTATGGGAGAGGCTGTTTTGCAGTTGGCCTATTTTTCTAGGAAACCTCGATGCGTTTTTACTGAGTAATGGGATATAGTTAGTCTCTGCCTTCATTTCCTTAGAAGAAGAAATGTGGCTGGGAGAAACTCAGAAGTCAGCCTTAAAGAGTGACAGGTACCTGGCAAGGAAAACATAGCTCCCTAAAGAGAAAGTAAATGTTACCAGAGAGAACTCTGCTGGAAGGTGAGCCAATCAGAGTTGTTCCTACTAAATGAAGAGGTCAAAAGAAGCGCCTCTGAGTTCTCAGTTTCATATTAAAAAATTCTGCTGCTCACCCTCCATGAACCCGATTCTCTAACAAGCAGGTTGACATTAAGTCCTTGTTCTTCAGAAATTTTAATATTTGGAGAGTGTATGGAGTGTGCCGCCTGGAAATAGAAAAAGCAGTTCTCAAGATCTGTCACTCGCTTCCATGTTGGTCGGGATATCATTCCATCCTTTCTAATGACTTGTTTGATTAGCTCTCTGGGACGGGGATACCTGAAGACTGAGAGAGCCAGCGGAGGGCTTCAGAGTTATCAGCTTCTGAAAGTGGTGTGACTTTCAGCCATCACTGGCATTTAATTGTTTACTTGTCCTTTCACGGAGAAAAATGGAAGAGAAGGGACTGGACTTTTATAAGATTTATATGATTTTAGTAAAGTAAGGGCATGTTCATGACATTTTACTGTGTTTTGTCTACTGTCTGAGAAACTGGCACTCACGAATGAATTATGATAACAGGGCACTAAATGGGCTTGGCCTGGGGCTGCATAAATGCTGCTCTTTTGAAAGAGACCAGATTTTTGAGAAAGTATTAAAATTCTGCACCAATAACAAAACTTTTGATGCTCTAAATTGAACTTCCCAAGGGATCTCTTTTCACTGATCTTCACTCTGACTCCATGATGGGCAGGTGGGGGTGGGGGGGGGGGGGGGAAGAGGAGAACTTTTCTAAGTCCCTTCAAGTGAAAGTTTCTCAGATCTTTTCTTGTAATTTCTGATTAATGGCGCCCTTGGTTTTGATTTATATTATCCTATTATTCATGACAGGAGAGAAAAGAAATCCCCCCCCTTTTTTTTCTTCAATTTAATTTTAAAAATTAGGGTTAGCAGTGGTGGAATTTAAAATCAAAGTATCCTGTCAGAGTGACAGATAAATCTCAAGAGGTTCTAATGAGATCTTCCACTGGCAGGGTGCTGAATCCCTCCCTTCCCAGACTCCTTCACTCCAGGTTTTCACCGCGAGTGACAGTGAGCATCTGCGTTTTGAAATATGTTGGTATTTTTGTCATTTTGCTTCTCATTTAGAAATTCTGGGCTGGCTTTCTTACTTGCTTGTTCTAGGTTAAAGGGGGAAAATGTATACACAGATGTCAAGTGGGTGGTGCATCTATTGATATGGAAAATTGTGGGTAATACACATCTACCTGACTTGCGTGAAGTAAACTCACCAAATCCTACCCTTGCCTTTACATGTCGCTATTCTTTTTTTAAAAAATTCTTTATTATTTAAAGTATTACAAATAGTAGTACATATGTTTCCTTTTTCCCCCATTGACCTCTCCCCGGCCTTCCCCATCCCCCTGCACATGCCCTAACACCCCACCCCCCATGTCTGTGTCCATTGGTTATGCTTATATGAATGCATACAAGTCCTTTGGTTGACCTCTCCCTCCCCTACCACCCCCCCCCCCCCCCCCCGCTGCAACCCTCCCCTACCTTCCCACTGAAGTTTGACAGTCTGTCTGAAGCTTTGTCTCATGTCGCTATTCTTAAAGTATTTTCTACTCTAGAGATTGTATATATCCATATATGACAGTTTTCTCATTGTACGGCTCTTAGCATTATTTCTTTTTTTGCATTACCCTAAACAAAATTTGAAACCTAAGTGTTTTTGCAATATTAGGTAGACCTCTAGAGCTCTATATTTAGTTACCAATTTTTGTGTGTGTAATCATGAATGCAGAGGTTCTCTATTTCTGGAAGCCAGAACAAAACTGTTCTTTGCTGCTCTTTAAAAAATGTAACAAATAACAATTCTTAAATGAAATACAGTAATCAATGGTTTTGCTTCCCATGGTCTCAGGTTCCCATGATCCAAAAATATTAAATAAAAAATTCCAGAAATAAACAATTCCTAAATTTTAAATTGTGTGCCATTATGAGTAGCCTGATGTGATCTGGCATCTTCCTGTCCTGCCTCAAATGGGACTGAACCACCCGTTGTCCAAGGTATATTTATGCTGAATATGCTCGCCACCCACTAGTCACCTAGTAGCAGTGTTGGTCATCAGATGGACTGTCACAGTATCTCAGTGCCTGCATTTGAGTTGACCTTATTTCGCTTAATAATGGTCCCAAAGCCATTCATATAAATGTTATTAACAGTAGATTATTACAAGCATTCCATTTTATTACTAGTTATTGTTGTTAATCTCTTACTGTACCTGGTTTATAAATTCCGTTTTATCATAGGTATATATGTATAAGACAAAGATCATAGAATGTAGGGTTTGGTGTTAGCCATGGTTTCAGGCATCCACTGGGGCCTTGGGAGGCATCCCCACAGATAAAGAGGGCCTACTGTAATGGATATACACTTTATTCTTCTGCAAAAGAACTTACCTAAGAAAATAAATCAGTATATGTGATGACACTGGGTAAGTAACTGAATTGATGATCGTTAGTTTAAAATGTCCTGTGGAAACAAAGGGAGTACAGAAAAAACGTGATTTGCCTTTAAGGGACCCTCTCTTAAGAGCGTGTCTGGGAGTAGAAAGAGCATTGTAATAGGAGCTTGACTCTAGATGAGCCTGTTTCCTAACTCTGAGCAGCGAGTTGTGAAATGTGTGTAAGCCTTAGTTTCCATATGTATCGGCTAGAGGCTCATCAGAAACTAGAGCTGTGCTGCTGCTTCATTATATTTCTGTCTTTGTGTGTTGGAACAGCCCCTAAAACAGAGAATAGTAACTAGCAAGTGCCCTCTGAGAAGCTTGCTTTGGTTACTCAATTATAACCCCAAAATGAGGAATGGTGAGGCTATCAAGTAATAATTCAAAGAACAGATGAAACTCAGAAGAAAATGTGGCAAGTCACCTGTGTATAGGCCCTGAAGAGCCACGGATACTGTACATTAGTTAAGAGTCTTAATAAAAGAAGAGAAGGAAGGGAAATAACACCAAATGAAGAATAAATTACTTAAGATTAAGTAGTTTCTATTACAGAAATAGGCTACACGTAGAGCTAATGGCAGGCATATTCTACAGACAGATGGAATGCTCTCATCTCCCAATAGCATTGATAGGAAGTCTCTGGTAAGATTCATTTTTCCTGAAACATTTGCATATAAATATAAACATCATTACTGGGGGCTAATTGCCCTGTAGGAACTAAAATGTGGGGATTAGCATCTTTAGTCATTTTTTAGAATTATTTTTTAAAGTATCTCTAACACGCGTCATATTTGGTACTGCATGGCTGCAGCAGATAATTACCACCATTAAGAATCTCCAACGCAACATCAGAACCATTTGGAATGGCTTCCAGGGCAACCCAGCACAGTGAGTAGCCACCAAAATGAGTAAAGGAGGTTTATATTCATGCATATTCATAAGGTACTCCACGTTCATAGTAGAGGGCTTTGGAAAGCTTGTCCAAAGAGCAGCCCCAATACAAGACCAGACATCAAAGACAAGACCTTGCTCCCACACACATACAAATACATATCACTGGCAGGAGACAGTGAATAACACTGAAGGAATTATTTATTCGAATTGTTCAGAGGAAGTGACAACTTCTACCAAGTTGGAAACCAGGAGCATTTGCCTTTATCATTCATGGTATTGATCAGAAAGATCAGGGTGGTAAGTTATTCAAATAATGGATCATAGGCAACAATTCTGGACAAATGGGCATGGAGATTGGTGTGATTAGTGTCCCTTGCTTGCGCAGAATATGAGGAAGCGTTTGAAGGCAAGTCTCAGGAATAGAAAAAAAAAAAGTGTTTGAAAGAATATAATCACGGCTGAGACACCATCTCTGAAACTGCCCATTTTGTGGGTGGGTCTGTGTGTCTCAGCGTACAGGTGCTGCCTTGCTTAGCTGTTGTGTTCAGAGGCGGTCCTGCTGACATTATACTTTTCAAAACCATTTCCATGATATTCAGCAAATGTTTGTTCTGGTGGAGCAAATCTGTTAAATTATAGATTAGAAACTGTACAAAGGAACCTTTACAAATGTTTCAGTTTCAGTTTTGCACAAAGCAAACAGCATTATATTTAAATGAAGCGCTCCTTGTTAGACTAAAAGGTCTACATAGCAAGGTCCCGTGCGCCATTTTCTCATTCTCTCCTCTTCCCAGGATGGGCACCGATGTCTGAGGTTTTGAAAGACACACATAGTGTTGGGGGTGGCATCTCATCAGCTTTTTTCAAATGCCACCTCTGTGACTCACTTCTGCTCTCCTGTGATTGTCTTATCTTTCCCAGCTTCCTTCCTTAATTTCATTTCCATCCCACACCTTCCCCCCATGATTCTTTCTGGCTCCTAGGAAATGGTCTAAATATGAAATGACTTTTCTCTCAGAATTGTGGCCCTGTATTATTTAATGGGCTTTTAGGTCTCTTAAATTCTCCCTTAAGACCATCGTTACATTAGAAAATATTGGAGAGTGGCACATTTGTGGTTTTTAAAACATTCTGGGCATGAATGCCAGGGTACTACTAGACTTGCCACAGGCTTCAAGTGACCTGTTTATGTGCATACTTTAGATCCATGAGTCAAACATGAAAATGTTTTATAAGCTGGAGAACAGTGAAGTTTAATTTAATAATTCTGTGACTGCTGACGATTTGTTTTTAGGGCTTTATGTTATCTTATAAGAACTTAATAATTACTATTTAAACATTTGTCAAAGTTTTTTTTTTATTACTTATACTCCCTAGTGATAATACTTGAATGAGTATGTAACTTAAGTGAGGAAAGAATTGCAAAAAATAATAAAATTATGTAAAAGGCCAATTCTCTTCCAAATCAGCCACTAAAAAATAATTAACATGGCATAAAAGAGAAATATACACTGAGTGGCCAGATTATTATGATCTCTGAACACATAATAATAATGTATAATAATCTGGCCACTCATTGTGTTGTGTGTGTGTATATATGTGTGTGTATCTATATATACACACACACACACACACACACACACACATATATATATATATATATATATATATATATAAATATATATATATATATATATATTAGAGGGAGGCCCGGTGCATGAATTCGTGCATGGGTGGGGTCCGGCCAGCTTGGCCAGGGGGCGGGGGCATGGGCAGTTGGCCAGCCTGCCTGCTGGTCAAACTCCTGGTCGAGGGGAGAATTTGCATATTAGCCTTTTATTATATAGGGTATACACTGAGTGGCCAGATTATTATGCGTTCAGAGATCATAATAATCTGGCTACTCAGTGTAATTTAGGTGGCTTGTAACATGCTTTAAATGTATTTTTAAAATCTTGAAACTTATAAGTATTGGAACATATGTAAATACACGATACATTCAACAGTAGTACCCACAAGAACAGCCAGACAAATACATGAGAATGAACAGAGAACACAAAGATATATATGTGAGCAGGTGTGTATGAATTCAATATGTGTAGGAATAAGAAAATATCACAAACAATTTGCAAAAGAAGGGTTATTTAATAAATGGACTTGAAAATATTGGCAATGTTTAGGAGGGGACAATAATTTTGTTCCTCAATTTACATCATATGCCAAAGTGAATTCAAGGGGGAAACATAGAAGCTAAAATCAGAGCTTGATGGAAAGTCAAGTTAGGGTAAATGTGAAGCTAGACTCTTATAATAATGAAATGACAATTTAGATAATTACTTTTTGTGATCCATAGACTTCTAAGCATAAATAAACTTTTAAAGTATGGAAACAACAGAGACAGTCACCAAGGGAAAGATCAATGTACTTGAATTACATTGTACAAACGTTTATACATCAAGAGTCATTATTAGCAAAATTAAGCGATGAATAACAAAGTAGAGGAATCATTTCCAAAATACAGAAATTAAAGAATTTTAAAAACATTAAAATCGTTTTTAATGGTCAACAGTGTTAAAGCAATTTCAAAGTATAAGAACCACAAAAGAATAATAAGCATATGAAAATAGCTCAACTTCAGTCATAATATAAGGGACTGAGACTTTAAAAACACATGAAGGAGCTCTTTTTTGCTTTTGTTTTTCTTGCTTTCCAACACAACAAAATTTTAAAAATGTGAAAATCTTCCCTGTGGGTTTGGTGAAACATATAGGCAGGATCATAGACAACTGATGCACATGTAAATTAGTATCAACTTTCCCAAGAGCAATTTTCCTACCATGGAACAAGATACTAACAATCACATAGAAAACACACTACTAGTTTGAAACTATAAGAATATTTTCTGTATTTGGTTAGAAAGTCAGAGAATTACTTGGAAGCAAAGATTGTCAATGCAAAGAAAAAATTCAATTATTTTTACAATAAGCATTTTTAGTGTATCTATTATTCATCAAAGAGGCACACACAATATGAAATGTTTAATTTTTATTAAAAAATATTTTATTGATTTTCCACAGAGAGGAAGGGAGAGAGATAGAGAGTTAGAAACATCGATGAGAGAGAAACATCGATCAGCTGCCTCTTGCACACCCCCCACTGGGGATGTGCCCGCAACCAAGGTACATGCCCTTGACCGGAATCGAACCTGGGACCCTTGAATCCACAGGCCGATGCTCTATACACTGAGCCAAACTGGTTAGGGCTGAAATGTTTTTTTATCTATGTCTGTTGACTGGAAGTTGCTAGTCCCTGATCTTGATTTATAATTGGCCTTCAGATTCTCAAGGTCTGTGTAGGTGTCCCAGAGATTTCTTGAGAAAAACTATTTTTTATTGATGTCAGAGAGGAAGGAAGAGGGAGAGAGAGAGATAAATATCCATGATGAGAGAGAATTATGGATCGGCTGCCTCATGCACGCCCCCCACAGGGGATCGAGCCTACAACCCGGGCATGTACCCAATTCTGATACTAACTACCCAGAGTTATCTTCAGATCACAAAGTTAAAGGACAAGGAGACTCAGTTCAGATGCCTGCTACTATTACTAGTGCTAATATTGTCTCTTTTCAATTCACAGACTTAATGAAGATAGGGCTAAACACTTTGAAGCATCTCACATATCTCTCTCTCCTTTTTCCCTCAAGGATAATTCCTTTTTCTGTGGTTAAAAATGTAGGGAATCACAGGTATTACCAGTACATTAATCACATATAAAACATTACTGACCATTACATTGTATTTTCTTTCTAAATTTATTTTTCAATTACAGTTAAATATAATATTATATTAGGTTCAGGTATACAACATAGTGATTAGATATTTATGCAACTTTCAAAGTGATCACCCCAAAAAGTGATCCCATCTGACACTATACATAGTTATTACAATATTATTCACTAGATTCCCTATGCTGTACATTACATTGCCATAACTATGTTTATAATTGGCAATTTATAGTTTTTAATCCTTTTCACCTTTTTTACCCATCCTCCCAACCCCTTTCCCATCTGGCAACTGCCAATTTGTTCTCTGGATCTATGAGTTTGTTTCTGTTTTGTTTATTTGTTTTTTTTAGATTCCACATATGAGTAAAACCATATGGTATTTGTCTTTTTTTTTTTTTGTCTTATTTCATTTAGCATAATATCCTGTAGGTTCATCCATGTTGTCACGAGTGGTAAGATTTCATTCTTTTTTATGAATGAATAATCTTCCATTGTATATATCTACCACAACACATTTATTCATTTATCAATGGTTGCTTAGGTTGCTTCCACATCTTGGCTGTTGAAAATAATGCAGCATTAAATGTAGTAATCCATATATCTGTTTGAATTGTTGTTTTGGATTTCTTTAGATGAATACCCAGAAGTGGAATTTCTGGGTCTTAAGTTATTTTTATTTTATTTATTTTTTATTAAATTTATTGGGATGACATTGACCAACATGAATATATAGGTGTCAGCTGTGGGTTTCTATGTTACAAATTCTGTATATTGCACTATGTGCCCACCACCCAAAGTCAGATCTTCTCTTGCCACCATACATTAGGATCCCTTTTCCCCCAGCCACCCTGGCAAACACCACACTGCTGTTTGTGTTCATAAGTTTCAATTTTATATCTCACATATGAGTAAAAACTTATGATTCTTATCTTTTTCTGACTGACTTATTTCACTTAGTATAATATTCTCAAGGTCCATCCATGTTGTTGCAAATGGTGTGATTTCATCCTTGCTTATGGCTGAGTAGTATTCCGTTGTGTATATGTAGCATATCTTTATCCATTTCTCTATCACAGGGCACTTTGGTTGTTCCATAACCTGGCCACTGTGAATAATGCTGCAGTGAACAGAGGGGTGCATATATATTTGCAAATACACAATTTTGAGTTTTACGGGCATATACCCAGGAGAGGGATTTCTGGGTCATATGGTAGCTCTATTCTCAATTTTTTGAGAAATTGCTAGACTGCTTTCCATAGTGGTTGTACCAGTATACATTCCCACCAAGAAGTGAATGAGGGTTCCCTTTTTTTCTACAACCTCTCCAACACTTTTTATTGCTCATATTGTCGATAACTGCCACTCTAACAGGGTGAGGTGGTATCTCCTGATAGTTTTGATTTGCATTTATCTAGTTGCCAGTGAGGATGAATATTTTTTCATTTATCTATTGGCTGTTCATATAACGTTAGTTTTATTTTTAATTTTTTTAAGGAAATTCCATATTGTTTTCCATAGTGCGTGAACCAGTTTAAAGTCTCACCAACAGTGCATGAGGGGGTTCCCTTTTCTTCATATCCTCAACAATACTTGTGTGTTGATTTCTTGATGATAACCATTCTGATATGTGGAAGGTGATATGTCATTGTAGTTTCAATTTCGATTTCCCTGGTGATTAGTGATACTGAGCATCTTTTACATTACACTTATATTCCTCAACAAATTTTACATTTTCAATATGAATAAACAACAGGGAGCATGACTCTCCTTATTCTATGAGTCTTAATAATATTTTGACTGAAACCCTAGGAATAGGATGGTGACTTTATAGATTTATGGCATATAAATGAAAAGGAAAAATGAAGTGAAATATTTAAAAGCATGGGGTTGGGGTTGACTGCATGCATGGTTTAGCTAGAGAAATACATAAAATAAATAAAATGCACAACTACAAATTATTTTAGACAGTGTGTGAATTGTTTTAGTCAGCTATCCTAAAATTTCCATTTGTCAATTTTACTATATGTGAGATAGATAACTGAAACTTTTGGCACCATTTATCAAAGAATATGTATTGAAATACTTCTTCAGATGTTGGCTATAAGAAGTATATGAGTTTCCAGTGTTATTTGGAGACTTTTTTGTAATGAATAATTTGAATACATAGTAATATTACACTATCAACTGAAACAAAACAAAATTCCCCAGTGTACATGTTGTGGTTCATTCCCATAGGATGGTGAATATGCATGGGCTTACATTTATAAAATAAATTATATGCTTAAAATATAATAGTCATTGGTTTTATGAAATTGTTGTTTTCTCTCAGGAATTCAGCCGATTTCATATTGACTTTGGAAAAATGCAAAACAAGTATTCATTCTTGAGTCACCATACTACTCCAAGAATATATATTTTTTATTTGCAATCTTTTATCTTCTCAAAAGCCTACAGTAGAATGTGAGAGATGTAAGGTGGAAGAGACACAAAGACAGATAAAAGAAAGCAAGTCATTGCACACAAAGGTTAATTAATGTCGTCAAAATTTGTAACTTTTGCCTGGTCAGTGTGGCTCAATGATTGAGCATCAACCTATGAACCAGGAGGTCACAGTTCGATTCCTGGTCAGGGCACATGCCCGAGTTATGGACTCAATCCCCGATGGGGGTGTACAGGAGGCAGCTGATCAATGATTCTCGCTCATCATTGATGTTTCTATCTCTCTATCCCTCTCCCTTCCTCTTTGAAATAAATAAAAATATTTTTTTTAAAATTTGTAACTTTAAAAACCTTAAGCAAACATCAACCTTGTGTCCGGCTGGTGTGGCTCAGTGGTTGAGAGTCCATCCATGAACCAAGAGGTCACTGGTTCGTTTCCTGGTCAGGGTACTTGCCAGGGTTTTGAACTTGATCCCCAGTAAGGGGCATGCAGGAGGCAGCTAATCAATATTTCTGTCTCTCTATCCCTCTCACTTTTTCTTTCTCAAAAATAATAAAAATCATTAAAAGTAATATTAAAAAATAACTTGATAGAATCCTAATGTTCTAACTCATAGCTACCTCCAGAAAAGTAAAACATTAATTAGCCCTGGCCAGTAGTAGCTCAGTGGTTTGAGAACCAACCTGACTTGTGAGTTAAGGCCATATACCTGGGTTGCAGGTCTAATCCCTGGCCCTGGTCGGGGCATGCGCTGGAGGCGACCAATCAACGTGTCTCTCTCACATCTATGTTTCTCTCTCTCTCACCCTAAAAATCAGTGGAAAAAATATACTTGTGTGAGGATTAAAAACAAAAAATTAAAACCTCAATTAGGATTTTAATGTACTTAATGAAATTAAAATTTTAAAAGATCAATATTTCTATTTGGAGAAACAGATATGAGATTTAAAAATATTTTATGATTTAGTTATGTGTGCTGTTAATTTTTATGTACCATTTTCATTAGGGTGGGCATTTCAAGTAGGTATTCTGGTAGAAATGAATTCAATTAGTAAGTCTGTCTACTCACTTGTCCCTTATAATCCAGGGCATGCTTTTGCAAGGTTGCCACAAACTAACTATTCCATGTGGACATTACATATATGACACTGGTAACTATGGATTTGTCAGCCTGACATTGAGATAATCTAAATTATTATTTTCTCTATTCTGAGGAGAAACCAAGGATCAGAAACATGAAATGATTTCCCAGAAGGTGTGTGGCATTAGTAGGTAAGAGTACCCACTAGAGATTTGTGATTCTCTTTTAAACCCGAGCTCTACCACTTCTCACAGTGTAATCTTGAGCAAGTTGACTAACCTTTTAAAGTCTATTTATGTCATTTATAACACGGAGCTGATAATAGTATTTAGTAGTTAATTTTAAACCAAAGATTACAGTGGGTTTTTTCAAATTTCTTTATTGATTAAGGTGTTACATATGTGTCCTTATTCCCCCACTAGAGGCCCGGTGCACGAAATTCGTGCACGGCGGGGACGGGGAGTAACGGGAGGTGTTGTCCCTCAGCCCAGCCTGCAGTCTGTCCAATCTGGGACCCCTCAAGGGACCTTCATTTTTTCCTTCAAGAGTGTGGTGGAAAAACCCTAGATTACCTTCTTGGATTCTTATAACCCAAGTTACCAAGAACACTGCAATTGGTGTCCTACAGGGAGCTTAGCCAATGAGTTGTCAGAAAAGGTATTTACTCTCAAAATGGTTTGGCTCAGTGGATAGACCGTGGGCCTGCAGACTGAAGGGTCCCAGGTTTGATTCCTGTTAAGGGCATGTACCTTGGTTGGAAGCATATCCCCAGTGGGTAGTGTGCAGGAGGCAGCTAATGGATGTTTCTCTCTCATTGATATTTTCGACTGTCTATCCCTCTCCCCTCTTCTCTGTAAAAAAAAAAAAAATCAATAAAAAATTTTTTTTAAAAAAGGTGTATCCTCTGCAGCTCATGCAGCCCCTGGGTTGTGTCCACTGGGCTAGGGGCGTGTCCCTGCCACCCGGTGGTGGCTGCCGGGGTCTCTGCACACCCCATAGGCCAGCAGTCATCCCCCTGTGGAGGGCGCTAGGCTTGGGGCATGGACACAATCTGCCACTTGGTACTGGAGCTTTTAAAGCCTCTGGGGCAGGGAGGGAACATCCCCATCTCCAAATGCCCCAAGGCCAGCAGCCAGCCCCACCATGGGCCCCAGGCTCAAGGCTTGCAGGGACCCTGGGCAGCATGAAGCGGTGGCCGCCAGGGTCTCGGCAAACCCAGGAGGCCAGCAGCAGCCTCTGGTCCTGGGCGCCTGGCTGGGGACGTGGCCCCAAACCACCGCTTTGTGCAGGAGCCTTCGCAAGCGTCTTGGGGAGGCCAGCAGCCAACCTTGACCATGGGCCTCAGGCTCAGGGCTTGCAGGGACCCCGGGCAGCACACAGCAGTGGCCGCCAGGGTCTCAGCACACCCCATAGGCCAGCGGCAGCCCCCGGTCCTGAGTGCCTGGCTGGAGACATGGCCCCAAACCACTTGCAAAGACTCCTGCACAAAGCAGCGGTTTGGGGCTATGCCCCCAGCCAGGCGCTCAGGCTGGGGGCTTGCAGGGACCCCCGGCAGCACACAGCAGTGGCCGCCAGGGTCTCGGCACACCACAGAGGCCAGCGGCAGCCCCCGGTCCTGGGCGCCTGGCTGGGGGCATGGCCCCAAACCACTGCTTTTTGCAGGAGCCTTTGCAAGCTGCTGGGGCGGGGCGCGCGGGGATGTTCTGCCTGCCAGGTTGCTTGGCGCCTACACCCATAGGCTCTGAGTGGCCAGGGGGCATTCTGGGACCCCTGCCGCTCAGGACCTAAGCACGGGCCTACAGGCTAGGAGCGGCCTGGGTCCGGAGGATGTTTCCTGGACCCAGGCCGATCAGCGCCTGCATATGCAAATTAACCGCCATCTTGTTCGCTCTGATTGGCTGTGGGCATAGCGGAGGTGCAGTCAATTTGCATGTTTCTCTATTATAAGGTAGGATTATCCTCCCTATCCCCCCAACTCATGTCCTCACCCCCCTGTGGAATTTAAGAGAGAGAGAGATGGTGTCAAGGAATTAGAAATGTGAATGTTTGAGAGTTGTCAAAAATCTCGGTCTTTCCATGTGGACCACTGTAGAGTTGCTCTGTCTTATGGGTCACCTATGGTTCCATTTTCATCTTCTGCTGAACCTGTGCTCAGTTGAAACTGTGCTGTCAGTACATGTGAGTACTAAAGCATCACAAGTATACACTCAAACTCTAGACCAGACTACTGAGGACTGAATTTCTGTTCAGCTGTGTGGTTTTGATGGGTCTTTGAACTTCTCTGTGACTGAGTGTCCTCATCATACCTAATAAAATGGTAATATGCAAATTACCATCACTCTGCTACGCCCATGATTGGGCCATTGGGAGGCTGGGGGCGGGACTCGGGGTGGCCGATTGGGCTGACTCACGAGTCCCCGCCCCCCGTTCCTTCTGCTGTCCCCAACGGACGGCGCTGCGGGAGGACCCATGGGGCCAGCGGAAGGCACCAGTGGCGGAACTCGGGGTGGCTGATTGCGTGGCTGCCCACACCGGTTGGTTTTCCGCCAGCACCAGTTTTCCTCTGGCCACCCGCTGATTGAAGTGCCTCCCGCCAGCGCGATTGGCCACCCAGAGTTCCTCCACTGGCAGCGCTGGAGGAACTCAGGGTGGCCGATCCTGGAGGCACTCTGATCGGCAGGTGGCCAGAGGAAACGGCGCTGGAGGAACTCGGGGTGGCCGATCGCACTGGAGGCCAGAGGAAATGGTGCTCTGATCAGCGGGTGCCAGAGGAAAACTGGTGCTGGTAGAAAACTGGTGCCAGCAGCCAGGTGAAGGAAGGTCTTTTGCACGAAACTTCGTGCAATGGGCTTCTAGTCTGTACAATAAAAGCAATCAGAAAGCCTGCATCATAGGATTGAGTTAATGTTCATATAGCACTAAGAACAGAGCCAGGCACACAACAGGTGGTATGTATATGAGTGTTAGTCATTTGTTGTTGACATTCCAAAATGAAAGTGTGAATTGTTTTATTCAGTCTACAAAAATCTCCATTTGTCACCTCTACTATTTGTGACATAATAATAACTGGAACATTCTTTTCCCCAAAAAAAGGTTTTTATGAAGCTTTTCCCTTCTTTTTTTTTTTTTTTTTTTTTGGTTTTAACAAATACGCATCAATTTTAATTTTGAAGTAATATATAAAAATGCCAATTTCCATTAATTTTTCTCTAATTGATTTTGATAAAATAATCTAAGATAAATTTTGTTATTTGCTATTTTCTTTAACCAAGGATATCCATTCAAGAATAAATGACACACATATATAATTACTCTTATAAAGGTGTAAGTAAACATTGTCACAAATACTCAGATTCTCAAAGTGAAGTTTCTGAAAATAATAACTGTGTCCATTTCCATCAAGCAACTTTATGAAATCCTTCCACTTTAAGCCAAATCCCATTTTGTTGTTAATAAAGAAAGCTATACATTTCTGCACAAGTCCATTCAAATTAAGTACATTAATTTCATACAGATATAATGTCTGTAAAATAGAAATTCTACCCACGTATTTCCTTACCAAGTGTTTCAGTTCACCTCTGCACAGCAAGGAAGAAAACAAGATTTTTATATCATGCTAAATGAATAAACAGGCTTTCTATTTATTAGAGTGGGCATAATAGAATAATTATGTATTCGCAGTGGTCAGTTTTCTATAAACATTGGAATCCAGTAATTACTATAAAACTGCCTGTTATTTCCTCATTTGGAAGACTTAAAGGAATATGAATATGCATAAACTATTTCTGTAAGTAGAAGATACACTGTTTGTTTTACATTTTGATTTCGCTATAGGAATACTAGGTGTTTTTAAAAATATATCTACTATAGGCTGGCCAGTGTGGGTCAGTGGTTGAGCATTGACCTGTGAACCAGAAAGTCAGGGTACTAGTCCCTGTCAGGCCCTAGGCTCTGGTTGCAGGCTCAGTCCCCAGTGTGGGGTGTGCAAGAGGCAGCCGATTATGATTCTCTCTCATAAATGATATTTCTATCTCTCTCTTCCTCTTCCTTCCTCTCTGAAATCAATAAAATGTGTGTGTGTGTGTATATATATATATATATATATATATATATATATATATATATATATAATTTGTCCTTCCAAGCTATATTATATAACACTAAGAATGAGAGATGGGAAGTCAGAGTGAATATATAATCAATAGTGTGTGTGTGTGTGTGTGTGTGTGTGTGTGTGTGTCTATATATGTGTGTGTGTGTATATATACTGTCCATTCATCATTTTGAGGTAGGCAGAGAATGAGGTGTTCTTTTAATGCAGGTACAATTAATTTGATACTTCTTTCCTTTCCAAACAGTGTGATTAGATATTTCTTTCCTTTCTCCCATCTCCCTGCTCATGGGTGTAACCAAGCAAAAAAATCACCTGTCCTCTTTTTCCCATTTTGTTCTCTCTTGCCCATTGTTATTTCTAGCTAATCTGAGATTAAGAAACATATAGAACTATTAATTAAATCAATTTTCCCACCCACATTTTTCAGGGCCTGGGTCACATTGTGTTATATGGATTTCTAGAGATAAACCTTGGTTATCTTCTTTTTTTTTTTTTTTTCATTTGCTCCTCCAACTCATGTTGACAAGGAGGATCTAATTTAAAAACGCACCTTTCTCTAATGATAATATTTCATGTAGAACACGAGCCATCTGTTAGCCCTCAGACTTACCCAGGTTGATGTCTCCTCACTTTGCTGAAAAGACAGGCTTTAATTTTAGAGGAGTTGAATCTTCATTTTAGAAATTTAAAAGAGAAACCTTTTCTGAACTCACATCTCTAGTTAGCAACACATTAATTTACAAAGCATTCCTAGAAATAAATTGCTATGGAATTCAGAATTGCATAAGAGTAATACTATAATTATAGAAAGATGAAATATAGTTTATTCAACAATTTGCTGAATATAAGGATGGAAATGCTCACAATAGAACAAGACAAAACAGTACTTGGCTCATTCAAGTAATCTTATTTGTGTCCACGTTAGCATTAAGTAGATTCTCCAAGTTCAAAAGCTACATTATATACATTTTTAATTTCTATTTGGGGTCAGGACTCAGAATAACTCCTTTAGTCAGAATTTCCTACAAATCCTTGAATAATTGACTAAATTAGTTTAGAACACCAACACAAAAGTCCACATAGTCCCTCTGCAAAAAGGATTCACAGGAATCAGGAAACCATGGCAATATTTTTCCCCCTTCCTCACTCCTTCACTCCCTCCTTTCCGTCTTTCCTTTCTTCCCTCCCTTCCATCTATCCCTTCCTTCCATCTTTCCTTTCTTTTATTCTTCCTTCATCTATCCCTTCATTCTTCCCTCCCTCATTGCCTTCCTTCTTTCCTTCCTTCCTTCATTCATTCATTCATTCATTCATTCATTCATTGTTGTAAAAATACTTAACATGAGATCGAAACTCAATACATTCTTAAGTGTATAACACAGTATCAATACCTTCGGGCACAAGGCTGTACAGCAGCTCTCTAGAACTTGTTCATTTGCATAACTGAAACTTTTTACTCATGGGACAATAACTTCCCATTCCCCTTACCCCTATTTCTTGGCAATCGCCATTCTGCTCTCTGCTTGTAAGAGTTTGGCTATTTGTGGAATCATATAGTATTTGTCCTTCCAAGCTATACTATAGAACACTAAGAATTAGAGATGGGAAGTCAGAGTGATAATAGATATAGAAAAAAATATGAATATTTGAAGCTGAAACCTGAATGAGAAACTCAGTAACCAAGTGATAGTGGAGTGAAAGATGAAGATTCCAGACATAAGGGATAAAATGCACAGACTTTGAAACTATGATGCACTGAGAATCAGAAAGGGAATTCTGTATGTTTGGAGCTCAGAAAGTGAGGATAAAAGGGTCCACTGAAAGGAGACCCTAGAGAAATGGAGGGAGGGGTCAGATCCTGCTTGGCCTGGGTAGGCCACATTAAGGTTGGGACTTTACTCTAAAGAAAAGGGGAAGCCATTAAGAGTTGCCGTTGTAAGATTTGTATTGATACCAGGATACTCTGAAAACAAGTACAGTGTGGAAATGGATTGGGGTGGATAGGCACAGATTGATGCTGGGTTTCCACTAGGAAGCTGTTGTCCTCAATTAGAAAGAATTGGCCCAGGGTGAATAATGGTAGTGGTAGTGATAGATAGAGTCTTGTTTAGTTCATTCATTCTCTGCAGCTGTACTTAATGAGATTTACATCTGTTATATCTTCATTTTGATGTATGATAGTCCTTGATTCAGAATTGATATAAAACCAGTAAAAATTACTGAAATACTTAAATATTATATTTGAAAACTATTCAGGATTTTGACCTGAAATTTAGAGTCAAACTACCCCTTGTTCAATTTCATGAAACGATCTAGTACTTAAAATCTAGGTAACACATCAAGAATTGTTGGTTCTTCCAGTTTTTGTTTTTGTTTTTTTCTGGAAGATAGAGTATAGATTTTGGCTATTTGATGTTGTAGACTAGAATTAGGGGAGCAGTCAAAATGTATGCAGCACATGATTGATAAATGTTTGGTATCTACCCTGTTAGAAGGGTGCTTGGTCTAAAAATGTAATAAAAATACACATATCAATTACTGCAATTAATCAGGTTTAGTCATGCTATTTTCATGCATTTCTGTCTTCCTTTCTTTCTCTTTACACCTGGCCATTGTAGTAATATTTTCATTATAATAATTTATTTTTGGACATGGGCTTGTAGAAGAGAGGTGTTTCAACTCAGGTTACAAAAAAAGATATTTCCTGGAACTAAAACTGAATTTGAAACATTTAAGGGGCTCATAAAGGTCATTTTTAACTTTTTTCCCCTCTTATCTCTGCGTAATATGCAAGTTTGTAAATGACTTTAAAGTAAACACATTTTCCTGGAATTCACACATTTTCCTATTCAATATTAGTGCTGAAAAATAAGATATCCAAGATTCCTTGGTCATATGTGACTGCACTGATGTCAACAGAAAGTTCTCTTTGAGTAGGTCTAAATAAGCATTCAAATTGTACAGTTTCCTGGGATGGAGCAGTACTGAGCCACCTGGTTACATGCACTGAAATTAGAAGCACTCAGCAATAAATTCAATGGATTTCTTAAACAATTGCTTTCTAATAATGAAACGTACTGCTTTGTGTAGATATGCTGTCTTCGGCACTGAGTTATTCTAACAGAAGTTAAGTGGCCAAGTAAACCAGAGAGAGGATTTCTACATTCAGAATAAAGATGATCACAACGTCCCATTAATCTGAAAAAAAAAGGGGTGGGGGGTGACAGGATGGCCTTTAACAAGAAACCTGAAAGTCAGTTAGTTTACTCTTTAATAACTCTCATCATTAGTTTTCTTACATGCCTACTCTGTGCAGGTACTATTCAGGAAACTGGTAAATAAAATAAGTCAGTGTTTTCTAAAATAAGTAAGAAGGAACTCTAGTTTCAAAAGATACTCCCATGAAAAAAATGTTGAAAAATTCTGTCTAGTAATTTACTCTCTTCCTAATAATTCACAAAATATCAGGCATATTTATGGCTCTGTGATGTCCTTTAGTAAACAAATTTGCTTAATCTCCAAATCACCCAGCATTTTCCAAAATTTTTTCACCTGAAAAATACTTGCTCTGTCCCTCTCTTCCTGAATCAACATTACATTTTTACTCCCTTTTTAAAAGGGTTATGTCAGAAAATACCATGAAATTTACGAACTGGTTTGACATTCTGAATTGCAAAAGGCCATGATAGATGTCAAAATATAAGTAATATCATAGATCAGTATAATTGCACCCTTGATAAGATTCTTTATAAGACTTCTGTTTGTTGTTTTGGCTATACCACATGATAATGTTAAAAAGAATAATACTATTTTGTAACTATACTGTGATATTTATAATGATAATAAATGCTAAGAAATTTATAGATATAATATGGTCAAAACCTCTGAAATAGTTATAAATGTTGTCTCCACATTAAGATATAAACTGAGGTCTGGAAAAGTGCTGTAAGATTTATCTCTAGATCCCTTTAAAGGGTGCTAAGAAAAATCATATTATATGATAAGGAGTAGCATCACAACAATTATCCTCTTCTATCTACCTCTCTGAAGATCCATTCATTCCAGATGTTGCTATGCAAGAATTTGTTTTCTCTCATCGTCACTTATCCTATATAAGTAGAGGCCCGGTGTGTGTGTGTGGGGGGTGTCCCTTAGCCCAGCCTGCACCCTCTCCAATCTGGGACATCCCTCTCACAATCCAGGACTGCTGGCTCCCAACGGCTTGCCTGCCTGCCTTCCTGATTGCCCCTAACCGCTTCTGCCTGCCAGCCTGATCACCCCCTAACCACTCCCATGCCAGCCTGATTGATGTCTAACTGCTCCCCTCCCAGCCTGTTTGCCCCAACTTCCCTCCTCTGCTGGCCTGGTCACCCCTAACTGCCATCCCCTGCAGGGTTGATTGCCTCCAACTACCCTCCCTTGCAGGCCTGGTGCCTCCCATCTGCCCTCCCCTGTTGGCCATCTTGTGGTGGCCATCTTGTGTCCACATGGGGGCAGGATCTTTGACCACATGGGGGCAGCTATATTGTGTGTTGCAGTGATGGTCAATCTGCATATTACTTGTTTATTAGATAGGATAGAGACATGGTGCACTGGTGGGGGCCAGCTTGTTTGCCCTGAAGGGTGTCCCGGATCAGAGTGGGGGTTCCCTTGGGGTGTGGGGTGGCCTGAGTGAGGGGCCTGTAGTGGTTTGCAGGCCAGCCACACCCCCTGGCAACCCAAGCAGAGGCCCTGGTATCTGGAATTTATTTACCTTCTATAATTGAAACTTTGTATCCTGGAGCAGAGCCAAGCCTCCTGCTCGCTCTGTGGCCAGCAGCCATTTTTCTTGGGATTGATGTATCTTCTATAATTGAAACTTTGTATCCTTGAGTGGAGGCCTGGGCCCACCAGAGTGTGTGGAAAGCTTGGCTTCTTCTGTTGCCGGGAAACCCAAGCCTCCCTTCTGGTAGCCATCTTGGCTGGGGTTAATTTGCATACTTGTCCTGATTGGCTGGTGGGCGTGGCTTGGTTGGTGGGCGTGGCTTGTGTAGCAGAGTGATGGTTAATTTTCATATCACTTTTATTAGAGAGGATAATACCCTAACATGCAAATTGACCAAACGGTGGAAAGACTGGTCATGACATGCTCTGACCACCAGGGGGCAGACACTCAACCCAGCAGCTGGTCCCTGGTGGTCAGTGCGCTCCCACAGGGAGAGCACTGCTCAGCCGGAAGCCAGGCTCACGACTGGCAAGCCCAGCAGTGGTGGCGGGAGCCTCTCTCGCCTCCACTGCAGGGAGCGGTAAGGAGCAAGGGGTCCCAGACTGTTAGAGGGATGTCTAACTGCTGGCTTAGGCCCTGTGTGGGGCGGGGCTTAGGGGGATGGGGCCTAAGCCAGCATGCGGACATTCCCCAAGGGGTCCCAGACTGCGAGAGGGTGCAGGCTGGGCTGAGGGACACCCCACCCAGTGCATGAATGTTGTGCACTGGGCCTCTAGTCCTATAATAATTTAAATGCATTTCTATGATTGTATCACAATTTCTTTCCTTTTTTAAAAAATATTTCTCTTTAAAAACTGTATGCCTTTTCAATCTCAGCATTATCAAGTCTCAAAGCCAATAAGGAGATGGACATTGGGATCCTTTCCACTTTTTGCCTATTATGAGAAATACTTCTATGAGCATTCATGTACAAGATTCTGTTTGGATTTGTGTTTTAAATGATCTGGAGTATATACCGAAAAGCGTGTTTGATGGGTTATATGGTGATTATGTTTAACTTTGTAAGGAACTGCTAAACTACTTTCCAACACAGCTGTACCATTTTATATTGCCACCAGCAATGTATGGAGGTCCAATTTCCTCACATCCTTGCCTATAATTGTTATTCTGTGTGTTGTTGGTTTTTTATATTACCCATCAACTGATGAATGGGTAAACAAAACATAGCATATTTATACATTGGAAAATATTCAGCCCTAAAAAAATGAAATGCTACCTCATGGAAGATCCTTGAAAAATATGTTAAGTAAAAGAAAAAGGTACACGTGTGTATTAATTCAATTTATACAACATTTCCAAAACAGGCATATCCATAGAGAAAATAGATTAGTATTTCCCATGGGCCGAGAAAGGGTGAATGGCAAGTGACTTCTAGTGGGTCTGGGGCTTTTTATGGAATGACTAGAGACCAGTGCATGAAATTCATGCACAGGTAGGGTCCTTAGGCCTGGCCGGTGATCAGGGCCAATCGGGGCCTTCTGGTTGCCAGTCGGGGCCTCCCTTCCCTGGCTGCCAGCTGATTGCTGGGGCCTTTCTTCATTCTGCACTGCCCCCTGGTGGTCAGCGCACATCATAATGAGCAAATGAACTCCCAACGGGACAATTTGCATATTAGGCTTTTATATATACTAGGTGTATTGGTTAATGCGGATTTGTTTCAATAGATGGGGTTACACATATATTGATATATATGCGATTTGATATGTATGCTATTTTGTTGTATTGACAACAAGCTTCAAAACTGCATATGTCAAATTTGCTGAAGGCATTAACATCATAGATATTTTTATACTTAAAAATGTCAAATTTCATGCCAAAAAAAGAGCATTTGTGGGAAGTTTTAATTCATTACTTTAAGAAAAGTGCTGCTGAATATTTTGGGAAGCTTATGGTGAACATGCTCCATCTCAAGATACTTGTGAACACTGGTTTAAATGCTTTAAAAGTGATGATTTCGATGTGAAAGACAAAGATGTCCAGGTCAACCAAAAAAGTTTGAAGACCAACAATTACAATGATTATTGGATGAAGATGTGTGTCAGACTCAAAAACAACTTGCAGAAAGATTAAACATTGCTCAGCAAACAATTTCCTATTGTTTACAAGCAATGGGAAAGATTTTAAAGGAAAATGGGTGCCACATCAACTGAAAGAAAGACAAATGGAAAACCGAAAAGTCATCAGTAAAATGTTGCTTCAATGGCATGAAAGAAAGTCTTTTTTTGCATTGAATTGTGACTGGCATTGAAAAGTGGATTTATTTTGAGAATCCCAAATGCACAAAATCATGTGTTGATTTAGGTCAACCACCAACATCGACTGCAGGGCCAAATCGCTTTGGAAAGAAAAATATGCTCTGCGTTTGGTGGGATCAGGAAGGTGTGGTGTATTATGAGCTTCTAAAACCAGGTGAAACCATTAATACTGATCGCTACCAACAACAAATCATCAACTTGAACCATGCTCTGATTGTGAAACGACCAGAATGTTCCAGAAGACACAGCAAAGTAATTTTGCCTCATGATGACACACCATCACACACTTCAAAACCAGTTAAAGACATGTTAAAAGATCTTGCCTGGGAAGTATTAACCCACCTGCTGTATTCACCAGACCTTGCTCCTTCAGATGACCCCTTGTTCAGATCGATGGCACACGCACTTTCTGAGCAGCACTTCAAAACGTATGAAGAAGTGGAAAATTGGGGCTCTGAATGGTTTGCCTCAAAACAAGAAAAGTTCTATTGGGCTGGTATCCACAATTTAATTGAAAGATGAGGGAAATGTTTAGCTAGTGATGAGCATTACTTTGAATAAAGCACTTTTGATGTTTTTCTTGAAATTATTGTGTTTTCTTTTATTACAAAACCCACTATTATTAACCGGTACACCTAGTATAGATGACAGCATTCTGGAAGTAGATAGTGGCGCTTGGTTCCACAATTTTGTAACTGTGATAACCACTGACAAGTTTATTTTAAAAGGTAAAGTTTCTGTGTCTGAAATATATCTCAGTAAAGTAGACAATTAGGTTTCTGAGTCTAAAAATGATGTTGTGATATTCACCATAAAGAACAACAGCCATAATTATTATGGAAGTTGGGGGAAAAGGAGAAAAGCACGTGAAAAGGATAATACAATAAATGTTTTTCTAAGTTTTCCTGTCACATTTTTGTTTTCTATCTTGGTGAATGGTTCTGCCATCCACTAACTCATTGAAGTAGAAATGTGAAGATGGGGATGGGTCCTTCTCTTACTTAATAACCTACGTATTTTCACAAAGTTTAGTCTGTCTAATATCAGATTTTTAAAAAGGAATCACTTCTCATTTCCACCTCCACTGGCATTACCATTTCAAATAGCTCAGCTCTTATTAATCGCTGCAGCAATTTCTGAATGGTGCCCCTGTCTCCTTAAATCTCTTCTACAAGCTTCCTTTATTGTTACTCTCCCACAACACAAGTCTGGCCATGTCATTCTTCCATTGATGGCTTTAATGATAACGGCATTACACCTCACAAATTTGCTGCAATTGTCATGTCAACACTGTTTTTGAAACCATTTGCTCTCTCTACCCTCATACACCTATTTATACAGTACCTTGCTCATTCTGTTCCCTTGTTATACTGTTTACTTCTGATCATGTTGTTCTTTTTGACTGCTACTCTCTTCTTATTTGTAGTAATTAGTACCCTTGGAAATGCCAGGGAGAAAAACATATCTCAGAAACATTTTAGAAAAATAAGTATTTATTGGGAAGGCCAGTATAGAGAGGATTTTAGGCAGAGCTGTATGCAGGGATCCCAACAGAGCTTCCAGAGCTCTTCTCATCTCTTGTTCCTGCTTTCAACGGAAGGTGTGTATGCAGGCATGTAGGTAGGTAAATAGATACTAGATAGAAATATAAACATCTTTACAACTCTACAATATCGAGACCAAAGGACATTGAGGAGGAGACAGGGACAATATTTGCCAAGTTTTGAACTACTTGCTCCCAAGTGCAGTGATTCCTTTGGCAAGAAGGATGGGTGTTCTGAGAGGTTCGTTAGTCCAGGTCACATGCTCTCTCCTTTCAGCATGCGTCCTGGATATCATGAATGACCACATGGCAGGCCTGCTAAGACCAAATGGAGTGGGGGGCAATTTTCTAACAGAAAACAACATTAAGTATGTCCCTTTTTATTTTTAACTTTCATAATTAGGCTTATGATCCAACGCGAGTTAGTTTTTGTAAAGGGTGTTAAAACACAAATCACATGTACAAATGCCAAATGAAGTCTAGAAATACAACCATATAAAAGCTGAATCAGAGCAAAGCATTTGTTCTTCAAGTAGCTAGGTAATTGAGGTCCATCTGCTTTTTTTCTGGCTTGAGTTTGTGTCAGGATTAGTGTTAAACTATGGTTCTTTCAATCTTTCATTTGCATCTCTGTCAGAAACATCTCATGTTTACTTTAAAATATTCTCAGCCTTTTATTCAGGAAAATAGCATTGTGGGATGTGCTCAAACATAAAGACTACTATTGAAACACAGAGAAGAAAGTTACCTAAATTGCCCAGAAGTTTTATAAATGTAGATCCAATAGTTAAATTTTAATCAGCTGGTTGTTCAAATTATTTCACTTACTGTGTTGAATAAATTATGTAAAACTTATCATCAATTATGTAATTACAAGGGCCAATACAAAGGGGACTTGTGTTTTACACATGTGTGCATTTAACAGACTGTTAATGTTCTCTTCAGTAATGCTTAAGTCTGTAGTGGTGATACAGAGAAAGAGTTGGATGTTTTACATATGTTCCTCTCAGATACTGATATATATTATTTCTGTAATAGAATGTTCTGAAATACACTTTATATTCTTTTTTTATTAAATTAACTAATTTTAATGCATGATTAGTACAGAACACTATGATCTGAAGCTCATTGAATGTTTTAAACTGAAGATTTTCTTGTCTTTGTCAACTATTTCTATTTAATTTTCACACAAACTACCTTTATTTTTACTGCAGTTGGAGTTGCCACTGCTGACTACAAAAATAAGTCTCCAGATATTACATCTTTTATAATGTATCTACTTCCATTTCCATATTTATATTAAATCTTAGGGTTTTTTTTTATAAGCAATTGAACTGAAAGTTTAAATAAGTGAATTGACATCAAGGAATAGGTTTCTAATTTATTTATATTTTGTCATTTTCCTTAAGCAAATATTAAAACAATGAGATTAAGCAAAGGATTTAGGAATAAACTGCATCTGGATACAAAAAATATAATTGTTGTCTAGGACAATAGCATTGTTTTAAGAGGATTTTTTGCCAAAGTATTTATTACTTATGTTATTCAAACTTTTTCAGATATGAATCAGAAATTGTCAGGCTCTCTTTGAGATGGGTATATTTCATTTGAAATGTTTTTCATGTTCCTATTCAACAGACATATTGATATAAAAGACATTCCTTGTGATTACATGAGCTGCAGAAAAGTTGCTTTTTGAAACAAATGAAAATAAGATTCTTTTAAAATGAGGTTTTCTGTCATGAACATTGTTCTAATAGTTGATTTGATTACTTAACACCATTATATAAAAGAGTTGAAAATTATGCATACATTTCTGACATTTACCCCATAAGGGAGGTATTACACAGTGCTTGGCATAAAAATAATAAATGAATGAAATACATTTATTGTGTTCAAGTATGTTAATCAAGTATAAGATAATTGTATTCTTTTAAATGCCACACACAAAAGGAATTTTCTTTTAGTGGAGAATACTTAAATTTTATTCTACATACCTTAGCAGACTTTCCTACTTTGATAGGACGAAGTATTAGAAAACAGAGCAGTGATTGAGAGCAGATAACCGAATATTGGTGGAGAAATGGAAGGAGCAGTCCTTAAATGCTGCTCACAATTTACTTCCATCTTACTACACTATTTTACTTCTAGTTTTACCTGCAGTATTATTTGTGTGAGTTTGGCCACTAGCACCGATGTCAAAAAACTTACCTCCTGTTTCTTCCCTATATTTTATGCTTTCAGGACTTATATTCAAGTCTTTAATCCATTTTTAGTTAATTTTTGTGGCATCATTTATTAAAGAGACTTTTCTTTCTTCATGGGATGTTCTGGCATAAATTAGTAGTCTATATATAATGCAGGTTTATTTCTGGATTCTCAATTTTGTTCCATTGATCTCTGTTGTTCTTTTTTCTGAGGATTGCTTTTGGTATTTTGGGTCTTATGTGATTCCACACAATAATTAGAATGAGTATTCTATTCCTAGGGAAAATGCCATTGGTATTTGATAGGAATTGTATTGAATCTTTAGGTTGCTTTAGGTAATATGGAAAATTTAACAATTTTAATTCTTTCAGTCAATGAACATGGAATATCTTTCCATTTATTTCAATATTCCTCAGTTTATTTAACCTTGTCTTATAGTTTTCAGCACACTGGTCCTTTACCTCTTTGCTTAAATATATTCCTAGATATTTGTTGTTGTTATTATTATAATTGATGTATTTCATTGTTAGTATATAGAAATGGAACATATTTTTAAATATTGATTACTCTCTGTGACTTTACTGTATTTATTTGTTATTTCTAATATTTTTTGGAGGTGTCTTTAAGGTTTTCTATATATAAAATTATGTCATCTGCAAATAGTGACAGCTTTTCTTATTCCTTTCCAATGTAGATGCTTTTTTATTTCTTTTGCTTGCCTGATTGCTCTGGCTACGACCTCAAAGCAATATTATGTTAAAGAAAAGTGTTAAGAGTGGGAATCCTAGTCTCCTTCCTCTGAGGAAAGCTTTCACTTTTTCACTGGCAAGAAGGATGGTTCTTATATGGTTTTGTACATGTATATTAATCAGTGTTATGTCTTCTTGATGAGTCTCTTTATCCTTGCATGATGTCCATCTTTGTCTCTTGCTACCTTTTTTGGTTTGAAGTCTTTTTTTGTCTGATGTAAGTATAGTTATATCTGCTTTCCTTTGACTGCTTGCACAAGGCCTTCAGATTTCCAGGTGTAGGGGTCTCTTACATATCCTTGTGTGCTGTGCATAGGATTCTTTGCTGGACTATGGCTATCCTACTGGTTGTAATTTAAAGGGGAGAAACCAAAGCAACAACTCACAGGACTCACATGATGCTGATGTCACTGCCTGGTAAACTTTTGACAGAGACTATTTGGCAAATTTTCTGGGATCACTGCTTAAGAATTTTATTTATCATAAAAATTGTATTAAAAATCTATTGCATAAAACGTAGTGGCTAAAACAATACACATGTATTATCAGAGTTTCATGGATCCGGTGTAGCTGAATCCTCTGATTCAAAGTCTTTCACAAGGTGTCAGACGAGCACACATTTTCATCAGAAATACCAACATGAGGAAGAATCATTCCATCTCCTTCAGGTGGTGGTTGGTAGATTTCACTTCTCTGAAGGTCAGTCTGAGGTCCTTACATCTTCCTGAGGCCTTTTTCACTTCCTTGCCACATGGAAGTTTGTAGCTTGTTTCATCAGAGCAAAGACATGAGAAGAGGTAGAGAGGTCATACTTTTTTAAATAATCTAATCTAATGCAGGTGTGTTACCACCTCACGTTTGCCACATTCCATTCATGAGAATATAGTCAATAGGCCCACCACCCAGGCAAGAGAGGGGATTTCACAGGACATGAGTACCAGGATGTAGGATCTTTGCAGACCATATCAGAAGTCGTCTACTGATACGGTGTAAGTAAATAGTTATTGCAGTAAATGTTATTAATTATATTTACTGACAAGTTTAAATTCCTTTCTTGATCTCCTTTATATACTCAATGAAAGATCCTCTTTCTGTTCCAGAAACCATTCACTTGCTTTTCAATACTGAGCCAAGAGTCCTAATTTTTGTATGCTACTTAGCAGTCTGTTCTAGGTGTTGTTAGAATAGGATATCTAAGCTCTTATTATTGGTACCCATACTTGTCCATAAAACCTTTTTCTTGCTAGTTTTAGGAAGAGCCTCCACAGAATCATTAGGAAAAAAAACACCAGACTGAATCACTCAGGGATTTTCTCACTTTTAAAATGAGTGTGTATATGAACTTAAGTAAAGGAAAATGGAGAATTATCTGGCATTGTGGAGTGAGACATTAGCTGTGATCATTTAGCAAGCCTCATTTTCTCATTTATGTCTCAACTCCCCCTCACTTGCACATGGCAGTATACACTCACCCACAGATGGTATATGTCTGCTCTCTGAAGAAGAGTTTTAAAAGCTCAAAAGAACTAAGTTACCATAAGTAATTGGCTTTGCCAATAAAACGTCTGTTTGTAAATACTGGGGCCCAAAAACTCAATTTACTTTTGTAGCATTGCTCATTTCAACTTTCTTCTCTGCTCATTTCTGTTTGTCACTTTCTTGCTGCCCCCTTGTTTGAAACTCCCATTGCCAACAGATGGGATAATCTCTTCCCACCCCAACATCTGGTTCCTGCCGCCAAACTTTACTCCTGTGTAATAGCCAAATACAGATGTGAGTCTAATGATCTCTAATTATTGGGCCTGGTATGCATTTGCATCTCAGTTGGTGACAGATTGAAGGAAAATTTGAGTAAAATGTCTCTATTTATGTAATGCTGTTTATCATGACTTTTAAAACAAATACCTTTTACCTATTCTGCTATAGGGTTCATTTCCATTTTTTATTATAGTTATTATGGATCCTTTGTCCAGTTACTCCTTGGGAGATGGTATGGTGTAGTGGTTGCAACATGATATTTGGATTTAGATGATGATAATAATAAATAATAAAAATAGCAAATTCTTGTGTAGTGCATACTACATGCCATCACTGCTTTAGTATTTTATAAAGAGTAATTTGCCTGTCACCATAACCATTATTGCTTGTCTCATTTTCGGTTCTTATAAGTGTATTTCTAATAGCACATGATCTCACTCATCTAGGGGAAATAATGAACAACATAGACTGATGAACAAGAACAGACCCAGAAACAAGGAGGCATGGATCAGACTGTCGGGCCTCGGGTGAGGGTAGGGAGGGGTGGGGGTAAAGGGGGAGATCAACCAAAGGACTTGTGTGCAGACATATGAGCCTAACCGGCGGTTAAGGACAACAGGGGGGTGGGGGCATGTGTGGGGAGGGGGGTGGGATGGGAATGGGGGAATGAGGACAAATATGTGATACCTTTAATCAATAAAGAAATTTTATAAAGAGTAATTCACTCTATTCTTATGGTAATCCTATAAGATGTGCAAATATAATTTTGAGATCATTAAGAACACACATTTAGGAGTTGACCAAAGTTCCTATCCTATCTCCAAACTCAAATCTATTGAGGAACCATGGACATATTTAACTTCTCAAGGCCACAGTTTCATCTTTTGCTAAAAGTGGCTAATTTCAGTTTAGGGTTTCATTAGAGAAACAGATGGACTGAGTGATAGGGAATAAGGAATTAATAGGAATTAGACCTTATACTTATGGGAGTAGTCTATGTAAGACTATGACCTCCAGTTTTAGATATGAATTCAGCTGGGCAGGCAGCCATAGAGAAAAGTTGACATGTGATAGGGGAGAATAAGGACAAACTGGAACCCATGAGAAGAAACTGGAACTCACACAGTCAATTAATACCCACATCAATCTCACACCACTTTGGCCTTGATGAGGTGGTTGACTTGCTGGATAAATTGGTGCCTGTCAGCATATTGCTGCACATACCTACCTAAGCATTCAGAGAAGCCGAAAGAGACTGGCAGGAGCTGGACTCCCCGCACACCCTGAATACCACTGTTTCAACTAGGTTTACCAGAGGATCAGTGATGAAGTGTGTGGATGTAGCCCCACACAGAACTCGAGTATAAAAATAGCTATAGCTCCATTTCTACCTTATAAATCTCACATATGTGTGTGTGTGTGTGTGTGTGTGTGTGTGTGTGTGTGTGCATGAGTGCAACCCTCTCCCAGATCCATACAGAGCAGAGGATTTCAGAAGTGATAGTAAATTTTCTTACAGTGTTTTTATGAGGACAATGGGGATTACTGAATGTAGATGCCTTACTTCAGTGATTCCTTTCCCAGATTTGCCCCAGCAGAAAGTAGTCCACTTACCCAGGCATGCTTTCTCCTACGTAGCATCCTGTATCCAATGCCTGGTCAATGTGGATGAGATACAGAAATCCATTCCTTTTGCCTTACTTTGAATTAACTTTTTTTTATTGAATATATTGAGAGAAAAGGCCGCTCTTGTGCACCATTGGTAGAAATGCAGATTGGGATGGAGTTTCCTAAAAAAAAAATTAAAAATGGAGCTGCTGTATGACCCAGTGATTCCACTTCGGGGAATATATTTGATGAATTAACTTTTTAAAACATATATTTTTATTGATTTCAGAGAGTAAGTGAGGAGAGAGAGAAACATAAATAATGAGAGAGAATCATTGATCGGCTACCTCCTGCACTCCCCCTACTTGGGATCAAGCCTGCAACCCATGCATGTGCCATGAGTGGGAATTGAACAGTGACCTCCTGGTTCATAGGTTGACCCTCAATCACTGAGCCACACAGGTCGGGCTCAATGAATTAACTTTTAAGGACCATCTGAGATCACCTGTTTTCTGTGGAAATTTGTAAGTACTCTGTTGAGACTGCATCACAGTTCAACTTTCTATGTAACCTTACTCCCTCCACTCCCCAGTAGGGAGTTGATCCTGGAGCAGTTCCCAATGATCCTCCTCCTACCCTGTCTCTGCCTCAGAGATTCCCTGGAAACCTGATATAAGATATAGGTCATACCACAGATGATACTAGAGAACCAGAGGATTTTGGAACACCCATCATAGAGGTCAGTGAGTTAAATATTCATCACCAGTAGCATCTTCAGCAGCACTGCATTATCATTTGGGAAATAGGTCTAAGAAAATTCTATCTCCAGGGCCTGACTCTCTGCTGACACAAAATCTGAACTCAGGACATATTTTGTAAATGACCCAATAATTGAGAGTGACTATAAAAATGATATGTAATGATAATAATTAAGTTTAAATACAAATAAAATATTAAAAAGTAATAAAATTATCATATAATTTAAATATTATATTATATATATATATTTAGAGGTTCATGTCCTTACTTCCCTTACTTTCTTTATGACTAGGAAGAGTGATGTCTGAAGCAACTAGGTAAACTGTGTGTTGAGGCTCATGTCAAAGCTATTCCACATGCCTGTCGCTCTGAATAACTTTGTGGAGCATCATCTTCTACATGAGATATAAAGAAACCATTATCTTATTTGGGACACTGAATGTTTAAATCTCATTAGAGCAGCTTACCATTTATTTCTATCACAACCCAATGCCATTAAGTCGTTGAACCAGGATGAGAACTCAGGTTTGTTTAATCCCCCCAAAATCAGAAACACATACCATACTACCTCTCCTGCTTCGGCAAGCTAGGTAGAGAAGGGTCTGAATGAGAAGCTCCTTCCTTGACTTATCACAGATAGAGATAAAAGAGAAACAGGTAGGGTATGATTTAAGGGTAGCAAAGGCAGTTAAGAAACCTAGATGCCTTAGCCTTTAGGTAATACATACAAATGGAGAAGGAAATGCTCTGCTTAATTTAAGGTTGGAGAGCCAGAATGAAAAATGGGAATATAAGGTTCGGATTACCAACTGTGAATCTCTAGGCCACTGTGTCTTTGTATTTAGATATGTATGCAATATTTTATATTCTACAGTGAGGATCTCTACAATGCAACTGTCTTCCCCCGGTAACATGTGAGATACACAGGGAGATGCATTAGCACTGGCACTTCACTAGGGAACTGTTGAGAGTCCTGTAGGGGTAACTGGTTGCCAGGAACTGATGTCAGTGCAGAGCAACCACAGCCCTGTGTACTAACTAGTATGCCTTCACACATCCACACAGGCAGTCAGACTCTGAATGCAGTGAGGCTCTTCATTTTAATATCCTGACTTGCAATTACTTGTTTTCTTCCTTATTTAAAAGAAGACCGATAGAGGAGACAACAGTGACAAATAGTACCTTTAGAGAACAAATAATGTATGCAGTGGGAACAGAGCAGATAATATAAAGAATGTATTCAGACAAAGTCGGGCAAATGCCAGCACCAAAGACCTTCCAAGAGAAGGGAAGAATATGATGACTTTCAGTTTAAGGTTTACTTCTAATTTATTTAAAATACAAGGTTTTTTACCCTGGTTTTAAGGATTTCTAATAAGGTATTTGTTCTAGTTCTTATAGAGACACTCTATATAAAGTGAAAGTTGACGTTAAGTGGCAACCATTATTTAGGTTCTTTTCAGTTTTTATTCTCCCTTATTCAGATAGTTCCTTACTCTGAATCCTGTTTAGTTTTAATCCTTCTTATTTTTTAAAATATATTTTATTGATTTTTTTACAGAGAGGAAGTGAGATGGATAGGGAGTTAAAAACATCGACGAGAGAGAAACATAGATCAGCTGCCTCCTGCACACCCCCTACCGGGGATGTACCCACAACCATGGTACATGCCCTTGACCAGAATCGAACCTGGGACGCTTCAGTCCACAGGCCGATGCTCTGTCCACTGAGCCAAACCAGTCAGGGCTCTAATCCTTCTTATTGCTGAGGTTATAAGGAAAGTCTGTTACAGAATATTTGAGAAATTAAGGATATTTGTATTTTATACAAATTTGAAGCTTAAAATAAATACATTTTTAAAAGAAAAATGTGGGATATGTAGATATTTTAACATGTATCAATACCAGTTACCAATCAGTTGCTGTAACAACCTTCCTTCTTCACTGTCTTGAGATTCCCAGAGGGGTGTGTTAGGTACAGTAAGTTGTACATATACCTTACTGATGTTTAATACATAAAATCATTGTGTCAATTTTCACTCTTCAAAAACACTGAAATAGTTTAAGCCAAATAGTTCATCTTATTTGGATTTTAAAAAATATTCTACTTTATTTATTGAAATATCCACTTTATTACTTTAGCAATGGAACCATTCTCATGATGGATTACCCTTTCTGCCAGTATCCCCTTTCTTTCTAGCACACACATTTGGGCTTTTTAGCATATTCAGTTTCCCTCTGTGTCAGGAAGAAATATATGTATTGCTTATTTCCATGATTTGTTAGTGAAGTGTAATTATCAGAAACTGAAATGATAACATTGGACACAGAGATTACCTGTGGTAGAGAGACTTTTTATTTCAATGCCATTTATTCAATAGAAACTAATCTTACTCTTTCTGTTTAGTTTTTATTGAGGATATCCTCCTTCAGTATCTTACAAAGAATTTATTGCTAATGAAAGGAAAGCATTTGCATGCCTGGGATAGGTCATACATCAGACATTAAAATATAGAATGTTCAAGCAAATATAGCATGTGTATAGTCATATTCTATAAGATCCTGGAAATCGATGCTTCTTTATTTTGTAAGAGCAAACCATTATGAATATTGAGACATTATGCTTATGGTGTACTTTACTATGAAATTGAAGCAAAAACCTCAATGTGGATTGATGTATATCATTTTGTGTAAAATTACTTTTAAATGAAACACGACAACCATATTTCAGTTGTTTTCCTACCATGTCAACAACATTTGTTCTCTTAAACTGCTTACCTCAGTCAAAAACATTTCTACATCTTTTTTATGCTCAAGAGTTCAGGGAGGTCCTGCCCTAGGTCTTCATGCTGCCATGGACCACTCTCTTCTCATCCAAATCCTATTGATAATTTTTCCTTGATTCTGCTGTTTACTTAATGCCAGTAGCCTTCCCCAGACTGTAAGTTCTGTGAGGTCAGAGACAGTAGCTTTTGGGGTAGTGCTTTAGCCTTGTTTTTCTAACACAGTATGGAACACAGAAGCAAAGACAGTTATTCAATGAATTGGTCACAATAGTGTTTTAGTCGCTATTTTCACTTGTTGACATTATATGTCCTCTAAGCATCAGGATTAAAATGTTTGAATTAGGGTGGGCAACCCAAACTCAGACCTACCAGAGTATTTAAGAAAATCAGTTAATCTATTTGATGAATAAGTGTCCAGTGCCCTGGAGCACTGATGAGACTATGAGCAGAATGAGCTGCCTTCTGTAGTCCTGGCATCTCCTGCTAATGAGGTCTTATTCCTTTTTGCCACTCACAGAACTACACTGGACTTCTGTTTAACCCAGGGAAGCTGGAACAGATGCTTATTTTTTAAGCTGAGCCTCCAAGTTTTTTAATGGTTCCCCAGAAACCAAATTCCTGAGTATGCAGGGCTCTCCCCTCTTTTCTCTCTCTTAAAAAAAATGTATATATATATTGATTTCAGAGAGGAAGGGACTGGGAGAGATAGAGACATCAGTGATAAGAGAGAATCATTGGTTGGCTGCCTCCTGCACACCCCCTACTGGGGATAGAATCTGTAACCCAAGCTTGTAGTCTGACCTGAAATCAAACCGTGACCTCCTGGTTCATAGGTTGATGCTCAACCACTGAGCGACAGTGGCTGGGTGTTTACCCTCTTTCCTTAAACCAGAATCAGTCCACCTTTTTCTTATTTGGCTCTCAAATACTTTTATTCTACCTAGAAAGATCTGCGGATGCCATTTCCTAGGCTCTGAGAATGATGTGTCCATCTAATCACCTCAGGTGGCTATTATGATCAACACTAGAGGCCTGGTGCATGAAAATTCATGCACTGGAGGGGGGTCCCTCAGCCTGGCCTGCCCCCTCTCACAACCTGGGAGCCCTCACAGGCAGGAGGTGACCCGGCGATCAGGGGAAGGTGATGCCCCCATCACACCTGTGCTGCTGCCACTGCTGGCAGCGCAAGCCTTGGCTGGCCCTGGTTACCTGAGCCTCGGGCGGCCCTTGGTGGCTGGGCAGCCACCATCCAAGGCTTGCCTGTGACTCGGGCATTGGCTGGGCAGCTGCCATCTGAGGCTTGCCTGTACCTCGGACCGGCCTTGAAAGGCTGGGCAGATGACACCCAAGGCTGGCCCTGGGTGGCTGGGGGCTGCAGGGGCTGGGGGACTCTGGAGGCAGGAGCGCGGAGCAGCCAGACCCGCCTGGGGGCAGGCCCAGCCGTGCCACCCTGGCAGGGCTGAGGGGACTGGGCACTGACATCTTGTGGCTGTGAGCGCCGCCATCTTTGAGGGTGTGACAGTCAATTAACATATTCCCTCCTTATTGGCTGTGGGTGCCACCATCTTTATGAGGGCATGATGGTCAATTAGTATATTCTCTCTTTATTAGATAGCATGCCTGAGTAGCATTTTATTCCTTTCAATAACTTCTGTTCCAATAAAAAACAATGACTGAATATTTGCAGTGGAAGCACGTGTTCATGTGTTCGTAAGTTGTTTGGAGATTATGTAAACTATACTAAAGCATTAAAACCATTCTGAAAAGAATATCAGAACCACGTTTTTTAAACTGAGTAGGGGGTAAGTTTTGCACTATGAAACTGTCAGGGAAAGGAAAGGGCAAAAGATAGCGTATTCCTCCCAGCCTTATTCATTTAACACTTATTCTGAAAGGAATATAAAGGTTAACAAGTGATTACAGATCATTTATACATAATCTGGACATTCATATTCATGCCTTGTTCTTAATATTCAGCATTTCTTGGTAGTATCCCTTAAGGACATTAAAGGATCAGCATTTAAAGTCATTTTGATACCTAATGATGTGCAGTTTGTGTCACAATTATACGGGAAGCTGAGTTTTCCCATGCACAGGTGAAACAGGAGGTGTTGCCCAGGCTCCAACTTGCTCATGGGAGGCACATGCTGTGGATGCTGAGGATGGGGGGTTGTGGGGTCAAGGACACAATGCTACAGGTCCCACATTGCTGAGAGTCAGGGATTCTCTACAGCTTAATCACTTTGGCTTTACCACAGTTTGGAGAAGGTCCCCTCACCTTTTCCTGTCCCTTAAGCACAGGCTTGTGTCTTCAACCTTCTTTTCTGCTGAGGTTTAGGTTGCTCTTCAACTTTGTTCTATTTTTTCAAGATTCTACCCCAGATTCTTGATCAAAGTTCAAGAAACTGAGGCAGTAAGAACCGACATGGATTTGAGAATACAACTTTGGATTTCCAAGTTAAAGATAGGTTTTAATGTCTGCTGCCTCCCTCTAGATATGTGACCTTAGAAACATATTTCACCTCTATTAGCTGGTTTCATCATTATCACTTACACCTTCCAGTGGAGGAGAAGATTGCGTAAGTTAAACAGTCAAATGTGCTTCATGGAACTTAATCTTTATTTATTGATAACCAAACATTTATTTACTCATCTATACAATAAGTGCTGGGGACCTAATGCCAAGAAAACACAAATGTCATTTTTTAGTTATTAATTTAAAAATATTTTTTGTTGAAAGTATTACATATGTCCCCTTTTTTTCTCCCAAAATATCATTTTAATGGAGTTTAGATTCTAATTGGGAGATATATTTTAAATAACAACCACAGATACAGATATAATGACAGATACAATTTCAGTGGGACGTTTGTAGAAAAGTCCAGGGAAGAATGACAAAGAATATTCACTATTTTAGTTTTATGAAGAGAAGATACAAGATTCTGGGGCAGTGTTAAGGAATTAGTATACAGTGGGAACAGAGCAGAAAGATTCCCTGAGGTGGTATTGATTTGAAATTTAAAGAATAACCTTAAAAAAATAGAACAAAGGTGAAGAGCATCCTAAGCTCAGTGGAGAAGAAGATTGAAGACAGAAGCCTGTGCTTAAGGGGCAGGAAAAGGCAAGGTGGCCTTCTCGAAACGATGGGAAAGCCAGTGTGATTAACCTGCAGAGAGAAGAAGGGAGTAGGTGAAGTCCTTTGGCCTTTATTAGAAACTTAATATCTGTTGCAATAATAATGGAGAGCAATAATGGGCTTTCATTAGAACAGTCCCATTGTATGAATGCATTTGAAAAAATTATCTTTCAAGAATGAAAGGAAGGAGAAAATAAAAGATGCCGGTGACCTGATAGGGTCCTGTGGTCGGAATCTCCTCTGAGGGATAGTGGTAGCTGAACGAATGAGAGGAGAGCAGAAAACAGAGATGTTTCAGAGGTAGGTTAGTGTCTAGTAGCACAAACTCATGGTGCAAAAAGGACCATGATGGTGAAGGGAACCTCCCACCTTTCCATACCCATCCAACACATTTGCTGGTGACTGTAATTCTGACATTCATTTTGATAGTCAGAATCTGCTCTAGGCAAATACCCCATGAAGGTGTAACATTGTATGAATTGATTTTGCCAAATAATGTCATTAGCTTAAGAGATTTGCTTCCTTTGGGGTGAAAGTGGCACCAAAATTGGAGGATAACATTAATCTTAGTGGGATAAGAAATTAACTGTTCTTTGGAGTTTACTGATAGTTAATTATACCAAGAAAGGATATGAAAAACAGCAGGTTGTTGATTATATATTTGATATTTAAATGATATGAAATGCAATGCCTTATTGGAAAAAAAAGTGAATTGGGGAAAGGGATTGCATATTTTCCTCAAATTCTTTGTAAGCTTGAAATAATACTAAGTAACATTTTAGACTATTTATTATATGCCAAGTACCATAATAAATGCTTTCCCGAATTATTTCATCAATTCTTTCAATAACATAGTGGATTAGACACAAATTAATGCATTTTTCATATAAGGAAATTGAGGATTTCAAAATTCAGAATTGAGCCAGAAACATAGCTGACACCAAATGGCAACAGGGCTGAGTATGTGATTTAACATTTACGTCACACTATCTACTTGTTTCAATATAGACGTTCTTTTAATAAACTCTCCTTTTCTATATCATAGGTGACCAGGTGAGCTGACTTGGCCTGGCTTTCCATTGCCTTTCTCTGCACTACTTTTTAAACTCTCCCTGTTGCCCTAACCCAGTGGTTGGCAAACTCATTAGTCAACAGAACCAAATATCAACAGTACAACAATTGAAATTTCTTTTGAGAGCCAAATTTTTTAAACTTCTTCTAACGCCACTTCTTCAAAATAGACTCGCCCAGGCCATGGTATTTTGTGGAAGTGCCACACTCAAGGGGCCAAAGAGCCACATGTGGCTCGCGAGCCGCAGTTTGCCGACCATGGCCCTAACCCGTTTGGCTCAGTGGATAGAGCGTCGGCCTGCGGACTCAAGGGTACCAGGTTTGATTCCAGTCAAGGGCATGTACCTTGGTTGCGGGCACATAGCCAGGAGGGAGTGTGCAGGAGGCAGCTGATCGATGTTTCTCTCTCATCAATGTTTCTAACTCTTTATCCCTCTCCCTTCCTCTTTGTAAAAAATCAATAAAATATATTTAAAAAAATAAAATAAAACTCTCCCTGTTCACCCTAGCTGGTTTGGCTCAGTGGATAGAGAATCAGCCTGCGGACTGAAGGGTTCCAGGTTTGATTCCAGTCAAGGGCACATACCTTGGTTGTGGGCTCAATCTCTAGTAGGGGTGTGCAGGAGGCAGCCGATCACTGATTTTCTCTCATCATTGATGTTTCTAGCTCTCTCCCCCTTTCCCTTCCTCTCTGAAATCAATAAAAATATATTTTAAAAAACTCTCCCTGTTCTCTTTCTTCTTTTTTGTCTTTCTTGCTCTTTTCCATGCCCTCCTCTCAAGTTTTCCTTGCTCACTGAGGCTAGCAAATTTAAAGCCCTCACTTCTACTGCTTTGTAGGACTTTCCTGCACCTGATTTCACCTGTCTCCCTTGATTTATCTCCCTATCTCTGATTTTGACATCTCAGTGTGACTTTTTAAACTGGATGATTCAATCATAGGGCTTCCCCTCATAGGGCTTCCCCTTGATGATTACCTAGAGCAGTGGTTGGCAAACCGTGGCTCACGAGCCACATGCGGCTTGCGAGCCACTGTTTGCCGCTCTGTTGACTAATGAGTTTGCCAACCACTGTCATATACTACCCTTTACCTCTTTGCACACAATATGCCACAATTGCCTGATCCTCACAGCTTCCAACTACATGGTAACATTTAGTCTAGTCCAGTGGTCGGCAAACTCATTAGTCAACAGAGCGGCAAACTGCGGCTCGTGAGCCGCATGTGGCTTGCGAGCCACGGTTTGCTGACCACTGACCTAGAGGAATATCACTATGTCCACCTGTGGAGGCCAGCTGAAGAATGCTTCCTTTCTTATCCACAGGGGTATCTTGATATCTAGTCACCCTATTGGGTATCCTTGAGAGTGTAGGTCTGGAATGAAAACAAAGCCCCGCATCCCCAAAATAGATTTTAAGTATAGATTTAAATAAAATGGAGCATATCAATTTTCAACTCCTTGTTTCAATTGCTTCCAGTGAAATGAGCTGAGTCGTTTTTTCTTTTTCATGTCAAACACTTAAATAGAATCAAAATATGTGTGAACTGGTATTAACAAAGTAGCTTCAAAAGCATCCAGCTAATTTATTCAGAGTGACAAGTGACATTGATATTCAAGTATTCTGCTTTTCAAAGTCTATTTCCCCTCTGTTCAAGATGGAACCAGGTGATTCCAAGAAAGAAATTAAAATGTACAAATGAGTCCAAAGTTTTCAAAATAATTCTATAAGAATTATCTCCTCTCCTTCCTCCTCCCTCCCTCCACCCCGACAAACTTTGTTGCCACCTCATTTGACAACTTCATAACAATCAGTACAAAAAACAATAGCAACAAGGAGGAATGTGAAATGAACCCCTAACTGAGAGTTCAAGTATGGCTAGTGGATGCATGTGGAATCAATTCTGAGCAGCCCCCAAGGCTCTGTATATGTGTATATAAGGTAACAATACTTTTGTCTTCAGTATCATTAGTAAAATGTCCTTCTGTATTTATTTACTCATTTGTTTGTTTTTAGGCATTGTTCTATGTTGACACCTTTCTTCATAGAAGTAAAACTAAAAAGATTTAAAAAGAACATTTAACCTTGACACTGCATTTGCGATTCATATTAGAGGGAAATGTAAGATAGAGAGAACAGGGAGATGAAGAAACATTAGATGGTTGGGAATTCAGGAGGAAATTAAGGAATGCTGAAAGATCTTTATCAAATAATACTGCGGAAGGAATTGGTTCAGAGTCCTGATGCATTGAATCTCTTCTTGCCTCCTGTCCCACACAGAACATCTTTCTTCATCTTACTCATGCCAGCCATTCTCTCCATTAGGGGTTTTCATGGCTATTTTAGCCTTGCATATTCTTCTCCTTGAATCTGCATTCGCTTCAACACTGTCTTCATTGCTTTACTTAAATATCACCTTCTCACTGTGGTCTACCCTGTTCACCCAGTTTAAAACTATAATATATACATATCTCTTCTCCAACCATGGACCTGCTAAATGCTGATATACAGCATGCTATTATTCCATAGTAAAGTTTGCCTATTTGTTATGTGAGAGGTTAAATATATTTAGAAATAAAAGAAAATAAACATGGAGACTATAAGGACAGGGGTCATTTATGCTTTCATGATTGTGTAAAGTAAGAGGGACAGAAGGAAAGAATGAGTTGAATTATTTTGTGTGTTTTATATATATAAAAAAGCAGCAACAAATGGGGACAAAAATTATAGTACTTGAAATTAGGAAGAAGGGATATTTGAAGGAAAGCTTGCTACTGTTTCCTAAAGAACCAGAGAATAGGCGTGGATGCAGATACACTCTATTTGAGGCGAGGAAGTGTTTTGTTAAGTTTCTGAGACTATGGAGGGCATCAATATTTGTATCTCCCACAGTCATTATAGTTGACTAGAAGCCCGGTGCATGAAATTCATGCACGGAGGTGGGGGGGGGTCCCTCAGCCTGGCCTGTGACTTGTCACAATCCAGGAGTCCTCTGGTGATGTCTGATTGACTGCTTAGGCCCACTCCTCTGGGCAGCTCCTGCATTGAGAGTCTGACCCCTGGTGGTCAGTGCACATCATAACGACCGGTTGTTCCACCGTTCAGTCGATTTGCATATTAGCCTTTTATTATATAGGATTCACGAAAATTAAATGTAGTTCAGAAGGCCTGAGCAGGTGACTGCTGGCCCACTCTCACCACCAGTTGTGTTTATTAGGAGACAGTGGTTTTTACTTTATGAATGTGAAAGACACTAGCTGAGCTCACAGCTCTTCACATTCTCTCAACCATCCCACCTGTGACCTGCTTAGGCTTGTCACCTGCAGGACCCCTCGATGCTCTAGAATTTGTCACCCCAGCTCTACCCTTTGAGTTACCATAGGACCATGGTCGGCAAACTGCGGCTCGCAAGCCACATGCAGCTCTTTGGCCCCTTGAGTGTGGCTCTTCCACAAAATACCAAAGCCTGGGGGAGTCTATTTTGAAGAAGTGGCGTTAAAAGAAGTTTAAGTTTAAAAAATTTGTCTCTCAAAAGAAATTTCAATTGTTGTACTGTTGATATTTGGCTCTGTTGACTAATGAGTTTGCCGACCACTGCCATAGGACATTGCTTCCTTGCTTTGGATCAAAGCTTCAAATGAAAAGAGTCAGAAATCCAGATATTGGCTTAAATTTATATCTTTTATTTCATCAGACAAGAATTTTTACATTTATATTTTTATTTAATCAGACAAAAGGCAACTCTTAATTATTGGGTTAGTAAGAATCCAGGGGAGTTTCTGCAGTTTATAGGTGCAATGGATACATTCAGAGAGTGAGATAGTTTCCTGATAACCTACAAACATCAGTGCACTTAACGCTCCCCTTGGACAAATTCAGAACCACGTGTGCATCTGTAACAGAATGCAGAGACCATTTAAATGTAGGGTCTCATGTAAATCCTGTTTCTAGCTGGGAAGAGTACTTGGAGGGAAAGATGTATTAGGGGAAGTCCTGCATATTTTCAGCTTTTCCCAAATTGGGCAATTCTATGATTTAATTATTCTATTAACACTGTGGCAGATGAGAATATATGACTTTTTCTTTTTTTCTGACAATCTTTAACAAATGTGAATCTGACCTAAATTTTACTTTCAAATATGCAGGGTGGGCAAAAGTAGGTTGTTCATATGGAAAATGTAAAATAATCTATACTAATAAAAGCCTAGGTGGCCCTCATGCCCTCACATCATCACAAGATGACCGCCCCCACGAAGTCACAAGATGGCTGTCCCATGTCATCACAAAATGGCCACCACAAGATGGCCAGCAGGGGAGGGCAGTTGGGGGCGAGATCAGGCTGGCAGTGGAGGGCAGTTGGAGGTGATTGGGCTGGCAGGGGAAGACAGTTGGGGGTGATTGGGCCAGCAGGGGAAGGCAGTTGGGGATGATCGGGCCAGCAGGGGAGCAGTTAGGCATCAATCAGGCCAGCAGGGAGTGGCTAGGGAGTGATCAGGCTGGCAGGCAGAAGCAGTTATGGGCAGACAGGCAAGTGGTTAGGAGCCAGCAGTCCCAGATTGTCAGAGGGATGTCTGACTGCCGGCAGTCAGACACCCCCCTCTCCGCCGAGGGGTTCAAGATTGGAGAGGGTACAGGCTGGGCTGGGGGACACCCTTCCAGTGCACGAATTTCATGCGCCGGGCCTCTAGTTAATAAATAATATAAGAATAAAGTCTGTGTTTCATATAGTCACAACTGTTAACCTATTTTTGGCCACACCCTGTATATTTATAAAATACTGTTGATTTCCTCTTATTTTATTTACCACACATCTTTAGTGCTCACTTGCTATGTGACCCGATAGCAGCATTTCATTGGATTTGGTCTTTTCTGAGCCAGGTTGAGAACTTTTGTCTGGCTTTCAGTGCAATTTATAATTGTTCCAAAACAAGCATTTCTACTTCACTCCTGCTGACTTGTGCCGAAAGGACCACACCCACCTGAGGCTATAACCCCAAATGAAGCATAACCGCGAGTCTAATAAGAAGTTAATTTTCCTTTGGTTCAAAAAAACAACATCACCCTTTATACTTATACTTAAATGAATTTCAAAGGGAGGGTGAAATCATGGTTAGGGAACTTGGGCAAGGATGACACAGTGAAGAAAAGACCTAGGAGAGAGCCAACATTTTACAACTTGACAGAAGTTAAATTAGTCATTTTAAATGTCATTCTATAGAATGTCACTGGGAATGAGTAAACAAGTTAATTAGTTTGGTTTTCTTTGTTTCTTCCTTTGCGAAATCCAGCCAAACAAAAATGTGGATTTCTAAAGCAGAAATAAAGTAAAGGGGAAAAAAAAGCTGTTCATTCCCTGAATCCTAAATTTCCTGATTTGGGGTCTTTCAGTTCCGAGGCTTCCGGTAACGTGTTCATTGGAACATAAATACGACCAGCATCAAAGGCTTCCCATTCAGATTAACCACGTTCTGGCGTCTCCCCTCTTTTTAGTTTGAACTTGGAATCTCCTCCATGTGCAGACCACTAATGAGAAGCTCCTTGCTTATGAATTCAGTTCAGAATGGGAGCAGTTTCCCTGCTCTCTCTCTCTTTGCATAATGTCGGCTTTGAAGTCAGGCAGTCCAAGAAAGTGATTGATCTCGCCCAAGTTCATAACTTTTTCAAAGTACTGCCGATATCATTAAATTTTAATTAACCCTTTGAGCTCCTTCTATGATGTAAAGATGAGGGAACATCAAAGGCTCATGTGTTGGAGCGGCCGTGGTATCTTTTGTGCTCACATTGCTTTTTTAGGACATCCTGAGATGCACATATTTCAGGGAGGTCTTCAGCTTTGTGTGTGCCTGTGACATGGGGATGCTGTGGCCGGGGTAGAGCTACAATCTATTGTTAGTCTTTTAAAGCTGGCTATTTAGGCGTCACTGTGCTGAGGGCTTAGAAGGGGGGTATCTTTCCACCTCTTCCACACAAAGCATCCTAATCAAGGAGTCTGTTTAAAATGCCACTCGGTGACTTGTAGCTTCTTGTGTGGTTGTCCTTCAGTAGCACTCTTTCATAATTGACCTTATTTCCCTCTTATGACTTAATGTGTAATACTCTGCATGTGGTCTTGGAAAGTAATACAGTTGCCTCGACATCTGCTGGATGAAGAAACTCAGGTGGAAAGGGGAGTGCGCACTGCCAGAGGTTGCAGGGTTTGAGACTCTAAGTCTAATTAGTGACAGAATAGCTTCTCTTGAAGCTGTTAGCTGTATTTATTAAGTGCACTCTCTGTGTCCGGCATAGCCTGAGTGTGTGGTCAGTGTCCTTGTTAAACAGAAGGCACATGAAGCAGAATTTGTAAACTCATATTCTTGTGCCTCTTATGATTTCCTACAATCACTGTCAAAAAGTGTACTCGAATGCCATCAATTTCACCGGCACCCATTAGGCAATGGACGATGTTATCAAGTGCAGGGAACCCAGGATTCTAACATCCTGCACATATCCTTTAACGTGGTATCTCATGTGCTAGTTGGGAATTGAGTAGCTTGTATGGTGGACACAGGTAACTTATTTACTTGTGTCTTGGTTGTTCCATAAACCTACCTATTCTTTTCCTTCTTGATAAAGTTTAAATGAGATAATAGACATGTGTGTTTTGTAGTGTTTCTATCTTAATAATATTACACTTAATCGTCTTAGACTTGCTATTTAGATGCAGTAGACGTTGGCTAGAATGCATTTTCCTTCATCTCCTGATATTTTTCTTTGTAAGTATTTACTAACCACAGTTTCCTTCTAAAGATCCACGGGAGGTGGAAGAAGTGATAAAACTGTTGATTGCTCCACCTCTTCAAAAGTAGTGATAAGCTCATTTCCAAAGCCCTAATGCACATGTGCTCCTTTAGGGTCAGTTTAATCAAGGCATCATCCAGATGACGAGTGTCTTCTAAAATGAGATTTCCTGACCTACTGAAATGAACAGGATCTGGGTTTGCATTTGGGGTGTCTGACTTAGCGGTCTGTATGTTTATGAGATTTAAATTAAGCCTGCCTATATTATTAGGGGAAAATTTGACCAATAACTTAAACAAATAGTTGATCTTTTCTTTTCATCAAATTTGAGTCAATTGTAGTGGAAATAATTTAAATACTGGACTGTTAAATACCTTAATGAGTATAAAATTCCTAAAAGGAAAATTTTATGTTTTAAAGATGAAACAGAATTCTAAGCGATGTAGCTGTTGTCTTGGGCTCAGGATGTTAGTAACTCCATGTAGCAGATGCCTCCAAAATAAGCAATGCATTTTGACTACAGTGTACAGTTGTTGTTTTTTTTTTTCTTTTTCCCATATTTGAAGAAGAAACTACATAAATTAATTTGAGAGGTATACATGTTCTAGAAATGAATGGAAATGAAGGCAGGGGGTTGGGCGCAGTCTGACTCCAACTTTCTCATTCTGTTCCACTTACCCAAGGTGTCTCACGTAGTGGAAGTTCCCAGTGGTGTGGGAGTTTAAAGGAAACTGAGATACATTTAGAGATTTAGCAGAAGATAGTTTTAGAAATGAATGTGAGGGGATGCCTGAGACTTTAACAAAAAGATATACACGGGGTGGAAACCACTGTGGTAGAGAAAAATGGCAAGTATAAGATGTCCAGCATGACGAAAGGATGGGAGAATTAGTTCAAGATAATGTTCCAGGCAGAAAAAATGGGGTCTATCTTCAAAAAGCCTGTGATCTTGGGGGTTACCCCACTCCAAACAACAGATTTATGGCTTTAAATCATGGCTTTTCATCTAAGATTTTTCTGATTACTTTAGTTTCAGGTTCGAAGCTGCTTTTGAGAATTCTTTTTCTTTTTTCTGAAAATCTACCAGATTAGAAATAAAAGTATAGAAAAATATGAATTAATAACTTGAATTAAGAAGTAAAAGCATGTGGGATAATTTTCAGACTAGATCTGTGGGCATGGAGAATCTATTTACATTTTATTTCCCTTATCTATATCCTTAAAGATAGTTGTGCAAATCAAATATGAGAAGGCACACTCAATTGATTAGCAAAGTGTCATACATAAGAGCCTAATAATCATAAGGAATTATCATTATTATTACTATCCCTAAGCTGATTATGGGTTAAACAAATCAAGTGTTCTTCCTGCTTCTAATTAGAGAGACATACTTAAGGAACTGAAAAAGTAGAACTATATTTTGCATATTAAAAATAATCTTTGTAAATCTGGAATTAAACTAGTATAAATCTGGAAATAAAATAGCGATAGTATCCTCTGTTATCACTGTTAAAACCAAGACTCAAAAATATGCATGTTTTATGCAAATTACAGTTTTCTTTGGTTTTCACAAGTAGGTAACACCAATTACTATCTTCCCAGCCACCGGTATTTATTAAGTTTCCTTGCCACACGCCACCTGGCTGAAAAGCCAATGCCAAATTTTATTTTATTCACATATATTTGTATTATTTATAACAAGGTCAGTTCTAGGTTTCAGTTTCTCTATCAGTTACCTTTAAGCTAGATTATGCTGAGGTAGCATGTACTCCAAATGATCAGTAACCTACACTCAGGATGATTGATTTCTTGCCCATGGTACATATTGCAGGGCTGCTGTGGCTCTTCTCCATGAGTTTTGTTTATTCTAGGGCCCATGCTGAAAAAGCAGCTTGTAGCTGAGATGTACTGGCCTTGTGCTAGGGGGTAAATGACTCTGGAAAAACACGTACGGTCTTTCAAAGCTTCAACTGTCCGGTAGTAATATGCTATTTCAGGACATGCTCTTTGACTAGAGGAAGCATTATGGCCACACTTGATGGCAATGGCCTATAGGTGTTTAAACCTCTCATGAGGTTAGCCAATGGCAGAGTCATAATGCTAGTGTTATCAACAAGATCTGGGTATTAGTACTTATTGTTATAGACAGAGTTCCAGATGGTCCTCTCTCGTCCTGCCCCCCTATACTAGTAAATAATCGCAGGGACTGTAAATATGATGTATTATACTCCCGTGATTGGGTTTTATTATATAGCATAGTTGATTTTAAGAAAGAAAAATTATCCAAGAGGGCCTGACCTAAATCACATAAATCCTTTCAATCTGTGTCTAGAGATCAGCGATCAAGTTAGAGATTGAAAGCTCAAGGTGCATGGGGTGGGACAAGTACTCAGTTGCTGGCTTGAAGGTGGAGAGGGCCATGTGGTGAGAAAGGCAGGGAGTGTCTAGAAGCTGTGAGAGCCATGGAGTGACAGGCAGCAAGGAAATGAACCTTAGTTCTACAACCAGAAGTAACTGGATTTGGCCAAGGGCAGCTCATAGCAGATTCCTTCCCAGTCCATACATAAAGGAAGACCTGCTTACACCTTGATTTTAGCCCTGTGAGACTCTGACCCAGTCACTCTGAACTCCAACTGTGAGCTAATACATGTATTGGTTTTAACCACTACATTTATGGTAATTTATTACACAATAATAGAAAACTAAAACACTGTTAGTCTGCTGATAAGCTATAGGACTTAAAGCCAATGATGTGACTTCTCCAAGCCTTAATTTTCTCATATTTATAAATAATTTCTCTACTGCACATATCATATCCCATCTTGTTATAATAATCAAATAGGATACAATATGCATGCTTAATTGTAAACAAGGTGCTACAAATCTGTAAGGGATTGACATTATATAACACATGAAATTGTTTATCCATTCCAGTTTCTAAAGCAATAAAATATAGGAATTATTCATTTCACTAAAACATCTCACCAAATTCAGACAAAACAGTCATGAGAGAATAAATCATCATAGGATCTAGGGTTTGATTTTAACTCTGTTATTGCTAAAGCTGCATGAATTTGATCAATATACTTAATCACATTGAGCCTCAGATTGTTAAATCATAAAACACATTTAATGTCTAACATAGCTTTGATGTTGAAGATTAGAGTTAATACATATACATTGTTCTCAATTGAGACATAGACAATGCATCTAATATTAATCCATATCATGTATAATACAATAACTACTATCTATAATAATAAAAGTGTAATATGCTAATTAGACCAGACGTCCTTCCGGATGACTTTCCGATGAAGCCGGGGCTGTGAGGAAAGCCCAGGTCCTTGCCAGAGGGAAGCTGGTGCCAGCAGCCTGGGGAAGGAAAGCCTACTCTTGCATGAATTTCGTACATCAGGCCTCTAGTTTTCTATAAAGTGCCCAAATACCTGCAGCCTAGCTCTATGCCAATTTCCTTTCTGCCCTGTTCTAGACCAGGCAAATTATCTATTGAAGTACAAGCTCAACATGGAATCTAGAAGACTGGTGTACTTGCCATATTGGCTGCCTGCTTAATCAGGACGGGAACATTCCCCACTCATCACATCCTCAGCTTTCAATTATGGGCTTTGCATCAAAGTTCTGTGAGCATCACAGATAAGCTCTCTTGATTAAGATCATTAAAGGATTCTTTATCTTTAGTTCAATGGCATCTTGCCTGAAGATTTATTAGACTGCTTTTTTGGTATGCTGCCTATTTTAGGGAGAAAATATTCCACTGGTACATATGGGCAGGATAAAGATGAAGCACAATTGCCAATTGCACATAAGTAGTCTAATGCATTCCTATTACAAAAAAAAAAAAAATTCTGTAGAGTCTAATATCCAGGAATAGGAAAGAAATTAGGAAAATCCTCAAACCCTGCCTCCTGAACTGAGTCAGGTCAGGTGGAGAGTATCTATTTCTTACATGGAAGCACCAGAAATGTGGGTGCTTTTTCAGTGTCTTGTAACTAGATTGTTGTCTGACCCCTGCAAGGCTTGTTTTCTTCGTATTCTATCTCAAGGTTCATAATGCTCATCTCCAGAGGAGGGCTCTTCCACTCCCAGTCCCTTGATGGATAATAAAACACTTTATTCTCTAGCTATGTGTTTACACCAGTGAATCAAATATTTATTGAACACCTACAGTGGGTGAAGGATGTTGCCAGGGAACTGAAAAGAAGCTAAGTCTTCTAAGGTACAATTCTTGTCATAATGGAAATGACAATTGGGTTGAGCCAAGAAAAAAATCTTAGGAAATTGTAATTCACATTATAAGGAAATGTATAAATGTCTCTTAAAGTGTGTTCCTCCGACCACGGGCAGCAAAATGAACTGGTGTTTCTTTTAATGAACAGTACATTTTGATAAATATGTCTGTACATGATAAATACCACTTACATGATAGAAAAAAAGTACTATACAGAACCAAAATGCAGGGGAATAATAGGAACAAGTACTCAAGGAAAGATGAAGAACAAATGAGTAGGTGAATGTATGAAGCAGAGATTTGAATAGGAAATTAGTAGAGGTGATCAGAGAAGGTAGTGATGGAAATGTGAAGAAGTAATTAGGCAGCAGAAAAAATATGGCATAGAAAGGCTGTGACATTAATAATGATGTGATTATAGATTAGCAATTTTTAACTCTTTTTGTTGCCAAAATTATGGTCAAAATGGAGAGTCTGAAATCCTGGAACTTTTTTTTTTAAAGCATTCATAGTCACACTCTTTCTTTTTCTGAGGATGCATTAAAGAAAAAGGTGAAGGCTAAATGATGACATGCAGTTGCATTAAAATATATTTTAAAAAAATGAAAAGAGACAGGGTGTGTTGCATGATATTGCAGGTTAACAGTGTAGCTATTTCCTTGGAGTGAAAAGCAAGTATCTGTAAGTATCTGTAATTGCCAGCAAGGTAGCTCTTTCAATAACAAAATATTCAGGATCCATTTTTAAAAGTATATACTTCAGCAAGAATCTTTCCCTCCATCCTCAGATATATATATATATATGAACACACACACATACTAGAGGCCCATTGCACAATATTCATGCAAGAATATTCCTTCCCCTGGCTTCGATCCCGGCCACCTGGGAGCCTGCAAGTCCCCGCTCCCGGGCCACCCGGGAGCTGGCAAGTCCTCGCTCCCGGCTGCAGCACCACTCCTGTAGCTCCCTCCTCCCTCCCTTCCCCCTCATAGCAGGCATCCCACCCTCCCCGGCTGCTCTGTGCCTGCATATGCAAATTAACCCGCCATCTTTGTTGGGATAATTTGCATACTCCTGATTGGCTGTGGGTGTAGCAGAGGTACGGTCAATTTACATGTTTGTCTATTATTAGGTAAGATATATTTTTAATTTTAAAATGTCTCTCTACTTTTAACTGAGGCAGCAGTAGCTGAACACTCCTGGAAGAACAGATTGAAATTAAGAACTTGTTTTCTGTTTGATTTGTTTTGTTTTGTATGTTTACATTCCACATTTTGCCAGAATACACTGGTAATATACCACATGTTGAAAAAGGACACTCTTTGTAGCACGTAGTATCTAAATTTGATTTTCATATCTGCATCATACCTCAATTGTAAAAATTATCTGTACATGTGAAAAAACTAATAAATTCAGGCAAAAATAATAATCTTGATTTCATCAGAATCCTACAACCCTGAAATAATTTCTGTTAATCATTATTTTATAGTGCATCATTTATCTATATATTCATTAATAAAAGTGGAATATTATACATATTCTACCTCATGCTCTTTTTTTTCAAATTTGCCAATATATATTGGACATGTTTCTGGAAATATTTTGTCTCTTAGCAAGAAAAGAGACTTGGAAAAGGATATTAAGTGAGAAAACTCATTATTCTATGTATTATGAATTATACCTAAATCAGATTGGCTAGGAAACAAATGGCTAGTTTGCATTCAACTGTTGTTGAATTCCAATCCCAGTTGGCTGCATTTATAGTGAATTCAGTACTGCTCCCGTGAAATCTGTTTACAGACCCAAGTAATCAGTAATTCTGAATCTTTTTAATAGTGTTATTAGTCACATTATTGTAACTTTCAGTTCAATTATTAAGAAATATCAATAGGCTTATTATAATAGTCATACTATTACAATGATGCAGTATCATTATTGTCACAGCCCAAACCAACCAACACCTTATTCTGAAGTTTCCCAAATTGAAAACTGTTTTGAAGACTTACACCATATCAATATTACGTTGTTCCTCTGAATAAAATTTTCCATGTGAAACTGATTTTCCACGTGTAGATATAATCTAGGTTAGTGTTATGGTATATTGTTAAAGGTAGCCTTGTTTTAAATATTGCTGAAACGCCCTGGCTGGTTTGACTCAGTGGATAGAGCATCAGTCTCAGTTTGACGGAGTGGATAGGCCTATGGACTAAAGGGTCCCAGGTTTGATTCTAGTCATGGGCATATGCCTGGGTTGCTGGCTCAATCCCCAGTGGAGGGAGGAAGGCATTCAGGAGGCAGCCAATCAGTGATTCTCTCTCATCATTGATGTTTCTGTCTCTCTTTCTCTCTCCCTTTCTCTCTGAAATAAAAATAAATAAATAAAAATTTAAAAAATATTGCTGAAACTAAAAATAGCTTGTGTGTTTTATTGAAATTACTAGGCAAGGAATGAAAACTAATATGTATATCTTCTTTAGGAGTTATAATGTTCTCATATGATTTCTATTTAATATAGACTAATTGGAGAATAACAAGCAAGGTGTTGGCATTCCTCCTGAAAAATTTAAGAATCATTATGTTGATTAATTTGCCAAACTTTTATTGAGCACTTGTAACATTCTAGGCCTTGTGCTACAAGGCTTAATCCAGTGGTTCTTATATTAGGCTGTACATCAAACCACCTGAAACCTTTTAAAAATAACACGATGCCCAGAACACAGCACACACCTATCATGTAAAACTTTCTAGGGCCATAACCCCAAATATTTAAGTTTTCCAGGCAATTCCATTGTGTAGCCAGGCTGGAGAATTGATAGTGTCTGATAGGAAAGCTGAATATAAAGATAAAAACAACTTAATCAGCACTTCAATAATATATTCACATGTAAGAAATTTACACTAGGGTAATTAAAAATACAGAGTAAAATGCACTTTTTTTACAATTACAGTGTAGGATCATATTTCACTTGCTAAAATGTACAAGGCTCTCTTTGCACTGCTATTACTATCAAGAAAAATAACTGATGAGATAAATGGATAGATATATAGATCGATTGATCAATAGACAATTGCAATATAGCCATTCTGCTTTGAGATCTGTCTGCTCCTTTGTAGATAAAAAAAATGAATGCTATCTAAACACAAGATCCCATGGATATAGAACTGTACTGTGTATTTCCTTTAAAAGGCAGCTCAGAGGCTCATATTGCATATCACAAAGAGTCGATACTTATCCGTTCCCTAAATCTTCCCACTCATAAGCAAACATCTGCTAAAAAGCTTTTTTTTATCTCAAAGAGTTATCTCACCAGCATTTCTCTATCCCCATCTGCTTCTTTTGCTAAACTATGCACATCCCCACATCAAATTCATGAAGTAACCATCATCACACAATTCCGGAAGTCTAGTTATTTCCTGGTCCTCACTATGATATTTTATTATGAAAAAATAATCCCTTTGGGATTTGGGTGAATTAAATGCTTAATTTTGTGCATTATTGATTAATGGTAAGGTATTACTTTGATAATGAGGGATAGATAGATTGATAGAAAAGAGTGAGAAGGGACAGATGGAGGGGGAAATAAACTAAATCAAAGTCTCGCTTCTCAAAACCAACAATTGATTTTCCTCAGTTCAGAGTAAAATCCAACATCTTTATTTTGGCCCACAAAACTACACGAGCAGTTGTGGTCCTGCCCCCATATCCTGTCTGTTCCCCCTGCTATTTCTACTCTAGCCTCTTTTCTTGAACATGCCAAGCTCATTATTGCAGCAAGGCCTTTGCATTTACTATTCCCTCCGTCCAGAACCTGAGATTCTCAACTGGGGTGATTTTTTCCACCTTGGCCATATCTGCCAACATTTTCAGTGGTTACAACTAGAGGACAAGATAGCTGATTCATTTGCCTGTCAGCATATCTATTATTGCTCGTCTCACATTCAGTTCTTATAAGTATATCTCTAGTGACACATGATCTCGCTCATCTAGGGGAAATGATGAACAACATAGACTGAGGAACAAGAACAGAACCAGAAACAAGGAGGCATTGATCGGACTATCGGGCCTCAGAGGGAGGATAGGGGAGGGTCGGGGGAGGGGGGAGAGATCAACCAAAGGACTTGTGTGCATGCATATGAGCCTATCCAATGGTTAAGTTCAACAGGGGGTTGGGGCATCCGTGGGGAGGGGTGTGGGATGGGAAAGGGGGGATGAGGACAAATATGTGACACCTTAATCAATAAAGAAATTTTTTAAAAAAAAGATAGCTTCTCAACACATTACAGTACCTAAAATAGCCCACAAATCAAGGAATCATCTACCCCTAAATGCCAGTAGTACTGAGATTAAGAAATCCTAGTTGAGACTGAGATCTTTCCCCAGATCTCTTCTCCCTTGGCCCCTACGTAGGGAATATTCTAATCTAATCTGTTACCTAATCTACAGCAATAGCTCCCGCCACACCATCAGGACTTCCTTACACTGTTTTATTTACTTTTAATGGTAGTTATCAATTTAATGTTATTGATGTTAAAGCGTTTGAGATAAAAAAGTATGTTTACCTTGGCTGATATAGCGCAATTGGTTGAGCATCTTCCCATGCACCGAAAGGTGGCCAGTTGGATTCCGATCAGGACACATGCAGGGGTGGTGGGCTCAATCCCCAGTATGTGGTGTGCAGGAGGCAGCTGAATGATGTCTCTCTTCCTCCCTTTCCCTTTCTCTCTCTCTGAAATCAATAAAAACGTAATTTTTTAAAAGTATGTTCACACTAAATGTCCCATAAGTTCTAAGACAAACCATACTTTCAGTAATGTTAAAATGTAAAGGGGGAAATAGAAATGCATTTTAGGATTATAAATACAACATTATCTAGACTTTACAAGAAAAGGTAACCAAAGCTTTACGAGGTTAAGAATTTGCCTAAGATCACATAGCCATTAAGTGGTAGAGCCAGAACTCTGATGTTTAGGTTTTCTTTTTGGTGAGTTGTTCTGGGGTTGGGAATAGGTTAAAGAAAGCTGAAGGGGCAGGAGAAGAAAAAATAAAAATAAAAAAAAGAAAGAGAAGAAAAAGGACAAAGAAGATATCTATTCTAAATAAAAGTATTGATAAACAACAATTTCCCACTGTAGGGCCCAGAATTTAGATCATCTCTAAGCACAATTGATTAGTACTGTTCAAGATGTAAAATAGCAAGGTCATTTGCTACTACACTAAAGCAATCAAAATACTTTAACCTTAAAATGCTCTGCTGTAAAACGCAGCCAGTATTTGACCACCCAGCTAGGCATCCTCCTTGGACTAATTATTTTTAACAGACAGAACATCATTATAGGTTTAGGTACTGTTGTTGACATAGGAGTGAATAAAGCATGTGTCTGCCAACCAGAATGTCATTTAAGAAGGCTGATATTCTTTGACGTTTTCCCCCTGTCTTGATAATGTTTCTATCATGCTACTGTCAACCATAAAGAAAATGTCAACCAGTTGTTTCATCAGCCAAAAATATTCAGGTAAAAGAAGAAAATTGCAATCTGGTACACACAGCCATGACAAGCCATGTCCAAATGCCCGGAGACAAAGGAGTAAAATCTTTCTAAAGTGGAAGAGGAAGTTAAGGAGAACTGTTACAACCAAAGAGTTCTTCCTGTAGGGCTTTTGAAATTGCCATAGGGCAGTGGTCGGCAAACTCATTAGTCAACAGAGCCAAATATCAACAGTACAACGATTGGAATTTCTTTTGAGAGCCGAAAACCGACTTCTGCGCATGGGCCACGAAGTTTCAATAGCACTGTACGTGTGCGCCCGCACCTGGTATTTTGTGGAAGAGCCACACTCAAGGGGCCAAAGAGCTGCATGTGGCTCGCGAGCCGCAGTTTGCCGACTACTGGCATAGGGTGTGAGAGTTCCTCCTACCGGCCCTCCCTGTCTTGGTGAAGGTCTATATCATGAATTTTGCCATAACCAATTGTAGATATACCAAACAATATTACTGACAGAGATCCTGAAAGTAATTTCAACTTGAAGGTTAAAAGGTTACAGGATAATTTTTGGACATTAAAATAGTTTTTGAGGATTAAGAATTCATGGTAAGAATGAACACATAGTGGATGTTGCAGACACAAGACAGGGTGTTCAGGAATGCTCAGGGTTTAGAAGGAGACAGGTGGTTTAGAATTTGGCAAAATGGGGATAATGGTAACACCAGCCTCACAGGTTTTGATGAGGATGGAACACACATGAGGCATGTTAGAGCAGTGGTGGCTCTCAGTCAGCATGCAGTAAATGGGAGATGGATCACAGTTGATGGCTTCAACCTGCCGCTTTGTGAGCACAGAAAGTGACACAGTCCACTTCAAAGATTGTCATCCTTCCCTGTTGACTTTACTTCTTTAAATAATTATTAAAACTGTTGGCACTGGGCAGAACATAAACCATTTAAACCAATATATTTTGCAAAATGAAACCAGAACATAAAATTTCTTCATTTTTTTCACCATAAAATATCATTCTTCTTTACACCTTGTTATATATTTAGGTTGAAAACAGTTATCTTTCTTTACACATTATGTGGGTTTTTTTGAATACATACACCCCTCCCTGCCCTCCCAACTTACAAAAGAAAGACCTCAAAAACACATAACGGCTTTTTTATTTTTTTTTTCTGTCAGGCGTAGGTTTTGAAGACTTTACAATTTATGGTGGTCAGGTGGGAAAACAGAGTTTTCTAAAATGCAAACGTTTCTAAAAAGACCAGTGTCTCCTCTGGCAGCGCTGGCTTCAAATGATCTGCCCACTGAGAGTATCGCGGTTTGATGTATCCGTTCCCCAAAAGCTGATTCAGCCTTTAGACTCCTGCAGGCTCCGCATAGGTGGCTATAAAATAATAATAATAAAAATAAGGCTAACACTTAAAGATTTAATCTAAAGAACATTTATTTCTGATCTCACCTCATGTTAGAAGTAACATGATGATTTTCTTTTTTTAAAAAAATACGTTTTATTCAGTACACTTTCTTCAGGTAGGACCCAAAAGAGAAATATCTTGTCCTTAGTTTGGTATTTATAATGATCTGTCCATTTTGAACTGAGCTCTCAGACAAAGGGTCGAGGTCTTTTACTTTGATGGTCTTCAGGGCCATCATTTATTCTCAAATGCATTGATCTGGTTGCAAAAAAGTAGTGGCACTCTGCCCAGCTGGTGTGGCTCTGTGGTTGGGCATTGAGAGGTCAGAGAGAGGCCACCTGTTGGGTTCCTGGTCAGGGCACATGCCAGGGTTGCAGGCTTGAACCCCAGTAGGTGGCGTGCAGGAGGCAGCCGATCAATGTTTCACTCTCACATTGATGTTTCTATCTCTCTCTCCCTTCTCCCTAAACCTTCATCTCTCTCTAAATATCAATAAAAACATATTAAAATAAAAGTAATAGTGTTCTGCAATCATGAGGCTGCATTTTTTTCATTAAAAAGTGCAAATGGTGTTTGTATCATATATCTAGGAAGCCGTTAAATGGAAACTTATAAAAATGGTCCTAATTGACGTAGCATGCATTAGGTTAGGTAGTTAGGCTTAGTAGTCCTTAAATTTGAATGGTTTGAGCAAGAATGCTGGATCTTCCCAGTTCCTGGAAAGGAAGCATAACAATTAAGACACTTACAAAATTATACCAGTTATAGAAGTCTGCTGTAACAGGGTGTGACCAAGAAGCCAAAACTTTTATGGTGGCCTTATTGTTATCTACACAACACATAAATATGTTTCCTCTATGCCATTAGACTTCCAGAATTAGAATTGCATAGTCTCAGATTAAGTTATGCCTTCATCTGATTTAAAATAAAATACCAGTTTATTGCTTCCTCTTAGATTTACAAATATCTGCTTTTTCAGGGCCATTGCTATTGTGTTTTACTCTACATCCATTTCTAATTTTTGTATGGTAAAATATTTACCTTATCCTTTCATAGCCTTGTCTTCTTTAGTCATTTCAATGAATATGGACATATTTTCTTCTGTTGCTCGGGGATTTCTTGCTTTTGTATTTAGATTGGTACACCCAAGATTATTTTCATGTAATCAATGAATGATGATCCAGCTTCACTATATGCAAATAGTTGGCATTGGAAGCAATACATTTTTTTTTAATCCAACATTCCCATCTATTTGCAGTCCTATGCTCATTATTTGCTAAATACTCATATATTTAGTTTTATATGTTTATTCCTATACTGTGAACTTGATCCCTCCAGTACCAACTTGCTGTCTTATTATAGCAAGTATTTCAGCCTCTTAATGCAGTTAATTCCCAGCAGGATGACCTTCCCTACTTGCCACTTATGTTTATTTCTTTCTACTTTTTCATTAAAAAAATACTATTTCTAGGTAATTTAATATTTTAAATTGAAATGTATTGTAACATCATTTTGTCATGTTACCACAAAATGTTGGTTGATGTTTTAATTGAATATAAAATCTTTTATAGGAAATGTTAACTGTGCATTGTTAAATCTTTCTACCAAGAAATAAGGCATGTTTTTCTATCTTCTCTTGTGTCCTTTAGTAGAACTTTAACATTTCTTTCATGTGTGCTATATATTTTTCATATAGATTTTTTGGAATGTAATACATGTGATAACCTATGGGGACTTATTTTTTTAATCTATAAAAATTTATGAGAATACCTTTTAACCTTGCAATTACACAGCTAAAAAGTTACCTTGTAGAAATATTTCCCAAAGTGCAGGAAGTTATTTGTACAAGTATGTTGACTAAAGCATTGTTCATAATATTAAAAAAAATTGGAAGCAATTTAAATGTATATCAGTGAGGGGCTGTCAAAATGCAATATGGTCGTAGTTCCATATAATAGAATGCCCTTGCATTAGTGAAAAAGATTAAGGTAGATTTTTAAAAACTGATATGTAAAACTTTTCAAGCCATATTATTAAATGAAAAATATAAAGAGCAGAACAATGTATATAGTAGGTTGACACCTGTCTAAATCTTGTATAAATTATATAAGGATAATTATACTGCAATATCCATAGTCATTTTTATAGATGGTCACACAAAAATAGTTCATTAGGACCATATATAAAAATAAACTTCCCTAAGAATTCAGAATATTTCAGACATTGTTCTAATTGTTTTTATATAATAACTCATTTAATCTTCTCTACATTCTATGCAGTAGGTTATATTCTCTGATTTTACACATAAACTGGAGCACTGAGAATAAATAAAGTGCTCTATGACAGTGGTCAGCAAACTGCGGCTCGCAAGCCACATGCAGCTCGCGAGCCGTGGTTTGCCGCTCTGTTGACTAATGAGTTTGCTGACCACTGCTCTAGAATATATCCTATCTAATAAAAGAGTAATATGCAAATTAACCATCACTCCATGGCAAAATGGTGGTGCCCATAATCACAAGATGGCGGTGCCCAGTCCTCTCAGCCCCGCAGGAGTCCCCTAGTCTCAGGGAGGGCTGCTGCTGAGAGCTGGCAGCATAAGCAGCTTGGGGGAATGCTGCCCAGAGGCCCTCCTGACCCTTTATAAAAAACAAAAACAAAATCACTCCCCACAGAGTGATCCCCCACACACAAACCTGCAGCCTTGGGTCTTAGCCTGGGAGGCGCTCATACCCCAATGGAGTGATCCCCTCCCAGCGGCAGCCTGGGGTCTCAGCCTGGGAGGTGCACGCACCCCGATGGAGCAATCCCCTCCCAGCGGCAGCCTGAGGTCTCAACCACTGAGTCATACCTGCCAGGCAGATATGGAGGAATCTTAAATGTTTCTTTTTAAAAAAAATATATTTTATTGATTTTTTACAGAGAGGAAGGGAAAGGGATAGAGAGCTAGAAATATCTATGAGAGAGAAACATAGATCAGCTGCCTCCTGCACACTCCCCACTGGGTATGTGCCCCCAACCAAGGTACATGACCTTGACCAGAATCAAACCTGGGACCCTTGAGTCTGCAGGCCGATGCTCCATCCACTGAGCCAAACCAGTTAGGGCTGTCCAATATGTTAAAGAAAAAACCCTATCTTACAAAGAGCAAATATGCAGGGGAGAGCATTTGGGGGTGACTGGGCTGTCAGAGGAGGGCAGTTGGGGATGATTGGGCTGGCAGGGGAGTGGTTAGGGAGTGATCAGGCTGGCAGGCAGAAGTGGTTAGGAGCAATCAGGCAGGCAGACGAGCAGTTGGGAGCCAGCAGTCCCAGATTGTGAAAGGGATGTCTGACTGCCTGTTTAGGCCTGATCCCACAGGGATCCACAGGGATTGGGCCTACACAGGCAGTCGGACATCCCCTGAGGGTTCCCAGATTGGAGAGGGTGCAGGTTGGGCTGAGGGACACTGCCCCCAGTAACAAATTTCATGCACCGGGCCTCTATTATAGGAAATAAGCAAAAGAGCTAAGATTCAAGTTCAAGAAGATCAGCTTCACAATCAATATTCTGAACTAATGCATGTACTTCCTTTTAGAAGTGATCATCTTTGAGGGGAAGACCTAAGAAATGGGGTAAGGATCACTTTGTAACTTTCTATTCTAATATTTGCCTGGTAACTATAACACTTTAGGAACTCTAAAATTATGATACCAAGTTTTATGCAATGGATGTGGATATTTTTATTTTAAAAAATAATTCTTGAATCCAAGTAAACCCTAATACATGCTATATTAATAGATTTAACAGTAAGAAAATAAAGCAGATGCCCACTTGAGGATCATTATCTTAGAGAAAATGCATCTTCCCCTATGTAGGAAGACAACTGGTAATAAAAGTGGCAAGGAGGGGAATGTGGCACCAAAGGGGAGCTAGGAGCATGAGACAGTCTTTCTGAGTCCAACCATCACCATGACCTTCTGAATTGAGCATGTGTCAGTATACCTTTGAATTGATAGACGCTGTTGGCCTCCCTTGGCAAAGCATCAAGATACGCAAAATATTCTAAATCTACCTAAACTATAGCATGTGACTATTGAACAGAATTATTATTTATGCAGCACGATTCATAACATTGTCCCTAGCTTTAATTTATCATCTCTTTCCTATAGAAGTGGTGATGTAATAACATTATAGAATTATGTGAGAGGTATAATAGAAATACGACACAATGGAACGATTGGGTCGTTGCATTAAAATAAATTTTATGAGTTACATAGTGTTTAATCGTTTCTGGCTGGTGTGAAATAATGCTTTAATTGGGATTTATCCAAGGTGGGGTAGTATTAATGGTATGGATTCACTTTTCAAAGACTCAGTTGCTTTCTTCAAGTTATTTATGCATCACTTACTGCTCCAAAGAAGGCTTAGGTTGGATCTCCTGTGTATTCCTTCTAGAGTTCTAGAATCCAGGGTGTGTGTGTGTGTGTGTGTGTGTGTCTGTGTCTGTGCGTGCACGCGTGTGCGGGCGCGCATGTGCATGCATGTATGTATAACTGTGTAGTGATACATGTAACAGTATTTGAAGTGATAACTAGACATGTATCACAAGTTGTAGGCTAAAATTGAAAAACAGAGGAAGATAAGTAGCAAGGCCCCCACAGCCTTACTCTAAATGTAGGTGCTAGATAACTTAGCACAACTTCTGAAGGGGTGGATGGGGATGTAACAAGTGTAAGGAAGGGATGGAAGGGAAATTCCTAAAAAGCATGCAAGAGAGGGAAATTAGGAAAATAAAAGGACAGCTCAGGTCCTACTTTTCTCACTTCCTTGCTGTGGTTCCTCAAGACACTAATCAGACTGAAGTTTGGGGAGGAAGAATGTGAAATTGGACTGGATCTTTCACCACCTAAAAATTAGAAGGCCTGAGAACTGAACATAACTGTATACTATCAATTGATGGAAGGAGCGGGAAAGGGAAATGTGGTGGTTAATTTGATGTTTCAACTTGATGGGACCATGGAACCTTAATATATAGTTAAATATTATTATGGATGTCTCAGTAGAGGTTTTTTTTGGATGAGATTAACATTCTATTAAGTGAACATTTAGTAAATCGATGCCCTCCATCAGGTGGGTGGGTCTCATCCAATTTGTGCAAGGCTAGAAGAGAACAAAAAGACTGACCTCTGGAACAACAGTAAATTCTGCAGTGGACAGCACTGAACGGCCTTTGGACTTGAACTGCAAACTATCGGCTTATCTCTGGGTCTCCAGCCTACTGGCTTATACTGCAGATCCAGGCTTTCCAGCTCCACAGTCACATGAGGCAATTCCAAAATAAACTTTTTTTCCCTATATGTGCACATCCTATTGGTTCTGTTTTTGTTTTGTATTATTATTTTATTATTATTATTATTTTGAGAATTCTGACTAATACAGGAAAAAAATAGCACACTTGAAACACTGGTGGAGAAAAAAATATGCCTGAAGAAGTCTGGCCTACTCAATAACCTGTTTACAGCTTAGATGAACTTTCTCTTACAACGAAGAGTGAAGATTCCCGAAAACAGAAAGAAATAGAGCAGATTTTCTTTTGCACGTCTCCTCTGGTTTAGGCCACCCCTCTTTCTTCCCAGCCTTTCCTCAGGAAGTCTTGCAGTAGGTTCTGCCCTGTAAAAAGGTTGAATTGGTCTCTTTCCGTTACTTAATCTGTGCCATTTCATTATTCAGAAACCCTTTGTATAGCAAACAGAAGTATCTAAACTGCTATATAAAACTGTTGACAGATGTGTAACACTTCCCAAATAAGTGAAATTCCCCGCCCACTCTTTTTAAGCTGAATCTTGTAATGAAACAGAGCATGTGAGCTTGCACAATTATTGAATCCACTTTGAGTAGAATCGCAGTCCTCCATGCTGCACATTCTGTCACCAATCCCTACTTACAATGTTACCAACCCCCAGGACAATAAATCACCTTAGCTTCCAATACCAAGTCCTCACACCAGTGCACCTTATATTTCAATGTCTTTCGACTAATGACATGAATGCTTTAGACATGCACATTTATGACAGTGAATGGACACTCATTGATGGTCTAAAAATACCTTAATTCTCTTCTCTCTCTCTCTCTCTTTAAAAAAAAAAAAAGTTGCCAAAATGAAACAAAGTGAATTCATTAGATATGCTTGAAAGAAGTAAATCAGATAGTTTATTTATTCTTTCAGGCAATGGTCATTTTTTTTTTCGCTATCCTGATGATTAAATTCTAAATCCCTTCCATGGCCTAAAGGAACCTAATTTTTTTAGTGTTCCTCCTACTAAATCTCTCCCTGCCACCTGAGTGCACCAGGACAGAGGATGCTGTGCTCATTTATATCTGGGTTTCTCCACTCATCCTCAGCATAAGGACACCTGAGGACATCAGGCAACTCTCTGCTGCTGAGTGAAAACACACTCCCAAGTTCACGCCAAGGAAAGGTGGGGTAAACTTAGACAAGACATCTTTATGTTCTCACACAGTCACCCATGTAATATTATACTTTTGTCACAAGCTAATCTAATTGGAGGTAGAGAACCCAGTGAAACATAACAAGGCTCCTGATAGTGACAAGTGGTGTTACCACTTGGGATGTGCTAGGTCTCTAAGTGACTGCCGGAGTAGAGATCCCAGGGTGACCCAACTTGACTGTGACATGGAAAGAAATAAACATCATTGTGCTAAGCCATTCAGAGTTTGCTTATTACAGCAGTGAGCGTTACTTACCATTAATAATATAGATGGTATAAACATTAGCCGCAATAATTTATTTCCACACTTTGTTCATGCTATTCCTAATTCTAAAATTACCTCCTTCTGTAACATACATAACTGCCTACCAAATATCTTTTTTGTTTCAAGGTCCAATTGAACTTCTCCTTTCTCCCTGGTGAGAGAACTTATTATTGCCACAGAACATATCAGTTGTCTTATATTCCTCTTTATGTCAAAATACATTTTTATGCAGTACCCAATACATTTTTGTATATACTTTACCAATTAATTCAATACTTTGCACACATAGACGTGTCAAACAAAATAGGTCTGTCCCTTGGGTGCTACTTCTGATACCCATTTATAAACCCATTCATATTTTTATTACCTCTAATTGTGCTAAATAACCATAGTTTTATATTTAGCGGCAAAATATTTTAGTACCATTTCAATTAAAATAATTAATGGAGCCCGAGCTTCTTTGGCTCAGTGGATAGAGCATTGGCCTGTGACTGAAGGGCCCCGGGTTCGAATCAGGTCAAGGGCACATGCCCAGGTTGCGGGCTCTGTCTCCAGTGTGGGACGTGCAGGAGGCAGCCAATCAATGATTCTCTCTCATCCATTGATGTTTCTATCTCTCCCTTTCCCTTCCTCTCTGAAATCAATTCTATCTATCTATCTATCTATCTATCTATCTATCTATCTATATATAATTAATGGAAAAGTTGATAATTTTAAAAATTGAATTTTCAAGTTGAATTTTCACATTTGTTGAATCTTCAGTGAGAAGTTAAGAGTTCTTCTCATTTTAGGAACCATTAACATTTCGAAGTTATAGAATCCTGAGGTCAGCAGTAAGCAGTCTAAATGGTACCCATGAGGAAGTAAGCACATGTCCCCAAAAGTAAATTCTTACCCCTTATCACAAGAAGCAGCCTATTAAATAGTTATGGTAGTAAATTTTAAATTCCCTGGAAGAAAAGGTTGACAAAATTGAATTATGAAAAAGAGCAAAGAAGACTAAATTACCAGAAGAAGAGCAAAGTCTTGGGAGCAACTTTGTAGCAACCTCCAGGCCCATGAAGTTTGATTAAGTAGAGAGTAGGAAGGCTACAAGAAGATAACATTGCTGAATTTGCAAATGTTTGGGCTGTCTGCATGTAAAGTCTGAATGGTGTACACATTGCATGGGGGTGAGGGGTAAAGGGAATTCATAAAAAATTAGCATTAGGGAGCCTTAAGACCAGCATATTTCTCATCCTAGAACCATATGGCTATCAAGTCAACCCCTCTCATTTCTGAGATTAGCAAACTGACTCTTCGAGAGGTTGATTAAATAAAGTGGGACATCACTCCAGATTTTAAAATTTGAAATTATTTAGTAAGCCCTGCATGAACATAAACTGGTTATTACAACTCCTCTGACTTTTTAAAATAAAAACCATTTGAACATCCCTGGGCTAACACAATTTTTAAATGGCATTTTCCCATTTAAAATGGGTAGTATATATTGGATAAACTCTGTCTTTGCTATATATCCTACTTTTGCTCGGGTTAAGGAGATCAGACCGAAGCTGTTTCTGAAAGTTCTCTCGGTTGTTTACAAACATCAGAGTTAGATACTCACTGACTGTGTCTCCCAGCCAAGTCCTCTCAGCATAATAAAGCAGGCCATAGGATGGCCATTTTGGGCATGTCTCTCCATGATAAAAGGACTGTTGCTCAGGATCATTCAGTGACTAAAATAGCTCTAGAGAAGGAAGATATCTGTTATAGTCATAGTCTCTTGTCAGTTCTTTTCTCTCATTTATTATATTTCATTCTGTGAATACTGATTAAGTTAGCATATAGATGAAAGTCATCAAAAAGATTGCTATCCTCAAGGACCTCACACTGGACTACTCATTTAGGAATGAGTTAGGCGTTAACTTTTCCACACTTGGAATTTGAATAGACCTAGGAGGCAAATGTAAATGCACAAAGATCAGTAGAAATACTATTAAATCATCTAAATAAAAGATGTTGGTAGCTTGGAGCAGATTAGTAACAGTAGGCAGGCTGAGAAGGCATGTATTTTGAAGGTAAAAAAAAAAAGAGTTTTACTAAGGGTTAAATGGAAATGTGAGAAAGATAGAACTCAGGAATGATTCCAAAGCTCTAGGAATTGAAGACCAGCAAGAATAACTAGAAAGTTTGAGTTGTCATAATATTGTGGTGACAACAGGTTTAGGGGAAAAGACCAAAAGCTAAGTTTTGGATATGACATATTTGAAATATCAATTGCATTTCGTAGGCAAGATATCAAGTGGGCAGTTAGGATGTGACTCTGAAATCCAGGGGAAAGGTTCAGGTTAGAATTATGCCGAGGGAGCAAGTTTAGTGAAAGAAATAAGGTTCCAGGTCTGAACACTGCGGGTCTTGAAATTTTAGGGTTTGGAAAGGAATGAGAAAACGTACTGCAGAGAAGCCAGTTATGGAAAAAATCCAGGAGTAATTAGTGTCCTGGAAGGTATTGTTGATGTTGGACTTTCTAATCCAATTTTTATTTTATTTTACATTATCTTAAACTTTTTATGCCCAAACTCCCATGTCATTCTCTTCCTGCTTTTATTTAAAAAAAAAAAAAAAAAAACCTAGTCATATTAGGACTTGCAAATATAGTAATTCAAATAACCTGTCAAGTATTTGGTAACCTTTCTTTCAAATCTACACTTCTGTAGTAATTTCATTAATTAAGTCAATGAACTCCCCATGTACCCAACAGAGTTATCAGTGACTTCTTAAACTTTATTGGGAAGTTATTCCAGACCCAGAAATTCAGGCAAAAACCTACATCACACATGCAAAAGAAAAAATACAACTTCAAAAGTTTAAAAAAGGCCAAACGTATCATCAGGCCCCTCATTTCAAAGCCTAATGAATTAGGGTGGTTGAAATATTCATGTTCATGGTGGGTGTTGAGAAAATTTTTAAAAATGAAAATAAATTACCAGTCTGCCTTCACCCTCTCAGTCACATTTAGTACAAGGTTGTGAGGTAAAGGGTGACAAGTAGAGAGTCTTTCTCTCTCTTTAACCTCTTCACCCAATCAATCACCTACTTTCACTTAGTTCTTTTGGTTCATTGCTAAACCCCTCTTGGAGATGCCATTCTTTTATAGACGTCAAAAATCACTTTTCTCTTAGACGTGGAAAATACTTCCTACATCTGGCTCTGCTTTTATTTTCTTTGTATTTTTGTCCATCATAAATATACCCATTAAAATAATCACATTCAAATGCATTGGGACAATTTCCTCTTTATATTCTCATTTATTTTCATATTCCTCATATTATTTATTCTTTCCAATTCTCTCTTTCTTGATCATTGTGATAATGTTATTGGTGTTTCAGAAAATTTGGGTTTTGTTGATCAACTCTAGTTTCTTTCATTCATATTTCAATAAATTTTGCTTTCATATTTATTGATTCATTTTCCTCCTATTTCATTGTTTTCTTTTTTGTTCTTAGTTTTCAGTTTCTTGAGTTATGAGCTTTAGTTTTCAAATTTTGATTTTTTTCTGGCATGTACACTTAGAGGCTCTAGGTTTATTTCTGTAAGCAGCTTTAGCTGCATCTCATGGTGTGCTTTTATTTGTAAGTTTTCCAAATTTTCAGGGATATTTCTTCTCCATTGTAATTAAGACTTAGTTAAATGAGCATTTTCAAGTATGCACATTTGTTTTTCACTGGTATGTCCAAGGTCATTTATTGTTAATTTTTAATTTTATTGTGTTGTCTTCAAATAATATAGCCTTTATGATCTCTGCTCTTTGATATTTCTTAAAATTATCCTCTGTGGTTTAATACATCATACATTCTGTGGTTGCTCTTTGTATGCTTAAAACAATGTCATTTAATGATTTTAAACACAAAGAACTATCTTAGACAAATCTGGTTAATAACAATAAACCAATCCTCTATTCAAGAATGAAATATTTATTAGACACCTGCAATGGCCAAACACTGTTTAAGGCAGTAAATATATTGCAATAAACAAAACAGATAAGGTTCCTGTTCTCATTGAGTCTCATCGGAAAATAGACAATAAACAAGCAAATAAATCTATTATGTATTAACACATAATTAATTGAGTAGAGATAATCCAGCAGAACAAAGTGGATGAGGAGCACTGGGAAGGGAAACCAGGAGGCTGTGATTTTATAAAGATCGGGAAAGGCTTCCCTGATGAGATGACACTGGAGACAGGACCTGGAAGAAGTGAGGGACAGCTTTGTGATCACCTGGGAAATGAGTGCTCCACAGAATGAAGGTCAAGGGCAAAGGCCCCGAGGCAGGAACATTCTGGGTTTAATCTAGGAGTAGTAAGGAGGTTGGAGTTGCTGGAGATCCTTGAGTAAGGGCCAATATTGGTTACAGAGGGGTGGTGGGCTGACTACAGAGCGGCTTAAGAGCTATGGAAGCAACGTCATCGGTGGAAAACCTTTGGTGGTTTTTGATCAGGGAAGTGCTGTGATCTGATAGGAATTCTTCTTCTTATTTTTTTAATCAGGCTGTATTGCAGGGTTGAGAATAGGCTTAGACAATACATTTTTAAGACATATTCAGTATTAAGGAACTTTTCCCACCCCCAACCCTACCCCTCAAGAGAAGGATCATTCAGAAAAATTATTATCTCCGGTTGGGGTAGGGAGCAGGGAAACAGGATCAAAGACCATGAGTTCATTTAAGGTAGCATCAGGGCTCTCGTTTTCATAACAGATGCAGGTTTACTATGTTATTAAAAATAAACAAACAAGCCCTGGCCAGTCTGACTTATTGCTCAGTGGGTGGTTGAAGTGTTGGCCTGCGCACCAAAGGGCCTCGGGTTCAATTCTTGTTCCAGGACACATACCCGGGTTGCAGGTTCCAACCCCCTAGCTCCAATCAGGGCTTCTGCAGGAGGTAACTAATCTCTCTCTACCTCTCTCCCTCTCTCCCTTCCCCATTTGTCCCTCATACCTTCCCTCCTTGGGTGAGGGTTACTGAAAAATAAACAAACAACAAATAACTAAATAGGAAATAACCATTTGTTTCATGAAACAAACATTGCAATTAATCTAGGTTCTAGCAAAGTAAACATTTTTATTAGAAATGTAAAACTTTGCAATAAAACTTCTCATTTGTTTTTATCCCTCTCTCCCTCCCTATCAAGAGTCAATTGAAACACTAAATATATTTCTGCCTCTTCCAATTCCAAGATTCTCTGGCTTTTTACAAATGCCAGCAGTCACACAACTCTAGGAAAATCTTTTGATATTCATTTTTATTGTAATATAGACTATAAATGCATTTTCATTCTGCTTCTTGAACTTAAAAAGCTTGTCTGGTTAAAATTGCAAACCCAGGCAGTGAGGGATCATTATTTTGAATCACAAACTGAGATGATTTTATATAAGGAAATGTAAGGTATGGAGGAGGGCCAGAGAGAACAAAAGAAGATGTAAAGGTGATATGTTAAGGAAGGCCAGAGGAAGAACTGATGATTCTATTTTGTTTATTTTTAATTGATTTCAGAGAGAGGATGGGAGAGGGAGAGAGAGTAAAAAAACTTCAACGATCAAAGAGAATAATTGATTGGCTGCCTCCTGCATGCACCCTATTGGAGATCAAGCCTGCAACCTGGGCATGTGCCCTGACCGGGATCAAACCATGACTTCCTGGTTCATGGGCCGATGCTCAACCACTGAGCAACAGTGGCCAGGCATCCTGATTCTATTTAGTTGGCTTTTTTTTTTTTTGGAGGGGGGGGGTGTTTTTGTTTGTTTGTTTGTTGTTTTGTTGTTGTTTTACATTCAGGTGTATTATGTTTAGATAACTGTGTGACTTTTGGAAATTTGGCTCTTAGGGGCAGAAAAATAGATATAGAAGCTCATCCAGGATTCACCTAATCCATCTCGCTAGTCTTCAGATCATTCTGAGTAATTCCTCATATTGCAGAAGGGTTAGATTGGATAAACAATATGCTTTCCCTGATCTCATTTTTTTTGAAAGCTAATATTTTAAATCAAACCAAGCATCCATTTCAAACATTCATGAGTTACCAGAGGGGAAACTTCACATCCCAAATATTTGGTTGTGTGGGTTAGAGTCATTTTTTTAGACCCTCAGGGGTGATCTACATGTTTCAGTTCAATTGAAATATTACTTTTACAATCTGGAAGTCATTTTAGTAGAACAGTCACACACACTAGTCTGGACTGCTAAAAGAATTGTAAGTATATTAAATGTTTATTAAGAGTCATTATTCAATTAAATAATAGTCACCTGGCCATTTATCATAAACTGGTTGTGCTTTGACCAAAGCAGGCAAGACATGGAAGCAGCTCAGAACGTGTCTCTGGTCCTGTGTCTTTAGGTCCAGGTAGGTACGACAGAGGCTTGGGACATAAGCTTCTGGACATTTCAGTGGAATGCTTTATATTTCCTATTTTAGAGCCAGTAAACCAGGGGCAAGCTACGCGAGGCTATGCTTGGGCACCGCGGACTTTTACCTTTGCCACCACTTAGGGTTGGGGGGAAGAATGCATCTGGGCTTCCCACTGCCACATTTCAGCTTTTTATTAGCGTGTGCGGCTCCCAGAGTGAGTGTTTCCTGTGACAGATGATTTTGTTGTGCCTTCTCCACGGTAAGCATCAATATCCACTCGTCTATCGAGGATTCACTAGAGTGAGCACCCTGCAGTCACTGCTTATGAATTGTAAATGCGTCACAATTATGGGCCTCGAGGTACAAAACACATTCTTCATCGTGATTTGTGGGGCCCATTTCTATTGGGAATGAGCTTACAACTGCCAGATTCATTAGCTACCTCAGCCACGCTGGTCAGATCCTTTGTGTGTTTGTGCATTGGGCTTTCTTAATCAGAGAAATAAGCTTACATAATTTCTTTTAAATTACCACGTAGTGGGGAAGGAGGTGCGCAGCACGGGGAGATTTGTGAGGAAAACAACTATAAAGTAGAAATGCCAAGAGTGGATTCACATTAAAAACTGTTTAATGAGCAATAAAACGCTGCTGCAGTGATTCCAAGGGATGCACAGCGTGGTCCGGGAAGGAGCGGTGCGCGCGGTAATTCCTCCGGAGAATGGAGCAGTTTAGAGTCCAATTATTTTGAGCTGCTCGGGTGTTCCCGTCGGATTGTCTATCTCCCCTTTCCCCCCTGTTTGAAGTTAGTAACAGTAAACTGATGTTGAGATACTTTCCAGCAAAAATAATTTCAAGGGTTGAGTATGACCTCACTTTTGCATGAAGACCACAAGGAGAGTCTCAGTGTAGGACAAACTGAAAGAAAGGTTTCCAATGAAAGGAGTATCATGTACATAAAAACAGACAAAGCCTAGTCCAGTCGGCATGGCTCAGTGGTTGAGCATCGACCTATGAACCAGGAGGTCATGGTTTGAATCCCAGTCAGGGCACATGCCTGGGTTGCAGGCTTGATCCCCAGTGTGGTACGTGAAGGAGGCAGCAGATCAGTGATTCTCTCTCATCATTGATATTTCTTTCTTTCTCTCCCTCTCGCTTCCTCTCTAACATCAATAAAAACATATTTTAAAAAAACAACAAACATCAATGGAAGAAAAAGGAGTCTCATGTAATACTTTAAATAATAAAGAATTTAAATTAAAAGAACAAAAACAACAACAAACAGAAAATGCATAAAGGAATAAGTACATTTCTTCAGGACTCCACTCAAAGATGTTTGTTCAGAAATAATAAGGGATTTGGATATATTTATACATAAATATATAAGTATTTATGCATTATTTACATTTATATAATTATACTTAGTATATATAAATGGTACATTTCCATACATTTATATATAAATTAGGTCATATCTGCATTAATAACTTAATGCTATTGGCACTTCTATATATATAAAAAGCCAGTGACCAGACCAGAGTGCCATAATGACCAGAATAACTGGTTACTCTGACGCCCACTGTGGTCAGCGAACAGGCCCGACCAAGGGGATGGGGCCGGCCGGCCAACCTCCCGTGGCCCCTACCCCCAGCCGGCCCCCACTCCCAGTGGGTCCCCACCACCCCAATCAGCCCACAGCCCCTCCCCTGGCTGGCCCTGCCCCTGATGGGCCCCTGCCACCCCAATCGGCCTGTAGCCCCTCCCCCCAGGCAGCTCCACCCCCGATGGCCCCCCACACACTAATCAGGGGTGGGGTTGGCCAGCCAACCTCCCATGGCCCCTCCCCTCACAGCTGACCCCCAATCGGCCCCCCACCCCAATCGGGGGCAGGGCCTGCTGGCCAATTGCCTGTGGCCCCTCCCCCCGGCCAGCCCGGCCCTGATTGGGCTGGATCAGGGTGGGCCGGCCAGACCCCACCTGTGCATGGATTTGTGCACTGGGCCTCTAGAATTAAATAAACATCTACCAGGCCATGTACTGGACTGTTTGAGGATATAACAATCACACAGGCTCTTCACCTCATGGAACTTACAGTCTAATTGGGTTATGAGAAAGTTGTAAAACAATGACCCACATTGAAATATAATTAATAATAGTGCTATGAAGGAGAGGTACATGCTATTATGGAAGTGAGTGATGGGGAGCATGGACTGGTTAGTTCTTTGTCTCTCATAATAAAACTCATCATTTGGGCCCTTCAACTTCTGTCTGGACTTCTTAACCTATCAGTGAATCAATCTGGTGTATTAGAGGGGCCCTAGCAAAATAAACATTTTTAATAGAAATATAAAAGCACAAGAACATACTTCTTTTCACTTCGCTTATCTTCAAGTGTTCTTAAGATAGTACCAATGTTTACTCCCTTCTCTGACAGTTCATTTCATGTGTCAACTTGGCTAGGCTAGGGTGCCCAGCTCTTTGGTTGAACACTGATCTAGATTCCACAGCAATGGTATCTTTAGATGTGATTGAACATTCATAGTCATTAGGCTTTATGCAAAGCAGATTATCTATAATATTAAAAGTATAATATGCTAATTAGACTGGACTTCCTTCCAGACGTCCTCCGGGGCTGCTGCTGCGAGGGCTGGGGTGGATTCCTTGGCCCTCAGAGCCCCTTGCATGAATTTCATGCACCGGGCCTCTAGTCCTCTATAATGTGGGTGGGCCTTATACAAACAGTTGGTCTTAAAGGTACAAACCAGAGTTTCCTGGAGAAAAGTCTCCCTTAAGACTTTAACATGGAAATCCTGCCTGAGTTTCAAGCCTGTTGACCTGCCCTATGCATTTCAGACTCAAGGCTATAACATGAACTCATATTTGAATAGCCAGTCTGCCAGGCTACACTATAGTATTGAACTTACCAGGCTCCTGGATAGTGTGAGCTAATTTTTTTTTTTAAGAACCTCTCTCTCTCTCTCTCTCTCTCTCTCTCTCTCTCTCTCTCTTTTGTATATTTCTTTCATTGATTCTACTTCTCTGAAGAACCCTATCTGATATGCTACTAAACTGCTATGAAATAGAAACCTGCAGTTGGGTTTCTTAGAGGCAAAAAAAGAAATGAAGCTTCATGTGCAAATAATTTAGCAAGGAGATACTTCCAGGAAAAAACTAGCGAACTGATGGCAAGAACACTACAGTCAAGGGAGGAGTCCCATCAAAAGTGCAATTTCAGCAAGGTTTTAATCTCAACCTGGTTTTATGGGGAGTGAATTACACCTGAGAATTGGTCTTACCATGGAGAAAGGGAGCTTAACTTTCAGACCCTGCTGCAGTCAGTCCTTGCGTATGGTACTGCTGGCTTTCTGTGCTGCTGGTACACGTTGTTAGAAGCAACGCACATAGACACTGTGAAATAGTAAGCTAGGTCTGCAGGACTGTGAGTGAAGCATAGACATTCACCTTGCAGAGATGGTTAATAAATTTGGTTGATTTTGCCTAAGCCGTGCCATGTGCCAACTACTTCAATGCACAGTGGCAAATCATAGAGTGATAGATTAAACCTAGAATTTAATATGGTTGTATATCTCTTAGACAGGAAATAAATATTTCTCCCTTTCCTTCTGCCAAAGAACATGAAAAGAGTTGTAGGTCAAACCCCATCACAGTAAAGCAATCAATAGCTGGCACCCTACTATGTTACCAGCATTGCACTGGATGCTGAGAAAGAAACACAGATGTTCATCTTCTTCAGAAGTTGAAAAATTTAGAAGAAAAAAATATATAATTAAACGTGTATTACCTGAGTGACCTTTGAGCCTCTTCTTCATTTATGATGTGGTATAATAATGATATCTGTCTCATATGACTGATTCAACGATGAAATGCATGGAAAATGGTTAGCACAGAGAAAAAACACATAAATGAAAGCTATGTCTACTTTTATTCCTTTTTGTTAGTGGTAAACTCCATGGAGTTATGGATCTTATATGTTCACCATTCCCCCCTCTCCCCAGATCCTTTTGTAGTTCCTGACTCATAATAGACATTTCGTATATTTCAATGAATGGGCAGGAAACCTTAACTAATTTGACCCCTGAAATTTCCAGTTTCCTCTTGTTTTTTGTATTGTCTAACAGTAGAACGTTTTTCAGAAGTAGGATTCTCAATGGCAAGAAGTTAATGCTAGTTGTTTTTTTTTGTTTTTGTTTTAGCTGGCATTTAATGTTAAATAATAGTATTTGAGTCGTGTGTGTGTGTGTGTGTGTGTGTGTGTGTGTGTGTGTGTGTGTGTGTTCATTTTTCTTGGGGGATGTACCTATTGTTTATTAGCCTTTAGGGAAATGTCTTAAGTGTGAAGGAAAATAGAAGACATATGGGGTGCAAGTATTGGCTGAGCTGTGCAGTCCATTACATTGCTGAAATATTGCCAAACTCTAGTTCTTTTCAGAATTCTTAGTCAGTCTGTGCATTCTCTCCTCATCTGCAAAGTGACTAACTACCTGCCATCATCCTTGTCTTCTGATTGCTCTAATTATAGTCAAGTAAATAGCCTTCCTCTACCTAAAGCTTGTTTCTCTCTTGACAAGTCAAGGCTACACCCAGGGTAAAGGGTTGCCTGCATGTTTCTTCATTCGTTTACTCATTCTTCAAGGAATATGTTTGTCCCTATTATGCTGGCCGCTATTATTGACTTTGGGAATTAAAAAGTGAATAAAGCTTTGACTGGTTTTGCTCAGTGAATGGAGTGTCGGCCTGTGGCCTGAAGAGTCACAGGTTGGATCCTGGTCAAGAGCACATGCCCTGGTTGCAGGTTCAATCCCTGACCCCAGTTGGGGCTCTAGCAGGAGGTAACCAATCGATGTGTCTATCTCATGTTGATGTTTCTCTCGTTCTCTCTCCCTTCCTCTCCCTCTCTATTCTCCCTTCCACTCTCTCTAAAAATCAATGGAAAAAATATCCTCACTTCTTGGGTGAAGATTTTTAAAAAGTGAATAAAAATGTATCTCCTTAAATGATTAAAATCTAGCAGGAGAAATTTTTTTTTAATCTTCACCCAAGGATGTTTTTCATTGATTTTTATAGAAAGTGGAAGGAAGAGAGAGAGACAGAAAGAGAAGCATCGATGTGAGAGAGACACAATGATTGTTTTGCCTCCTGCATGTGTCCTGGGCTGGGATCAAGCCTGCAACTGAGGCATGTGCCCTTAATCAGAATCGAACCTCGGGCCTTCAGTCTGCAGGCCGATGCTCTATCCACTGAACCAAACTGGCTAGGGCAGAGACATATGTTTTTAAATTGTGCACTTGTGGTACATAAGAAATAATAATAGATTTGTTAAACAGATCTTAAGTTTACAATTGAATTTTTGCTTATGCTTATAGCTATGTGATCACAGTCTATATTAAAAAAATAGTATTCCAGAAGACTCTGGCATGTTTCTTTCCAATCAATAATTCTTCATCAAGAGAAAACAACGTCTCTGCCTTCTATCACCCTGGATTAGATTTACTTGCAAAGGGACATTTAAACAGGTTCTTTTGGTATTAACGTACTATGCAAAGATGGGTCCAAGGGTATGCTAGATCATAATGAAGAGTAAGAGGACCTAAGTGAACAAAAGTAAATCTTTAGAGATTGATGACATTTCAATTATATTTAGAAGAATTAGTAGAAGCCTATGAAAAAGTGAAGAAAGAGGGATTTCTACACATAATAAATGGCATGCACAGTGAGCATTTTGTGTTTAGTAGGTGAGTAGTAGATCATTTTGCGAGATTGTAAGCTCAGTGGTGAGAGAGACATAGGGGATAATATACAAAGGTAAGTTTTCATCAGATACAAACCTTTGTATAATATGTTAGGAGTTTAAATCTTATGTCATGAGCAACAGGAGGCCACCAGTGGTGTAATTTTTAGGTGGGAAGAGTTGTGGAGAAGACTATTGGGAGGATAACTGACCCAGCACGGAGGCAATATTTCCCATTCATAACAAAATAATTGTTGGACCCATAATGCCTGAGTAGCAACTCTACTATCTCTTTCTGCCTAATATTTCCCCAGGTCTGCTCTGAAACTTTCATTGCGTAGTGCATAATGGCAGGTGTTAGAGAATTTATAAGAGAATAGTTTCCCAAGTTTAAATGATTTGAGAAGTTTAAGTTTAAACATAGGAGGTGCCTTTCATAAATAACGTAAGAGTGTATTAATGGGTACATTAGGAATATTGGGAGAAGGAGGTATATTATGTTTTTTTTATGTTTATACTTGGCTGAAAATATTTTAAATTTTAGCGCATCTTGTGGGTATAGCTTCATAGTATACAATTTAGAAAATATCACAGGTTAGAAACTTTAAAAATAGCCTATCAGAGTGTCTACCTCTATTATGCAGATTCCTAAACTGAGCAGATTACGCTAAAATACTGGTTATTGCCATAACTTGAATCAAATTATCTGTTAACCCAGAGGTTTCCACCCTAGGGCCTAAATTCAAAAACAAACAAACAAAAACTTCAAAGGTAGTAACATATTTCTTCATATTGGGAATTCTGCTCTTGGAAGCAAGATGTTAAAACAAGGCCGGACTCTGTGAAGGAGAACCCCTCCTGTATAGCAAGAAAGCCCCCCCGATGCTAACTCAGGAACAAGCTTGAGTGACAAGTCAGCGGCACTGAGATCAAACGCAGTGCGAGCATGCGAGGCCGTGATGGACTTGCAGTTTCCTGTGACTGGATGGGTTCACAGCCACAGCCCTGGGTCTGGATTCAAGGGCAAACTCTGAGTCAAGCTGGATATATCGACTAAAACAGATAACGAACTCCTTGAAAATCAATGAGATGGATATCTGTACAGGCCCTTCTGCCCACAGTCTCTTTGTAACTAGCTGAAAATTCAGAGTTTAAGGCAGAGTATCTCTGCAGTGTTTGACTCATTTTCATTTTTTTTGTTATTATTTGCACATTTTTTTCCTGGTGTTCAAAGACTACAGATACCCAGAAGAAGGGAGAATATACATATAATGCATACTTACAATCTCGAGATGTAAAATGTCTAATTTCTTACATATTTATCATTGTAGCAGTCCAGGATAAATATGTGCCCCATCGCTGCTTGCCTATATTCCTTAGAATATGAGTATTAAAATGCAGAGATAATTAAAATAGTTTCCACAATGATGTACAAAGCATCACTTTTGTGGTGCATTTTTAGGTAACAACGACTCAGAATGCATTTTTGTTTTCACAGTTCGCTATGGCTGTAGTTTAGAAATAAAAGTTAGAAAAGTTTTTTTTTTGTTTTTTTTTTTTGCCTACAAAATGTCTAGACTAAGCTAGCTTCCAAACCTAAAACTTCAAAATCATACTGTTTTTAAGAATCTTATCTTCGTGGCAAAAAAAAAGTCTCCCTGCCACAAATGTTGTATTTCACACTGAAAATAAAATTACCTCAAATTTAGGAGAATTAAACTAACTGCATTTATCATAAATGATTCTCTTTTAAATTAAGTGAAGTTTTGAAAATCAGCTACCAGCTTAATATTCCTGTGATCATTTGTTAATAAGCAACTTAATTTGTAGTGACTGTTTTACTGTATTATTTATAGTGCTTATAGAAGACAGAGCACGTTCACACGCTTTAATTCACAGTCTCTCTACCACCCGCCGCCATGTGAATAGTAGTCCCCACTCTACTCCTTTTACAGGAAAAGAAATCGAGGCTCTAAAAAGATGCCCTTTTCAATGTCATAAAGTAATCAGAATTCTAACCTGGTTTCATGAGTAAACTTTATGTAAAACCTAATCATTTAGATAAATAATGAAGCAGTGTATTTTAATGCTAGAAGGGAGTCCTAATATCCTCTAGTCTAACAGTTGTAAAAATGATGATTAAAGCTCAGCAATGTCCAGTCATTTCCTCAGAGCAACCCTGACCCACATCCATCATGTTAACTCCTGAGAGACAGAATAAACCTTCTACTTCCAAATTTCTGAAACCTGGCTTCTGGCCTCTTTCTATTTTTAGGAGCATTTACCCACTTAATTTGTTTCTTTTTTTTAAAAAAAATTACTGACCAGCAATTTGAATATCATAGAATCTTAAATTATTTAGAACAATAAAAAATGATACATACTGGCCCATCAAGTCTTATCCAACTTCTTCATTTTCTGGATAAGAGAACAAAACCCAGTGTGGTTAGTGGTTATATAATTTCCCTAGGCTGGCCCAGCCATAGCCTAAGATGCATGGTGAATTCTCTTTTTGATGATCTTAGTTGCCCAATTTATTTGCAAATTTAAGCTCAGATTTTATGATTGGCAATTAAAACAGCTCTCTTGCTACATTTCAGTTGTACTGGAAGGATCACCACCAAAACCTGTTTGTGGAAGGTATTTTCAGAGCCAGAATTAAGATTCATTATTGTAATATATCCTGAAACTGTTGAGTATGACTGATAGCACAAGATAGAAGAAGGGTTTGGTTATAGTTACCATAAATAGTCATTGTCTTGGAAGAGCTGACATAAAAAAAAATGAATTTCAACATGAATACCAATCCTATGGTAAGTATTTTCATGTTAAATATGTTGGACATATTTATATACCATGCATTACATGCAAAATAGAATCTGTGATGGTGTGCAATTTTATTGTACATAGTTACATACATGTATACCTACCTCTAGTGTGTATGTGGCATTCAATTCCTCTCTGTATACAATAGCATGGTTCAAAAGTACTTTTTCTGTTAAAACCACTGAAGCTTGATTCCCAACACTGTGCTATCTTATCTTCCTTCTCTTCAATCTCTCAGTTAATAGGATTTCTGTAAACCAGCAGGACAGTGGGTTTGGTAGCTCAGCAGATTAGTCTGTGGGCTTTCATCCTTGGAACCTGGTTCAAATTCAGGCCTACCAAGATGTCCAATAATCTTCCATGGATGGATTGCTCTCAGAGGGCATGAAGCCTAGCTTATCTTTGAACCTGATTTGGAGCTGTTTTTTGCACCCTTCCTAAAACTTGAGGTTTCATTCATGCAACTGAGAAAGAAAGTATGAAATATAGGCATTTGCTTTTTTGGTCATAGACTAGTATGCTTCTGAAAAAAGCTCAGTAAGTTTTCTTATTTCTCTCCTTAATCATAAATGTGCTAGGAATATTCAAAAACAGTAAATCAGTATTAATTTTGCACATCTTTACAAACCCTTTACACAAGGGTGTGAGAGTAGTTTTCACTGTCTCCTCATACCGTATTCTAACTATATTATTGCACATGCAAGACTAATTGTAAAGTGATTTTATCATGTTACTCGTTTAATTAAAAGCCTGTGACAATGTTTTTTTGTTTGTTTTGTTTTGTTTTCAGTTCTGCATTATATTCAAACATACCTGAATTGCAAGTTCCAACCTACCAAACTCTTCTTCCTTCTTGTCTGTAGTCAACAACTTTCTAGTCAGGCAGGAAAATTTGTCATCATTATATATCACACTTCTTTTATCCCTGAGTATTTAATTCATTTACCTCTCTCCACCCCATCCCTTGTCACCTGCTGGCGTGCCTTCAGTGCTACCTGTCTTTATCGGACTGACTTGATCTCCCATAAACTCTGTTTCTGCCATGCCAGTACACAAGTCTTAGACTTTTATAAGACTTTTTAGCTCAGAATTGATACTAACTTAGGAGTCAGGTAACTAGTCTTCTCTTCACCTCTATGTTAGTAATTAGCTGTTAATGTCTAATGTCTAATTGTGACCCTGCTGATTCTCTCCTCCTAATCCCCGCGTGTCACCTATCAAATAATAAGATCTCAACAGATGATCTTGAATTCCTACATCGAGAACTGTAATGGATTTATAAATTCTTGTTTATTTCCAATGCAACGCATAATGTTTTTCTTTGTGTATTTAATACAGATTTGCTCTCTCCTCTTTGATGGATACATGTATAAAACATGTATGTGTAATGAAATCAGGGCTGGGTATGCAGTTAAGGTATTTTTGTTAGGCAAAAGACAAATTTTAAGAGTATAAAGCCTCCAGTCTTTTATTTGCACTAAAAGTAGAAATAAAACCATCTAGAACTCACTTTATTTAACAATTTACTCACCAAGGGTTAGAATCACCCCTTCTTTGTGGAATTTTTTGTTTTTATTTTAAGGAAGCAGAACACCATATGTAGCAAAATTTCTATAAACTAAAACTCATGATAGTTGAGTGTTCTGAATGTCTTTGTTCTGCACAACCCCAATACCATGAACTTTCAAACCTTTTAAAATAGGCAAGGATTAAAAATGGCATGTAAATTTGAAAGAAACTATTGTCTATTACTAATTATAAGCAGATTTATTCAGAATGAATAATACCTAAAAAAAAAATGTTCATGACCTTTCATTCCCCCAAATGATGGAGAAGCTAGAATGGCTAGCAAATTTCCCATTAGGAATCAGCGGAGTTTGCAAATATATTCAAAGTTCAGTAGCCCACAAAATCGGAAATATTTACTATCTGTCCCTTTGCTGAACACATTTGCCAACCCCTGGTCTAGACATTGAATAAGGAAGTGCAAACCTATTTAATTTTAACAAAAGTGTTTCAGATTCTACTAGATAAAATAAAATGGTAGAACTAATTTGAATGGTACAGCTACTATTATAGCAACATAAGTAATGACGCCAAATCTCTGTGGCCTAACACAATAGAAGTTTGTTTTTCATCCACATGAAACCAAAGGTCATTCATCCAACCCCTTAGGACATCAGTCCTACTTCTGGTATCTGAGGAATCTACTTAGGACCTCCAGCTCTACCGTCTCAACAAATTCACTGTATAAAAGAAAGTCTGGATAATTAAGCAGGAGGTGTTCACTCCTCCAGCCTGGAAATGATCCTTGTCATTTCTGCTTATATGCCATTGGCCAGACTAGTCACATGACCTTGTCTAACAGTAAAGAGTCTGAGAAGTATCTCTTGCATGCCTAAGAAGAAACAGAAGTCCAGGAATTGGTGAGCACTAATAATATTTGCCACATCATGGAAGTCTTTCTGAAAAATTGTATTTAATTGGAAAATAGAGAATGAATCAGGCAAGTAAAGTGGAAACAAGATCAGACAGAGAAAACAGGATATGAGAAGATGAAAACAAAACAAAACATAACAAAAGTGAATGGTTGGGATATTCCAAAAATCAAAGAAGACCAATGATTGGTGTGGAAAGTGGAAGAAGGTGCCATTAGGGAAAATAAAGGGTGGAGTTCAGGAATAGATTGTAAACTCTGGGAAAGTTTGAATATTATTGAATGGACCACCAGTGGAAAGTTGGGGAATGCAGGCAGAATGTCTTCCTGCTTATGTTATAAAAGAACCAAGCCACCTTCTGAGCCAAGAATGGCTTGGGGAATTTGTCTACGGAAACAAACCCAGATAAAATTCTTTCTCTTTAATTGGGATTTTCTTGTGCTGAGCATCTCATTTGCAGGTTTTAAATAAAATTTTCTTTCAATTAATTATTTTGCCACTAAAGGTCATAAAACATTTATAAAAATTAATAAAAATATTCTGTTAACAAAGAAGAAGATCTACACATAAGCCAAAATGTTATCTCCTTGTGAAATTTAACCTAATATTTGCCACGACCCGCCCCCCCACAAACCCATCCCTGTTTACACAGACTGTGTCAGCAAGGAGATTAATGATGAAGAATCTTACCAAGACGATCTTTGTTTTTCTTGCTATAAAATGTAGTTTATGGAACCTCTCCATCCTGAAAGAAACCCCTTATTTGCTCTCCTGGTTTCATTCCCTTTCTCTCGTCAGCTGCCAAAAAGTTTTTATAAGTGAAAGAATTGGATTTTTATGAAACAGAAAAATATTTTTTGGTTGACTCTTGGGTATAGATTTTATAAATACTAGATACCTAAATTATGGAGCACCGATAATATATGCAATGTTATGAATTTAATTCTGATGTTTTCACAACTAGCTAAGCAACATAACTCATCCACAGTGTAATAACACCTTTTATAACAAATCTAGATACCTATCTATCTATCACCTTAATTATAGTCTACATGTCTGACAAGAATTTTATGACAGCTGAATCAGTTTTCATTTCTCTCTGGACGTAGGTGATGTGTTTTCTTCTCCTGGGCTCATTTTATTAGTTGCATTCAACATGTACTACTGAGAAAGGAGGCTCTACAATCCACAGTTCTAGCTTTTTAGATTGCTAAGAATCTCAATGCAATTCCATCACCACTTTTTCCCATAGAAGTTAACCCTGAGTTTGTACCACATGTCATCTTCTTGCAAATGCTTTTCTCACAGGAGCCAGTAAGACCCAGCTCCTTTAAAGACTATTGACTCTACACCAGTTTGCCAGGGAGGAGAAGCAGTTTGCATCTTCCCTCTTCCACATGGAGCCTGCTAAACCCTCGTGCCTCTGACACTCACTGTAATTGAAAGAGTCAAACCTCTTTCAGGGGTAATTGATTGTCCAAAAAATAAAGTGCTCTCAATTTACAGATATCTTGATGTATTTATAAAGTGGAGGACTGTGGGATAAATTCATAAGAAATGCCACTTCTTTTCTAAATAATATTTAATATAGGAAATGGAGTGAACACAAATCCAGATTTAAAAAAAACGGTGTGGTTATACTTCTTCTGTGACCACATGATAATTGCATATTTAATCAGGAAAGAAATAAAACATAAACTGTTAGTGTCTTTCCATGGTGAACACTGACACATCAAAATTATTTGTTTGCCAACTTTCCCCCCAACCCAATTATTGCTTTGCATGCTGTATTTATGAGGGCCAAAACACTTTTATTTTGAGAAGATCAAAAAAGTCATGGTGAATTAAATGATACTGGAGAAACCGGAGGAGTTAAAAGAGCTGACAGTCATATAACAGTTAATTTTGAGTGCTTCATATGTGGCAGGCACTGTGCTAAGCACTTTTCAGGATTTTCTGTTTAAATTCTTATGAAAACTCTGAGGTAGAGATATTATTCCCATTTTACAGGATAATTAAATCTGAAGTTAAGCATCTGTTTGATATTTCAGGGACAAAAGTACCAGGCAGATCAGAGATATAAATCTAGTCATTTTCTTCAGACCAAATTTGTGATCATAGTTTCACCTAATTTGTACTGTTCCTTTCATAAACAAGAAAAGTAAAGAGATGTTCTTTATATCCAAAATCTCACTTAATCTGGACAACAGTTTGGCACGGCATTAGACGAATTAATGATAGTTCAGTAATCATAAACTTAGAACTGTCCTTTTGGTATGCCGCAAATCTCTGAGCCCCTTTAAACATGTATGTAAGTGTTCACATGGCTGTTTACAAAAAGAAAAAAAGTGTGTGTGTTTGTGAATAGATGACAGGCAACAATAAACACCAAAGATGACTCATGACACCATTTAAAACTATAACCATTTTTAGCAGATTGTATTTTAATTAAAAGAAGTGTTTAATTTGGGTCAAGAAAGAATTGTAATAATGACTAGAGGCCCAGTGCACAGGATTCATGCACTGGTGGGGGGCGTGGCCTTTGGGGATCGGTCCGCAGTGGGAGTGCCGCTCATCCTGGTCAGCCGAGTGGCTGTGGACTAGGCCTCGGAGAGGCTGCTCCCTCTGCGGGAGCACCGATCATCCAAGTCCTCCAGCATTGAGTGTCTGCCCCTTAGTGGTCAGTGTGCGTCATAGCGACTGGTCGACCAGTCGTTCTGGTCATTCCAGTGTTTGGTCGCTGGGCTTTTATTATATAGGATTAGCTGTTCCACATAAAATTAGAAATATTTCTTTGCATGCACTGACATCGTGGTAGTTACTTTGCCTAAATTAAGCAATTAAAGCTTTGAAGCCAGTCATTATCCTTTTTTTTAAAACAGGTGAGGTTTTAAAAAGTTGAATAACTCATTAGGGTCAAGGAGCTAGTAAGCAGAGAGGGGATTCAAGGATGGGTCTTTCTGTCACTAAAGTCACTGTGTGTGAGGGTGTGTTTACCTTTGAAACATTGCCTTTGATCAGACACACTGTAAATAATACAATGCGAAAAAACAGGTTTTAGTTTAAAAACCAGTTATCAAGAGTTAACAAATTGACGTAGCTGAAAAACAAATGCAGGTTTTCCTTGTTTTACTTAAAATTAGGTTCCCAGAGCAAGAATGGGGCTAGTCTGAGCCTCCTTTCCTCTGTAGTGTTCAGACCACACCTGGAGCCTGGTTTCTAGCGGGAACTGCCAGCTTGAAAAACATTAACAAACGGCAGAAGCAAAAGACAGCCACCAAGGTCCTTTTGTGAGAAACAAGGACAAAAATGCAATGTTTACAGCTGGAGAATTTTTTTTTTTTAATGTAGCGATTGGGTTGAGCACAACAACTGTTTTCATATTTTTGAAGTGTTTCTTTACATGAAAACAGAGTCTCAGCATGACTATAAAAGACAGAAGGCCAAATGGTAGATGCTAATACAAAAAAAGTTTTAGCTCGGTAAAAAGATAATTATTATATTGCTCTAACATCCAATATGAGTAACTTCAGGAGTAGAAGTTTTTCTTTGGGAATAGAGCTACTCAATTTCAAATTGTTATTACTGCTATAATCTGTGTCGCTCCGATTTGTTCCTAGATTGAGCATTCCATTGATTACTTTCAAGCTTGACAACATATTTTATTAAAAAAAAACAAAACACAACATTTTATCTGTGTGTGTGTGTCTGTGTGTGTGTGTGTGTGTGTTTGGATAAGATAGAAGTATTGGGAATGATGGGTGTGCCATTCTGAAGGAAAGTTTAAACTCTTCATTGCGATTATGATTCTATGACTTTGGAGGGGTCGGGAAGTAGCTTGACAACAGCACCAAGATGAAAAAGTGGTATTAGGATTCTCTGTCAATTTTTAACTATTAAACTGCACTGTTTGGCTTTAGAAATAACGTGTCATTTTCAGGATCTGGACTATTCTTAAATTGTCCACAAAGATGCCCACAGGGAAATCATTAAACTTACAGTTTTATCATTTTATTGCAATAATCAAAATAAAAGCCTCCATGATCTTTCAGCCCTCTCTTTCAAGGCCCTTGACCCTCACTCAGCAAGCTATGTTTTGGGTCCAGCCTAAATCCTTCCTAACTATGTCTCAACTGACTGTCTTTGTCCTTCTCACTGGAGTTAAATATAATTTTGTCTGAAATATCATTTCTTCCTGTAGTCTAGGTCTTGTGTTTGGCCATACAATTGTCAGTGATGATTGTAATTAGACAGATTACAGATGGTTTATTTGCATGAGTGTTATTTTTTTATTAAAAATTAATCATAGAAAATTCCTACAAGTTAATTAATTTTGTGTTATGTATTACATATGTATTTTATGTATATATGTATGTATAACACATATATAACTGGACAATGGGTATACATAATTTAAAATGTAACTATGTATAGGGTGTTCCCCAAAAACGTATATACACACTCTGAAAAATTATAAAGGCAGTATTTCTTAAAATATATTTCATTTTCAAAATTGAGCCATCGGCTATTAAAGTGTGTATACATTTTTTTGGACATCCTGTATATATGTGGGGCCCAATTGCTTGCATATGTGTGTGAGGGTTTTTGTGTGTGTGCTTTCTTTCATGAGTTAATTCCTATGATGCTAGCTTAAGCCCTACTTAATCTCTTCTAAGAGAGATTTAAACATTTTCTAGTTCAAAGTTGCATCATTTCTGTGCACTTTGTAGCTTGCTAAGCTTGACAGTTATTTCTAATAATTTATTACTCTAAATTAAAACTATTCAATTAATGCCATACAGTTCAACTCTGTGAGGTTTATTAATATTTTCTCTTCTTTAATTCTCTGGTTGATGAGAGCATAGACTTGGAGCCATGGGACTTCAAGTTGCCATGTGATTAATAGTGCAGCGCCTGGAATTTGGCATCTGGCAAGTGTATGATAATCCCTTACCTGTAAGAGATAAATGAAGTTCTCTTAAGGTTCTATATTTTATTCATATTTTAAGAAAAAAAGAAAATAAATAAAATTTCAGCTCTGGGTAACTTCTGATCTAAATAAGTTTAGCGACTGGTATTTCGGGTGAGGTCAGTTGATCCATATTTATTCAAACAAATGTTTATCAAGAAGCTTTTGTGTGAGATGGGATGCCCTTGGCTGTTTTTGAAGAGAGGTGGGCTATCAAAGAGCCTCTTTTTTGTGTATTAGGCCCTCTTCTAAGTAACATGGATGTGGATACAACAGTGAAGAAAACAGACAAATACTTGTGCTTTCATAATGTTTGCCTTCTAGTGGGGAAAGATAAAAGGTAAAGTAAAGAAAATACATTAAAAAATTGTGTGACAGGCAGCAAGTACCCTGGAGAAAAGGAGGAAGGATAGCAGTTCCCTGAAGAGATGGAGGGAGAATTTAATTTTAAATACAGTGGCCACGGAGGCCACACTGAGAAACAGACATTTGAGTAAATACCTAAGGAGCTGAGGCCCTACGTAGAGGAAGAGTCTTCTAAACGCAGGGGGCCAACTGTGACGAGGCCCTGAAGTGAAAGATTATGTGAGATGTTCAAAGCACAAACAAGAGGCCATCTGATAGCCCATCTCTCTTCAAAACCAGCCAAGGGCATTCCATCTTGCACAAAATAAAAACTAAATGTTTGCAATGGCTTATACAGCCCTGCAAGGTGAGAGCGCTGTTCAGGCTGGCATGTTGAGAGTGGATCCAAGTCGAAACGGTAGGAAAAGGCTGAGCATTTAGAGTGTTATGATAATCACCAGTGTCTTAATGAGGACTGATTGGACCATAGTGGAAATAACAGTAAGTGACCAACTTGTGTGTATGTTCCGAAGGGAGAAGCAACAGAACTTGATGATGAATCTCATGCAGTGGTGAAAGGAAAAAGAGAAACCATACATGACTCAGGTTTTAGACTTAATAAATAAGAAGATAAAATTGATACCTACAGTTCAACTCCAAAAGATGAGAGCATCATGGGGGGGAGGGAAGAAGCCATTTGCTAATTGCCTTTCAGATACTAGATGCTAATGCCATGATGTTTTTATGTCAGATAAAGAGAGCCTAGGCTTGACCTGGAAACACCTGTACTCTCTCCTTGAAACCACCTTACCTGACAAACTGACATCAGTTTTCTCAAAAAACCTATTTGCAAGCATCCAATTTTGGCATACGGGGAAGCTGAGGCTTAAAGGATGGAGTCTGAAAAACCTGCGTATATATTGGATCTCTACCACTCATTGGTCGGGTTAGTTTTCTGATCTCTAGAAAGATGTAGTAGTATCTCTATGCATTAAATTAAGTAATTAATAACATACATAAATGAATTGGTTCCTAGCACATAGTAGATACTTAACAATAAAAGCTTTTCTCATTTCGTTGTTATTATAACTACTGTAAACCTTGTGATTTGGTTAAAATTAAAGATTCTACTTATTGCTTATCTGTCAGCCCTTTTAAGGAATACTGGAATACTATGCTATAATTAAATAACTTTATGACAGTAACTACCTGTATTAAAAATCTATTTTCTATTTTTTCTCCTCAATTGAAGATGTTGCCTCCTACTAGGGATGGGAATGGTTTCTCTACAGCCCAGGCAATTTAGTCTCAAGGCTTGGGACAATGTCCTGACAAGGTCCTCTGATGCAAATCTACAGCTAAGCAATATTCATAATATATGTGAATTATTAATATTATTAATACCCATAGTGGTCATATAAATTCATATATCACTTTTATTAGCCCCTAACTGTTTTATATATGTCTTTGGTTCTAGCAAAAAATAATGTAATTTATTAACTTTTTCAACATTCACCCATTTAACTTCTTTGTATTCACCCCTTACACTGAGCTACCTATGAGTTATAAAGCAATTAATAAGAAATAGTCCCCTGCCTTCAAGATGAATACTCTCTAGAGCAGTGCTTTCTATATTGGATCAAGCGAACAATGTTTGGGAAGATGAAAATTAGTGTGCTGAGGAGATACACTGGATTGTTGAAGTATTAGCAATGTTTCTATGCTCTAAGACTTTGCAGAAACTTTATAAGCTATAGAGTATTTTGACTGTTCAAAAGGATTGCTTAGTATAAAGTATTGTCTAAGCTCATTTAATAATGAAAAGAGCATGTGTTCAATTAAGAGCTTTAGATTATTATTTGTCACTAAGAAATGCTATTCTGATATTACGCTAGCATGTACCCAGTAAATGACAACTTCAGAAGCATGCTGACAATCATTTAGCCAATGTAATAAAATTTTAGACTTATAATGTTGGTACTTGAAGGTTACTTGGAGATCATTTACTCCTATGCCCTTCTTCCAACTTTTGCCTCTATTTGAAATGCACTACTAATGAATCATTTTAAAAGCTGTTTTCACAGTTGCTTTCTGTCTCAACTAATGTTTTTTTCAAGTTTAATAAGATGCAATTCACACATAAAAATGTAAGATATTTAAAGTACAATGTGATGATTCATCCTTGTAATTTTTTAATTATAAAATTCTAGAAAAGCTTATTGAGGTCTATTCCTATTCTATTCTATTCTATTCTATTCTATTCTATTCTATTCTATTCTATTCTATTCTACTCTACTCTACTCTACTCTACTCTACTCTATTGTACTTATACTTTGCTGGAGTCCTCAGTGCATGTTCTCCTCCAAACACCAAGCTGAAGTAACTTCTCAATGTAGCTTGCTTCAATTTTGTCTAATCTCTACTACCACCACCTTCCCCGACACACACCATTATTTTATAGAGAAGGACTTTAGAAAATCAATGTTAAAAGTTTTATTCAAGGTTACATAATTACATATCAAAAAGCTATGACCAATAGTTAGGTCCGGAGTGAACCTCAGTTTTTTTGTTTATTTCACAAAAAGGCGCAATGAATTTGGAAAAAGGTTGTGCCTTCTTTATGTCTCCTTAGGTCACCTAGTAGAGCATCCTTCCAGACCCAGAAAGATTTTGGCAAATATGTTGAAAAAACATAAATCACCCTATATAAGCCAAACTATTCTGAAGATCTGTACGAAGAATGATCTAACTTACAATTAAGGGTCTAAGAAAGCACTGAGAAGTAATAGAGAACGGGAAAAGCTGGAGATGAATGCAAATGCTGTGTTGCTTTCCTCCAGGGATCTAAATCCAATCCTCATTGTATAATTTGATTTGGTTACTCATTGTTTCTAATTAGAAATAATCACATTTACATGATTCCCCCTCCTTTTTAGTTTCTCACCAAAATTGCTTTGCTCAATTATGCCACTTTATGGTTTCATATAATTTGTATCTCTTGACTCAACAGTTCCCCATATCATTTGGAATGCTTTTTATTTTTTTTTTAAGAAGTGAAAGTCTGAGAGCTGTTCTCAAACTGATCATGAGGCTTAAGGAGCTCCACTAAGCTCAGAAGCATGCTAGAGGCAAACAGAGGAATACTTGAAAGTTCAAAACTAGGATGATGCTTATTACTAACTATATGTGAAATTAATTAAAGATTTAATTATTTGAGGAAAAATAAATTGGCAGTTTCTACTTTTTGAGTCATTAAAAACATATCTACTGCTCCAGGGGTTTTTGAGTGCATGTGCAAAAAATAGACTGCAGGAACTTTGATGTTGCAAGATTTTTTTTAATAGAAATTCAGCTTAAATATATGCTGTATCTTAGCTTTTTATACCAGCCTATTTTCTCTCCTGAAAAAGTATATGTAAATGTATGTACTCACCAAGATATTTAAATACTATAAGATAATCTTCTCTTTTTTAAAAATAAAATCCCATTTTTATACAATGGCATTTAGAGTTATAGAGGACTTTCAGGTTCATTTTTAAATAAGAAAAACCGCTTCATGTGTTATGGCCCATGGTCATATAGAGAGCTAAACAGAACTAATAGAGACATATAAGTTCCACAGAATGATTTCTCGTCTGCTACAAGATTTAGGAGATACCAATAATAGGCGGACAGGGAAAAATATTGGAATAAATATATTAAAAGCATATATATGTATGTATGTGTATGTATGTGTGTGTATGTGTATGTGTGTGTGTGTGTGTGTGTGTGTGTGTATATATATATATATATATATATACCATATTTTCCGGCGTATAAGACAACTTTTTAACCCAGGAAAATCTTCTGTACGCCCAGTCATCTTATGCGCCGGAAAATACGATATATATATGTATTTGTTTGTAACAATGATGTCTATATAATATATCAGAACACCTTTTTTTTCTTCTGCCCCATTTTTCTTTCTAATAGTTTATATTTTAACCAGTAAAAGTTTAAATATATATTGATGTAATCAATACCTATTATACATCTATTATGTACCAACTTCTATTCCCAAGTGCTTGAGCTACAGTGAAGTACATAATAAGACAATAATATTTTTAGTGGAAAATTAAAATATTGAACAAGTAACTATAAAAACAGTCTAATTTCATGGAGTATCATAAAGAAACTAAAACAAAGGGATATAATAGAGAGTGAGGGGGGTTGATTTGTTGTCATTTTTAAGTTGATTGGGTGGTCAGTGGGGTATCTCTGAACAAGTAATTTTTTGTGTGTGTGGAGATCTGCTTAAAGAGATCAAGAACCAACCCAGGAAGAATTTTGGGATCAGTGTTTCAAGAAGGAAGTGTAGCAAATATATGCTAAAGCCTAGAGATGGAGAATGAACTTGCCATATAGAATCAATATAATTTGAAATGGTCCAGTGTATCTAGAATGAAGATATGAGGAGGACTCTAAGATCAAGGGGGAGCAGAAGGGACTGAGAAAATGGAGGGTCCTGAAGACCATAAAAATGTGTCAGGGCTTTATGCATAGTTTTAAAAGCTGTTGGCCTTAAACTTCTTTGTATAGATGATGGAATACAAAGTTAATTGCCTACACTTCAGGGTAATGCCATCTAGAACCAAGAGATAATTTATTTGTTTTAGGGGGAAAGATGCAGAGGTGTCTAATAAACTATGGAAAGAATGCTTACTCTTAATAGCTATCCATGTCAAAGACCCATTCAACTATATATGCTTCCTTTGAAATATTATTGAAATTAAGGCACAGAAAAATATATTTGTGCATTTTATCAGAGTGCATACTACAAATTGATGTTTTTTTTGCAATGCTTTTAATTTTCAAAATATATGTCATTTTCATGTAGAGAAAGAGCTTCTTTAGAGTACAAACTTCTAAAACCAGAACTTATTAGGGTGAATGATTATCCAAAATTATGGTCTGTATTATATTGGCACCAAGAATGGAATTTCCCATGGAGAAATTTGGCTTACTTCTTACCTATGGTCTTTTAAATAATGTGTTTTAAAAAATGAGCTGCAGTAATGTAATGCTGTCTTACTTTTTGTCTTTCCAAATTTTAAATTAATTCAGATACCCTATAAGTGTAACATATGACACTTAGCTGACTTTAATTAAAATTTTATATCACATTTATAAAGTGTTGCTGTTGCCATTGAACCACTTCCAATTCATAATCTGCTTCGCTGGCTAACATAGTTTATTGTGAATTAGAAGACAAGCATAAAAGCAGTGTTTATGTGATGCCATGCATAAGAGAGCAAAGTAATTAGGAGTGCTTTTAACACCTTGAGTGAAGGGAAGACAGTGATAAACAGAATCAGGTATGGATTCAAAGCAAAGTCAGATCTGGCTATTCCAGGTGTAGTTGTATATAACTGGTCATTTAGTGGGAATAATACTATTTTGAAATAAAACAACCTGAATTTCAATCTCAGCCTCAATCCCTTTGACCTTAGATACGTTTCTTATCATCTTGAACCTGTTTTCTCAATTGTCAAATGGGGATAATAATATATCCTCCTCACATAGTTACTGTGAAGTTAAATGATATAAAGTATCTGGTAGAGTAACTGGGATGCAATATTTGCATTGCCTACTTATACTGTGTAAGGGCAAAGTGCCACTGTGTCATTTATTTTTACATTTGGGGCATAAAACTGTATCAAGACGTGTGCATCTGGTTTTCCTTTGAACATTTATAGTTGCTGTCCAGTGACTCTCTATCTGCTGCTCATGAGCTCGCAGGTGTCTGTCACTTGACAGTTGAGATGTTGAGAGGATTAGCGCATTGAATGGCAGGTTGACTTACATTACAGTTCTGTTCCTGTGTAGCTTGCATTCATGTTCTTAAAAATACAATATATCACAGACAAGATTGATGATGACAAAGAAGAAGAAAACAGTTCTCTTTATTGTCCAGCTGAACAAACTAACATAACTTTAAAAAAAAATTGGACTGGGATTTCAATTCTTTTGTCCTTTCATGGTATAGAGAGATGTTTTCCTCCTGAAAGGAAGAAAGTAAAAACACATGAACTCCCCCAAGGAGAAAAAATACAGAGTGATTGCATTCGGCTCTATAAATTACTAATGCATGTTTATATACATCCAGAATAGTCAAAGTTCAATTGGCTTGTAACTCTTTGAATAAGTATTTTGTCCTAAGGAGCCAAATAATAATATTGTTTTTCTGTTACTCAAGGTGTTAAAACCATCATCAAATTCTTCGATTTAAGAAAAATGGGCTCTAGTTCTAGATGAGTACTAGATGATGGGAGGAAATAGCATTTGAGGGTTTTGTTTGTTCTATTTTCATTCAATCCTTTAATAAAATCACATTGATATTATTTAAAAAAACCAATCATAAAATGTTATAAAAATATGAAAATGTTTTCATCACAGTCTTGTCTCCCACCTGTCCAATATCCTCAGCCCACTGAGAGCCAGTATCTTTTAAATATATTTTTTAGCTTTCCTGAGCTCTTTTAAGCTATGTAAGCAAATGTGAATATAGATTATTCCTTTAGCCTTCTTTTCTAGTCAAAGAAGACCAAACACCAAACACATTTTTCTTTATCTTGTCACACACACACACACACACACACACACACACACACACACACACACATATATAGAAAGAGATATATCAAAACAATCTTCCATTAATGGACATTTGTTTTTTTTATTTCACACAGGGCTTTTGCTGTTTTACTCAAGACTTTTGACACAGGTGCAAGTTTATCTGTAGGATACATTTGTAAATATTAGTATAATTGCTAGGTCAAAAGTTACTTATCTTTATAATATAGATTAGTTTTGCTAAATTGCCTTATACAGAGATTGAATTAAATTACATTTCTACCAACGATCTATAAAGATCCCTGTTTCCTCCATAGACTTCCCAGCAGAATTTGCTATTGAATTTAGCTAAGGTAATAGTTTAAAATAATATTTCAATGTGTATTTTATTAATATCACTGAGGTTGCATATCTTTGTTTATTTTAAAACTTCACTTTTTTTTTTCCTGTGAATCCAGTGTTCATATTTCTCATTCATTTTGTGTATTGGGTTATTGATGCTTAGCTCACCAATTTTCTAGATATATACTTATACATTTGCTGATATTATCCCTTTGAGCTATAGATTGCAAAGTATTTCTCTTCAGATTGTCACTTTCCTTTTACTTAGCTTATGATATTTTATATCATATTGTGCAAACTTTATTAATTGATAATCTATCTTATTTACCCTCACTGGGTTATTCCCTTATCCTTCACTAATTTATAAAATAAATATATATTTTTTCATTTCTGGATTTTCTCTTATACTTAATATCTATACAATAAAAGCCTAAGCGATCGTTACAGCAGAACGACCAGTTGCTATGATGCACACTGACCACCAGGGGACAGACGATCAATGCAGGAGCTGTCCCCTGGTGGTCAGTGCACTCCCACAGGGGAAGTGCTGCTCAGCCAGAAGCTGGGCTGACAGCTGCGAGCGTAGTGGCGGTGGAGTAGCGAGCAGGCGGGCAGTAAGGAGCAAGGGGTCCCAGACTGCGAGAGGGCACAGGCTGGGCTAAGGGCCCCCCCCTCCAGTGCACAAATTTTGTGCACCAGGCATCTAGTATTTATATATTAAGAAACCAGTAATATACTAACTTAATTATTGAAACTTCATAATATAGTGAAGTATATTACATATATATTCTCTCATTGTACTTGTTTGCTATCCTACCTAATAAAATAGTAATATGCAAATTGACCACACCTTCGCTACACCAAGCCACGCCCACCAGCCAAAGCCACGCCCACCAGCCAATCGGGGCGAGTATGCAAATTACCCAACAAAGATGACGGTTAATTTGCATACACTGAGGGAGGCAGGAGTGAAGACTGAAGACAACTTAGAACGAAGAAGGAGGAAAAGTGGAAAGCAAGGTGGCTGCCAGAGGGAAAGCCTGGGCAGGGCGGAGCGGAGCGGAGTGGGGGCGGGCCGCAGCGGCCGCTTGCAGGATTCTTCCTGCAAATGGGCTACTAGTATTTTATAATTTAAAAGTTTTTCTGGCTATAGATATTAATTTATTTGTCCAAACATACTTAACATCATCTTGCTTAATTAAAAATGTTTTTTTTTTTTATATTTTCATTGAATCAAGTACTTTGTGTTATACTTTGCTATCTAATTCAGTGTTTGTTTGTTTTTTATTTGTCCCAGTCTTCTCTGTGACTTTTGGTAGTGCTTTACAACACACTTCATAGTCCTTGTATATTTTTTCCAACTATTCCTTTGCAGTTGTCTTTGGTTATTATTGTAAACATGTGGCCCAGTACATGGATTCATACACATTGAAAGGAAATTAATTAGAAGAAATATTTTAATATTGCTATTTGCCCTTTCTCTATAATAGAAGTGTCAACCAAATTCACGATCCACAATGACAGATTGAAACACATGGTGCAATTGGCACCAGCAAGAGCTTTATACGTATCACACATGTGTGAGTCAACATTTCTTTTTAACTGCATGTCATATGTACCAGCCGGTAGGTCAGTCTGATGGTCAGATGGATGGATGGTCTTTCACTTAGCATTTTATATATAGTGATATTTTTTTCTTCATGTATATATTTTATCTGTAGTTGTGTATACTGTGTTATATTTTCAAACTTATTTATTTATATAAAGTATATTTTTTAATGATACAGATGGTTTTCCCTCAATTTAGCAGTATTTTAGTTGCTTTGGGGAAATTTTATATATATGATCACATTATCTATAAATATTGAGAGTTTTAGCCCCTATTTCTTTTTATGCTCCTTTTTTAAAAATCTTACCTAATCATGTTATCTAGCATTTCTAAGATAATATTATAAAGTGATGGTAATAGTGTGTTTTGAAGGTTTGTCTTAATTGCTTTGAGTTCCTCATTAAATTGGCTGTCTTTGGTCTGAAGTTCATGACTTTTTAATGTCATTGGGGTAGAGATCAATTTTATTTTATTGAATATATTTATGAATTGTGTTTTATGTCATCAAGTGTTTTTTTCCATATATATACATATACACATAATGTGTTTTTTTTCTCATTAGACATATTAGTATGAAGGCTTATATTGACATATTTAATCCTTGGAGCAATGTGTTCACTTAGTAGAGTTTGAAAGTTGTCCTTTTCTTAGTTCTCTAAAATCTTTTAAAACTTCGCTGTTACCTACTATTTAATAGTTGGGTAGAATTTCCTTAGAGAACTCTGGGACTGGTCCTTTCTAAGGGAGTTAGATCTTTGACAAATGTCTTTTTTTTTATCAACGGAAATTGTTCTGCTCTCATTTTTTTTTTTTTTTTTCTTTCTCCACTGTGGTCTATTCTGGTAACTTATATTTTAGAGAAAATTACACACTTTTTTAAAAAGTTGAGCAGAGTAGGTGTTGTGATCCTTTTAACATGCTCTCTTTCTGTGGTTACTTCTTCCTTATTATGTATTAATGTATTTGTTCTTTCTCCTTTTTATGTTATCCTTTTCTCCTTTTATTCCTAATAATATTATTTTTTTCTTCATAATATATTATCATTAATAATATTGCATTACTCCTTGTAATATACACTTAGCTAGTTTAAGTTTTCTTCTATTGAACAAGCTTTTAAAATTGTTTATTGTCTTTTTCTTACTTTCAACATATTTCTTTCTTTGGTTTCTATTTTTATTCTATTATTTTAAAGTTTGAGTCTGATATTTCATCCTTTTAAAATTTCTATAATTATATATGCAATGACTTTCCTTCATAACACCCCTTTAGGTAAATAGTATTTACATTATAATCGTTTTTATAGAAATGTTGAAATATCGCTGTTCCTCTTATTTGATACATGAATGTTTTAAAAGAAAGTCTTTTTTATTTATAAGAAAAATGGATTTTTGTTTCTATTTTTGTTTTTAAAAAAATCTGGATTACTATATTGAAATATGACCAATTGTTCTACACTTTTTCCATGTTTCAGCACTAAATGAAGTTTCCTTATGTAATATATAGTCAATTTTTGTGAATGTTCTATTAGCACTATTGTAGGCTTTGTGTTATCATTATTTGTTATCCCACTAGTAACTTATTTCTATTTCTCCTTATATTTTTCTATATTTCTAATTTATGAATGTTAGGGCAGTATACTTTAGCATTATAAAGCACCCTTCTTTGTTTTACATAATATTATTCAATTTATTTTTATATATTGTGCTGATATTAAGACTGTGATCCATGTTTTCTAATTTCCTTTTCTTGATATTATTTTGCACAGCCATTTATTTTCACATTCCCTGAAGAACTTTGTTTAAGTATGTCCTTGTATACAGCATAAAGTTGTGTTTTGTTTTGTGATCTAATATGAAAATCTTTTATTTTTCTTATAACTGGTAATTTAGATTCTGAGGTTTTTTAATATTTATTCATATTCTCCTGAAACTATACATAATATTTATGAATCAAAACAGACTGTTATTACTTATAGCAATAAACATACCAATTCCCTGTGCCCAAATCTTTCACTTTACTCAAAATTTCTATTTTCTAACCCTTATTTACTCTCATTTTTGTTCATCATATAATTTCTTCATTGTCAGGAAACATAATTTAAATTCTGATCTGTCACTATAACGCATACATCTATTTTATTTTTAATTCTACAGGTAAAAATATTCCATGCTTACCACTAATTCTTTTTTGTTTGATTTCTCCCCAAAAATCTATTTAGCTAAAATCATGCAATAGTTTTCTTTGCTTTTTGCTTTTCTAAATAAAGCCTCAAAGGAAATATATCTTCGGAGGTCTTTTATATTAAAAAAAAATTTGTATACTGTTTACATAGGGGGTGGCATGGTTGGATAAATAATTCCTTAGATCACATTTATTTTCCTTTAAGTTCTAATAGGTGTTATTCTATTGCCTTTCATTTTATTTATTTTTTTCTATGGTCCTTTGGTTTTGAATGTTGTTGATATAAATTGATTTGAATCTTAATTTTTAATGAAAGATGTGCTTTTTTTTTTTTTTTTTAAATCTGCTCTAAGGTTTTATTCTTTACCATTAAGATCCAGTATCCCAATAGAGTATATCCCATGTTGACCACTCTCAGTCTACTTTACCTGGTATATGGTGCTCCTTTAAACTACAAGTATTCATGTATCAATTTATTCAGGACTATATCTTTGAATTATATCTTTATGTATTTTTTCTATTCAAATAGTTTGTGTACTTCTATAGGGGAGCCAATTAAGAATACTGTGGGCGGGGGCTGCCTTCTATCTACAACTACCTTTTTTTTTTTCTTTTTAAGTATTTTACCCTATAATTTTGGATTCAAATGAATGAATTAAAAGGGAATTATGCCGAAGCCAGTTTGGCTCAGTGAATGGAGCGTCGGCCTGTGGACTGAAGGGTCCCAGGTTTGATTCTGGTCAAGGGCATGTATCTTGGTTGCGGGCACATCCCTGGTGGGGGGTGTGCAAGAGGCAGCTGCTCGATGTTTCTCTCTCATCGATGTTTCTAGCTCTCTGTTCCTTTCCCTTCCTCTCTGTAAAAAAAATCAATAAAATATATTTAAAAAATAAAAAAATAAAAGGGAATTATAAAATACAATAAAAAATTAACACCTTTGTCATTTCCATCCACTACTTTTTTGAAACATTTTTTAAGTATAGTTTACATTTTTTATTGTATTTGTTACAGTATCTGAACTTTGTACTAGTATGCTTCTTCCTTTGCTGTTGTTGTTGGTAAAGATTGTGCTTTTCTTCTCTTTTCTTTTTTTCCTCTCCTTTTTTCAATAAGTTCTTGCCAGTTCAATTTTTATTTGTTTCTCGTGTGTGGTTTCTCTTGATGGAGATAATTGCCTCATTCATATTCTTCTAATCCTCAGAGAAATGTTGGGTCAGAATTTTCACCTATTGTGTGAAAGCAAGTTTTCCTGATTTTTACCTTTTAGTTTTATACTTATTTTTGTATTTATGCTGGACTAGCTTCCTTTTCATGGCTTCATAGAATTTTCATTGCCCAACTTTATATAGAATCCCTCCTCTATCCCTGATTTTTTTTTAGATCTATTTTCTAAGCATGTTTTTAATGTTGCCCATATGGTTTATATTCCATATTGATGGATTATAATATCAGTCACTCCAAATCTCACAGCTTTAGTTTAATGCCAGGACCGGGGGATTACAGAATTTTAGGTTGAGCTCATTCCATCTAGAAAGTGCTTTTGTTCTTATATTTTTGGAAATATACTGAACTGTCTCATTTTCACTTTCCTCTCTATGGTTGCTGCTGTATTTCATTCTAAATGATGTCTATGCAGATTTTAACTGCTTTTGTAGTTCTTATGTGTTTTTCCTTTAATTCACATTTTTTGTTTTATGTCTGTTGAATTATATTACTGACTATAAATGTCAAAATTTCTGTGGCTTAATTCAATACAAGTTTATTTTTATCTCGAATAGTTCAGTGATGGCATTTGTATTTGGGAGGCCCACTGGGCCACTCTCCTTCAATCAGTATTACAGGAATACAAGCTTGTTCCATATTGTGTCTCTACTCTTTTAATGTGACTCCCAATGTTAGTTTATGGGTAAGTCTCCATTTTAGATAGTTGAACAGTGAAAACGTAGTGTTAAAAGACAAGACATAGGACAGGTGTATAATATTCTTACAACATTTCATTTGGTGGAAGAGTCATAAAGTCTTTCCCTCCTACAAAGAAGAGTGGCATATAGTCTAGCCGTATGCTCAATGAGACAATAACATGAGTTTCATGATGAAATAACCATCTCTACCAGAGTAGGGTACTGGGAGAGAAGTCGCTTGGTATTTCATGCTGCCATAAACATATTAAAAATTGTTTCTGATGTTCTTCCTACCTTTGATACTCCACTACTGAGCCCAAGAATTGGGAGGCATTTAATAAATGTTTGGTGAATGGGTGAGTAGCTAAATGATTAAATAGATAGATGATTGCTTGTCCTATTGAGGGAATAATGGATTAAAAAGCCAGTAGATTGATCAGAAATGATAGGTAGAAAGGTAGGCAAATTGGCAAAACTATCCATTTAATACTGTATTACATTATTGCCTTAGTTTTCTTCTTTCTTACTGTCCAGTGTTAAAGGATGAATGTAAGGCTTCAGGCATAGAGAAATATAAACAAAAAAAAAAGTTAAATTCTATTTCCACTTTAATTATGCCATTGCTCTGATACTCTGATTATCTTCTTTTTCTATTATATTTATACTAGTGGCCCAGTGCATGAATTCATGCACCAGTGGGGTCCCTCGGCCTGGCCTGCGGTATTAGGCCAAAACTAGCTCTCTGACATCCCCCGAGGGGTTGCGAATTGCAAGAAGGCATAGGTCAGGCCGAGAGACCACACTGGTGCACGATAGGGGTCGGTGAGGGACACGGGAAGTTGGCCAGCCAAGAAGTGACCATAGGAGAGCTCCAGGGTGTATCCTGCCCAACTTGCTCAGTCCTGATTGGCTGGACCCCAGGAGCAAGTTAACCTACCGGTTGGAGCATCTGCCCCTGGTGGTCAGTGCACGTCATAGTGACTGGTTGACCGGTCAACTATCTGCCCCCTGGTGGTCAGTGCACATCATAGCAAGCGGTTGAGCAGCCTTAGCATATCATTAACATATTATACTTTGACTAGAGGCCTGTTGCACGAAGAGATTCTTACAATAGCCCTTCCTTCCCTTGGCTTCCAGCACTGGTTTTCCTCCAGCACCTGGGACCCAGGCCTTCGCTCCGGCCAGAGTCTGCTGTCTTTGTCTTTTCTGCAGACTCTGGAGTCTGCAGTCTTGTCTTCGCTGCAGCACTCCGCTCTTGTAGATCCCTTTGCCCCCTGCCCTCCCTCTCATAGCAGGTGTCCTGCCCCGCCTGACCACTCTGCACCTGGAGCAGCTGGGTGGCCTCCATCTTTGACCTTCTAATTTGCATATTCACTCTGATTGGCTATGGGAGTAGCAGAGGTACGGTCGATTTACATGTTTGTCTCTTATTAGGTAAGATTGGTTGAACAGCCAACCGAACGACTAGACACTTAGCATATTAGGCTTTTATTATATAGGATTTGTTTCTTAATCTGATTGAGACAGATTTTCTCATGCAGTGCAATAAAATTCATTGTGAACAGCTTCCAAATACAATATTTTGTTGAATTCAGGTGAGGAATTTTTCAAAGTGTAAACATAAAATTACACATAAAAATGGTAAGCTTAAAGGTTTACAAAAGTTTCAAAGTCCTTATTCTACTTTTATTTTTGCTTTTAACAAGAAAATAAATAAAAGTGTGAACCTGAAGCAACTCAGGCCCCTCAAATGTTCCAATTTTAAACATTGGCCCAGATTTTGGATAAATAGGCTTCGAAGTTTACGCAGCTTCCTTTTTAAGGTTTTTGAATATTTCTCCATGTGGTGGGCAGAATAATGGCCTCCTAAAGACATTCATGTCCTAAACCCCAGGACCTGTGGATAAGTTATATTATATGGCAAAGGAGATATAAGTTTGCAGATGACATTAGGTTGCTAATCAGCTGACCTTTAAAAGGAAAGATTATCCTAAATTATTCAGATGGACCAATGTAAGCAAAAGGGTCCTTAAATGTAAAGACGAGCTGGAGATGTCAGTGTCAAGACTGATGTGATACGAGAAAGAATCAACTGGCCATTGGTGGCTTTGAAGATGAAGGAAAGGAGTCAGGAGCCAAGGCAATGGATAACCCCTCAAGGCTGGAAAGGTCAAGAAAATGGTTTCTCCCTTCGAACCTCCAGAAAGGGATGCAACCATGCAGACACTTTATCCGCAGGCCCCTTGTGGACTTCTGAATCCGTAACTGGAGGGTAATACATTGGTATTGTTGTAAGTTCTGAAGCGTGCAGTACTGTGTTACAGCAGCAATAGGAAACTAAGACGCTCAGAAAACGAGCGTGTTTCTAGGCTGTGAACTCCACATTCCCCCTACTCATGCAGAACCATCGAGTGGATCAACATGAAACTGGCAGTTTCAAAGTCTAAATGTATATAATTGAGTTTTCTGATCACATTTTTTGTTTTAATTTGCCTTATTGGTTCTGACCAAAATAGATTACATTTCTGCCCAAACTACCAACAGGTATTTTATGTAATCCTTTGGGAAAAAATCAGTTTATAGGAGAGATGTCAAGGTAAATCTTGGAATGGTCACATGGGTGAGGTAAGAATAAAATTATTATGTTTTGAGAATCATTTTAACTCCCGTTTCTTAAAAGTAATTTAGCATCTGTGTAAAATACAAACTTACATGTATTAGTTTATTTATGTTAAAAAAAATTGTAAAACTTTCTCTCCCTTGAAAATATACATTATATTTTTATTAGGAAAGAAAATACAAATAAACTTGACTTGTAAAATTAGAAGAGTTATTAGGGAGGCACATGTTTGTAGGCATTTTCAATAAAAGTATGCAAAGAAAATACTCAGAATAAAATTATCTTCTGTAGCTGGAGTACATAAAAATGATAGTGACTTTTAGTTATCTGTCTAAGGAAGTGAAACATTTTCCTCAGTAACTTAATCATAATCTAGATTTTCCATAGTTGAGTAGCTAAATTGAGGGTTATTGGTTGAAAACGTAAAATGGGCTGAAACATCACAGTGGTATGAAATATATTTTTGATAATTTTGCTAATTAAATTGTTAAAGATAAGTTGCAAAGCTATATATGCTTCATGGGAAGGCTTATTGCTTTTTTGAAATATTTCAACAAGAAACCAAACTCTGAGCACTTATGAGAAAACCTAATGTGCAAGGCCCAAAGTTAGATTAGCAGAACTGTTTTGAAGAGGCATCAAATAATTGATCAGGAAGTAAAACTGTGATTATAGAATAAAATCACAGTTGAATTGTGGCAAATAATTGCAAAAATAATTAAAGTCACAAATCCTCCCTGTAACAATATGAAACAATTCTCTTTAGTGCCCCGCAGGGATGGAACTTGCTGGCTTTGATTGGGATTAAACCTGGAGGTAAAAGAAAAGGAAAAGTGTGGTCGGAAGGAAATCATATTAAGAACATATCCTCCATGAGAAAAAAAAAAGTTCCTGAAAAGTGAATTTGGAAGTTATGTAATTTCCATTTCAAAGGATGCAATTTATTATGGTTCCTTTAATGATTTTTAAAGATGTCAACCTAAGCTTGTGCCTAGATAGATTTCCAGTTCTCAGCTTATTTCTTTCTCTGCTACGGTAAAATAGAAGCAACTTGTTTCATATCTCTAACTGAAAGAATAGGGTCTTAATTAAGGGGGAAATATTGCTCCCAGAAGAATTATTGACATGATTCTTGTAAGCAAATGTTGACTCTGGAGGAGTAAAATAACAATCCTTTTGCGTTTAGTGCTTGTATAGCTCACATACAATGCATTGTAATATTCACCGCTGACTGAAACCCTAACAGTAGAATGAATGCTTTCTAAAAATATGTCTTCCATCCTTTAAAAAATCTAGTAATAAAAATGCAACCTGAAGCACACAAACACATTGCTTATGTTCCAGTTGGCCTCTGTGGTAGCAACTCAATATTTCTTTTGATGTCTATGTTATGATCCAAGTGTGAATATCCGCCCACTCTGTGGTCTCTCAGGTTTCTTTGTGATTTAATCAATAAGGTCACCCAAGCAAAGGAGATACCATAAAGAAGGCCCATTCTGGAATTTAAACCACAAATTCAACTTCGATTTTTAAAGGCTCCAAAGTTTTAAACCCAATTATTTTATTAATTCTGAATTGCTCATGAAGACCCTACCATACCTTTGGCACTGGGGTGGGGGTGCATTTTATACTTAAGGGTTTTGTAATCATACAGTGAGAATGAATTCTCCACACTGGAATGATAAGATAAGGTGATATGTAGTTAGTTATAAAAATGAATGCAATAGATAAATTGCTTAATTTGGTGGTTACTTAGCTCCAAATTAATGTATTCTCTATAATTGAGTACACTATGTTAGTAAATTTCAAGTAGTCGATTCAAGTTTTAGCTAGAAAATATCAATTTAGCTATATTTAATAAATAAATGTTTATTGTGCATATACTATGTCCAAACATTGTGTCATGATATCAGGTTATAATAATGAACAAGTAAGAAAAATATACATCATTTCTGCTCTTTCAAAGTAAATAGATAATTACAATACTGGGTGATAAATAATATGAAGGAGTAACTCAGTAGCCACAGAAGGCTGTGAAGTGAGCTAGTACCTCCAGCTTGGAGGAATGGGGCTGGAAAATGAATAGAAATTCACAAAATAAAGAAAGGTGCCTAGAAATGTTCTGGTAGGGAAAATAGCATACAGAAAATGTCCGAAGGTGGATGAACAAAAAGAAAGGGAGGGAGAAAGAACAGGAGAGGGGAAGGGTAAGGAAGGGAAGGAGAATGAATATCAATGGCTATGATGGAATCTGAACAGAAATGTAAAAAGAAATGAGGGTAAAAGAGAAAAAGAGTAATCATGTCATAAGTAACACACACACACACACACACACACACACACACATACATATACATAAACACATACACACACACAACATTGTTTTTCTATCTATCCAGGACAAAAGCATTTTCAAATCCTTGACAACCTATATGAATTTTATGCTCACAAAAAGCAACACATCAGCCAATCATCCCATGTTTCTTTAAGACTGTCCATCCTTATAAGATTAGTGTAGGAACAGTGAAGGGGCAGTGAATCTAAGGCAAGTCAGCATGGCCTCCTGGTCACATCTGAAAAATAAGAGCTCTTCATTGAGCAGCAGAGAAAGGAGGCGGTCTCTAGAATGGCTGCATCTTGCACTTCCCACACCTGACTCTTTATACTTGTTTCTACAACAGCAGTTACAACACCTGTAACTGTGAGCAGCTCCTAGTCCATATGCGCAGAGAGATGTGTTTTGTTTTAACCACACAGTGATATTTTTTCAGGCACCATTTACAAGTTTCGAAATTGTCAGATTCCCAGGTTTTTGGTGCAAAACCTGAAGCTCTGGCAACACTGGCTTTTCCTTTCTCCGTGAAGAAACTGGCTGGTGCAGACGAGGGGCAGCTTCTGGAGGTAGGCATTAGTTTGCTGCAGTTCTAGATAGTATTTCACATACTCACCGCTGTAGATCTCAAGTTTGACCCAGAAGGTAACATTTATGACTGTTGACGTTACTGCCTTACTTTAGGTCTTAGCTTGTCTCCTGGGTTGCTGATTTCGTATCTTCTTTTGTTCTGCCTGGGACCACATTTTCCTTTTGGCTATGTGTCTACCACTCTTTTGGGATTTGAATCAATAGGTCTTTTCATTTCGTATATTTCCCCAGTGGACAGGTCCTCACAGGCTTGTAGAATATCTATTCATGGAACAGGTCTATCACAATTTGTAGAATGTCAAATAATTCACCCCTCTGCGGAAAGATCTCCCAGAACTGCCCGTTTCACTCCAAGTGAAAGGCACGTGCCACCATTTCCTCATAAGGATTGATGGTAACATCCTGACCATATCGCCTACTGTGCCCTCTCACTTCCTCTGCTCATTGTTCTCCTGGCTGTCCCCCAAACACCCCCCAGTATAATCCCAGCTCAGAGCATTTTCTCCAGCTGGAATTCTCTTCCCACAGAAAATTTTCAGGCCCATCTGACATTTTCAAAGGCCTACCATGATTAAACTATTGCATGGAACAACTTGTCCTGCTCGCCCCCTGGCACATAACCATCTCCTTAATATGATCCACTGTGTGGCTCTTCTTGTAATCCTGGTTATAGCACTCACCACCTTCAGTTCAGACACGTTGTAGATATACTCTGTTTATTGCATATTGTCTATCTTTCTTTCTACAATATATGCTCTGTGAAGGCAGGAATTGGTGTCATTTTTTGTTCGTTGATCTTTCCCAAGTACCTAAACCAGTGCCTAAATATTAGTTGGATGAATAAATAAATGGATGACTGGTACCTGATAAATATGTGAATGAGCAAGAGACAATAAAGATCAAAATGAAAGAATGTCAAACCTGTCCTAACCTATATTCACAAGAGCTCTCACAATTACACTCAGAAGGAAGTTTAGCTTGGAAAGATTATTGTAAGGGTGGGCAAAGGTATGCTTCGAGTCATTTGTATGGAAAATAGTACAATAATAAATAATAATACAACAATAAACTGTGTGTTTCACTTATTCATAACTGTAAACGTGCTTTTAAAAGCCCCACCCTCTATATATCATCGTCATGAACAAAAGTATTGGTGAAAGCATCCTTTTTAAGCCTAAATTTTCTGATCTCCAGAAAGAGTACGTTAGTATCTCTGAGGCTAAGTGTATGAATAGAAAAGAACAAGTGATTATAAGTTCCTTATACAAGTGTTAGTTGTCACTAACAAAAGTAATACAAATAATAGTAGCTAACATTTATTCAGCATATGCTATGCATCAGGCACTATGCTTAGCATTTCATAAATATGACCACACTTATTGAATTCTGAAAATAGCCCCACTGTGTGCAACATATTATCATGCCTATATTTTAGATTAGGAAACCAAGTTTTAAATAAGGTGCTGGCAGAGCTACCACTTGAACTCAGTTTTATTAATCTTAATTATGTAACCACTATTTTATTCCTATTTTGTTATTATCCTATATTTCTGTCCTTATTTCTTATATGCCCAAGCACATCTATCTTCTTTTGTGTTTTCCTAAAATCTTACTTTCTAGTTATTGATGCAGTTCTTCCCCAAATTATGCCATAATAGACGTTTATGCACCAGAACATTATGGAGGAATCTCTGAATGGCATTGATTTGGGCTAGAAGGTCCAGTAATAACCAAAGGTTCACACGCCTACCTGAGCAGGAGGACTGCATTAGAAACCATTCAGTAGCTTAACAAATATCAAAATGATAGCATCTAGATTGGAACAAAGGGAGTAAAGCAAGAAATAATAGAAAGAAAGGAAATACTTTTATTGAAATTGAACATGGTTCCCTTTAGCTAGAGCACCTCTTCTAAGCTAACCCCCTGGAATGCTAGACCACTTTACAGATTTTTTTTTTTTACTGTGTACTTAACATATTGCAGTGAGAGAAAAGCATATGAGAGGTTGTCATCTGCCCTAGATTCTTGGCATTTGTATGATTTCCTAAAACTAGCAATGAGCCAGAATTGCTGTTCCCTCCACTCACTTGCATAGTTATGTAGTAAAACAAAATGAGGGAAAGCAAAAATAGAAAAAAATGCAATTTGGGCGTTAGAAGTCCTCCAAACCCAGCATTGTTTGAAGCCTGTATTTCCCAAATGGTATTCCAACAGTCGTTGTAATTTAGCATGGTATGTGCTTGAGGCTGGTGGGCAGAGCGTGATTATGTAAGAAAATAAGGTATATTGTGCCGATTGATGCTGCCCTTTGTTGTGGGGTCAAACCCTGGAGTCAAAAAAAAGACCACCAGAGGCTGCTGATTGATTAAAAAACAGGCAAGGATTTATTGAACTGGCCAGGACGGCCGCGAGGGCACCACACGCAGGTGGCCACCCTCACGACCGCGCCGTCCTAGGTGTAGGCAGTCCTTTTAAAGGTCTAAACCACAAGAATTTCCCTTTGTTCTAAATTCTAAATACATTGGAATGTGGATCTATCTTGCAAAAGCAGATTGTACAAAAGCAGGACTGAGCAGGGTTAATAATCTCTAAAGGTAGTCAACTCCTGGAGCCACTGAGTCAGTGGGAATCCATCTCCTGTGGTTCTGGTCCACAGGCACAGGAAAATGACCTTTGTGATGTGGTATGGATTAATGTGAGTTTCCAGGTCTCAATCTGGGGCCTGAGGTAACTACCCTATTGTTTAAGCAAGTAAGTGCGTGCAGGCGCCAAAAGAGCAGGGTTAAAATTTAAACAGCAGTTTTTACCTGAGATGAATGTATGAATGTCCTTAAAGCCTTATTTTATTCCCTACTGGTCTTTTGGGAATGAATCTAAACCTTAGATTCATTACTCAGTTTTTACCTAAGTATGGTTGCTACCATACTTCACCCTTCAGCAAAGGAGCATTGCCAGCTGATAGTAATCAGGCAAGAAAGCACAATTAGGCAGACACTGCCCGGAATGTGCCTGAGTGTAAGGAAGTAGAGAGGTGAAGACAGCTTGTGGTTTCGTCAGCACACTGGAAGTTCAGAGTACAAAATGTGCAACTTAGGAAATAGAAAATGCTAGTGAGCCCCACATATTAAGTGATCACTTTTAGATCTAGTTTTACGGGAGAACAGTAGACCAGTTTAAATATCGGGGACCCTCATAGCTCATGTGGTTTGCCACATATAAGTTATGGGTCAAGTGATAGGTACAGAAGAAATAGGCTGTGACTTCTGAGATTATGGCTTCCTTCTTAGGAAAACAGATAGAACAGGTTGAGAGGAATATGATTGCTCCAGATAAAGCAAAATAACTCAGGAAGCAAGTCCAGGGGATAGCTACATTACTAGGGTGAAGAAGTGACTCAGTAAGATGAATGTTTCCTTAAAAAATGGTTAAAACTGTATGAGAAGATATGGGTTAGAAAGATAGGCGACACCAGTAATAACTCACTTTTTATAGCACTTTGCTGCTTAAACAGAGCTTAAATCATCTCAGTCTCCGAATGAGGCTACGTGGTGGATTGGAATCACAGGGGAACATTTTCATTAGATAAGACACTTAGTAATTATAACACTTCAGGCCTATTATTTAAAATCTGTGACTTTTGGTTTTCTCATCTTTATAATGGGGATGCTACACCAAATTCGTAGCTCATGGAAGTGAGAAATAAATGAGTTGATATTTAAACTAGCTAAGACTTTGCTTGATGCATTGTAATTCATCAGTAAATGTGGACTGTCTCTTTGCTCTCTTGGCTCATAAAATAATAAAATATCTACAGCTAACAGATGTGTTTTTTCAAGTCAAGGTAATAAAGTCCAAGCTAAAAGAAATAGGGAAATATTGTAAAGACATAAAGCAAAAAGTTTATAACTTTCGGATACCATTGTAATTAGCTGGTTATTAATACAGGAAAGGAGCAAGAGAGAGGCTAGACATTATAAAAATGGCCATCTGGGCAGCTTCACCAGGAAACTGCAAGTTCACACTCCCCAGGGAGCCAGGGGCCCATTCCCTGCAGATTACTGGGGGAAGGGACTGGACAAAGGGGAGGGTGGATGCATGTTCCAGGAAGTTGGGGTGACCTAGGGAAGGTACCTGGAAACTGAGATAGTGGCTAGAATGTGTACGACTTGGCAAGCCCAGGAAAATGTGGGAATACATAATCCCCTAAACAAAGGAATTCACTCTTTTGGCTCCTCCTTACTGCTTCCTTGCATTGGCCCATGTTTCTTCCATAGCCCTGAGGCCATGCGTACCCCACTGAGAAAGGGCAAAAAGCTCTCAGATGTGATTATTGGGGGATCTGGTTTCTTTCCCCCATGACCTCTCCCCCGATCTTCCTCACAGCATGGTAACTCCTTTTCCTCAGGGTAGGAATCCAATGAGAGCAAGAGAGGTCACACAGGAGAGGATTCATACTCTTTTCATAATCTAACCTTGGAATTATCATCCAATCACATGCACCTGTTCTATTTGTAGAAGGGAGTCAATAGTTCAGCCTCTACTTAAGGGAACAAGATCACACAAGAGCATGGATATCAGAAAGCAGCCGTCATTGGGAACCATTGTAGAGATGGTCTCTTATCTAAATTTCCTCTTGATGTATACAGATTGCCTTAATTCAGGCTCTCAATGTCATTTAAAACTCACCACTTCTTAGGATTGCAATTTTATTCATATAGTCCAATAGACTGAAGGATTGCAGTAAGTGACAAATTATTAGCTTCCTCGTGCTGTATTGAATTGTATGCATGGAATGGAAACTCTGGATACTGGCTTTGATTTTATCCCTATTGAAGCCCCAGCTACATTCTTACTTGGCGGCCCAAAGGAAACTCAGGGATGTAATTCCACAGAAATAACAACCACTTATTCTCCCATGAATGTCTCAGAGTATTATTTTTCTCAGGATATCACAAGACTTCCACTCCAACTAGCAACAGGTGGGGATGAGGGCCTCTCCCTACTGGTAACATTTCTGCCTGTTTATTATAGAGCATTTAATTTTTAACACCTTCAAGTAATTTCCAATCCAATGATTTTCAGTTTTTTAAATTATAAAAGTATTTTTATAGTTACATATTTTACATATTATACACTTCACATTTTTCCACTGCTAAAATAAAGTCACATTGCTTCAATTAACATTTAAATTAATTTCTTTTAAACCCATCACACAAATCATTTTTTCTTACCTTTTGTTTTTTCATATTCTTTATTTTTTCTTTTTGTTCTTTTTAATGTGTTCAAACTTTTTTGTTGTTGTTGTTATTCCTCTCCTGAAGATTTTTTTTTTCATTGTTTTTCAAAGAGAGTGGAAGGGAAGGGAGAGAGGAGAGAGAGAGAGAAACAACATTGTGAAAGAGACACATCAACTGGTTGCCTCCCACATGCACCCCACCAGGGGTGGGGAGCAAACCCACAACCCAGGTATGTGCCCTTGACCAGGAATTGAACCCACCACCATACGGTGCATGAACCAATGCTCTAACTACTGAAAACACTGACCAGGGCAATATATTCAATTTTTATGTGATAGTACATTTATAATAAATATATACCTGGCCATAGCCAGTATGGCTCAGTTGGTTGGAGCATCATTCCATACACTGAAAGGGTTTGGATTTAATTCTACATCAGGGCAAATAACTAGGTTGCAGGTCCAATCCCTAGTAGGGCTACATGCAGGCAGCAACTGATTAATGTTTCTCACATCAATGTCTGTCTATCTATCTATCTATCTATCTATCTATCTATCTATCTATCTCTATCATCTTCTTTCTCTTCTCCCTAAAAAAATCAGTAAACATATCCTCAGGTGAAGATTTTTAAATAATAAATATATATTTGTCATGGAGCTCCTAAAGCCCTTGGAATGTTCTAAATGATAAGAGTCACAAATGTATCTTAATATTCATAATGATCCCATTTGAACCACTTCCAAGTTTATGTTAATGAGGTCATTTTTGAAAAGCACCTAAAGGTAGATGCTAGTTGTGAGGGGAACGAAATAAGTGACTGGAGGGTTGGAACTTGAACTCCCATCTTCCTGACCTCCAGAGAGTAGCGGTTAAATCAATTGTCAGTGCCAGTGATTTAAGCAATCATGCCTATGAATGAAGCCTACACAGACACCCAATGGGACAGGGTTTGGAGAGCTTCCAGGTTGGTAGAGAATCAGAAACAGTGGCATGTTCAGAGAGCATGGGAGCTCCACAGCCTTGCCCACACCTTATTCTATGTGTTTCTTGAGTTAAATCCTTTTATTAAAAAACAGTTATTTCATAAGTAAAGTATTTCTATGAGTCCTGTGGTCCATTCTATCAACTTAATCATTGGCACCTCTTATCTGCAGCTGGTGGGTCAGAACCACAGGTAACGAGTTGAACTTGTGATTAACGTCTGAAGTAGAGGATAAGGAGGCCTTGTAGGAATGAGCCCTTAATCTGTAGAATCTGATGCTATCATCATGTAGATAGTGTCAGCATTGAGCCAAATTGTAGGACTCCCAGCTAATGTCACAGAATTTTTTGGTGTGGGGGAAACACACACAGGGATTGGTGTCAAAATCAGATCTTCTTATCTTTTCTTCCCTTGACTCTTCTTTCATCATTGGTTTATGAATTATATATAGCAATTTTATTCATATAATGCCAGGAATTTTATCTATTTTTTCTATTTCCTTTAGTATGGTGAATTTAAGAGAGTAGAATTGAGAAATATATGCTCCTATAATCTTTAAGTTTTTATTCTTAAATCTCTCTCTGTATTTGTTATCTATAGCTGCATAGCTAATCACCCCAAACTATGTGGCTTGAAACAACAACCATATATTTTCTCACAATTTCTGTGGGTAAAATATCCTAGCACATTGCAACTTGATGCATTGGGTTCAAGGTCTCTTATAAGATTGTAATTAATTTGCCATGTCAGCTGAGATCGTGGTCTCATCTGGAAGTTCAACTGGGATAGGAGAACCTGCTTTAAAGCTCTAAGATGTGATTATTGGGGGATCTGGTTTCTTTCCCCCGTGACCTCTCCCCAGATCTTCCTCACAGCATGGTAATTCCTTTTCCTCAGGGCAAGAGTTCAATGAGAGCAAGAGAGGCCATACAGGATGGGATTCATACTCTTTTCATAATCTAACCTTGGAATTATCATCCAGTCATATGTACCTGTTCTATTTGTAGAAGGGAATCAACAGTTCAGCCTACAGTTAACGGGACAAGATCACACAAGCGCACAGATATCAGAAAGCAGCCATCACTGGGAGCCATTATAGAGATGGTCTCTTATCTAAATTTCCTCTTGATATGTACAGACTGCCTTAATTCAGGCTCTCAATTTCATTTAAAACTCACCACTTCTTAGGATTGCACTCTTAACCCTCTTTAAGCCACCCTCTTCATGAGTAAAATATTTGCATTTTTCAAACTAAGTCTGATTGAGTCTGCATTGGGGAAAGAAGAGGTTTCTATTATCTTTGGAATGGAATAATTGTAAAGCCCTAAGACAGAATTAAAGATGTGTCACAATCTATTCCTGCCTCCCTTTCCAGCTTCGCATCCTGGGGAGCAAGGATGAGCTCAGGAATAGATGCTGGCTCATAAAATCGTTTCCTATATGCCTGTGTTCAAATTGGGCCATTGGAAATGCATAGGCATTAAATCCTGGCATCCTTCAGATGAACTTTTACCAGATAGTTCCTCAAATCTTGGCAAGTGAGTCTACTTCCAATCCAGGCATGGCTGCTTCTTCACAAAACCCAACAAGTCCAATCTTCAAAACAATGCATGCTGCTTTAAACATATCCTCAATATTTTCCCAAATTTCCTCCATAGTTTTTCTCATACAAAGTACCCTTTCTTTAATGTAACAATTGAGCATTTAATGTAGTGTATTCCCTAGTATTACTGCCTTTGACTAATCCTATATAATAAAGAGCTAATATGCAAATAGTTGTCATGCCCTTGCGCTGGGGCCTGGGGACCTGAGGCCAGGCTGGGGGACCTGATGCTGCACCAGGGGATCTGAGGCTGCACCCCCCGCCTGGTGGGGATTGAAGGGGGAACTGAGGCTGCGCCCCCTGCCCTGTGGGGCTTGACTGGGGTGGGGCTGGCCGGGCCTGGGTCTTGCGTGATTTCAAGGCACATGTGGGTGGGCAGGGACTTGACTCTGGGTCCCACAGCATGCCCCAGACTCTGACAGGAGGGAGATTTTCATATACATTTTACTAATTTTCTTTCATCTCTGACACTTCCATTATAGAGAAAGGGCAAATAGCAATATTAAAATATTTCCTCTAATTAATTCACTTTTAATGTGCATAAATTTCATGCACCGGGCCACTAGTTTTAAAAATAAGCATCAAGAGACTGGCCTCACATCACATAACCAGTTAGTGAAAGACCCAGAAACACAAAATCCATGATTGGTTCCTGTCTCACATTCTCTCCACCATTATATCACTGTTTTCCTTATGTTGTTACAATCCGCATCTTATATAAAACATGCTAGAATCTGGATTGTTGCTCTATTTTTCTTCCTGTCATTTTTTTATAAATCAGTCAAGGGACAAACATAAAAATTATAACTATTCCATTTGTTCCTATAAAGAAAATAAAATGCCCAGTTTTGAATTATGGCTAAATTAAAGAGTAATGCTTGAAATTATAAAGGCTCTAAACTTAACTATCAAGTTAACATAAAACACACTGAATTAGACTATTAATTTAGCATATATTTTTAATAAGAACAAAAGTTGTTGTCTTTTTATATTTTTAAAGAGGCAAACTCTTGCTCATGTTCATATTTGGAGAAAAAGAAGCAGTTGAATAGTGATTATATTTACCCTGTAAAATTTAAAAGCTGTGATGAATAATCCATGTACAGTAGTTTATCACTAGTAAAAGAGTTTCATAGTATCACAAATGCATTTAAAGGCTGAGACTGTGCTTGAAGTTTTTGAACTAGACAAACTACATCAGTATTTCCATTTTTCATCAGTATTTTCAGAAAATACTTTTGGAAATAATTATACTTGCTTGGGCCAAAATATGGCTTCCCAAGAAAGCTAGAGAAAAATTTTGAAATGACCTATGCTCTTCGTTCCTGCTTCAAATACTGTCCTTGGACAGTCTTTGGTAGCATGTAGGTGTGGATGTGGGTGTTCGCGTGAATGAACAGAGCTAAGCTACGGGTAAAGCAGCAGGTGCAAAACTGTCCTAATAAGAGAACACATTGTTTTTTTCTACTGGATAGGCCAGAGAACAACTGCTTCCAGTGTAAAGAGAGGGAAATGTAAAGACCAGAGACAGTCATGGGGGGTGGGTGGGGGGGGAGAGGTGGAGGGCATGCAATTGTATCTCTCTATCTCCAGGGGCATATATGTAAACTCAGCAGACATATTTTTATGTGTGGCAGATTTTTAGAGCTAATTGTTAGTAAACCATGGCTCCACAAAAGACCTCTATGGGGCAATAAACTGCTCCAGTATTAAGAGCACTGGAAAATAAAATCCGGCTGGTGCATATAATGTATTCAAAGGGAATTGATGGGAAATATGGGACCAATAGCATGCAGTATTTGGTCTGGCATGAAAATACTTCAAATGTGCATTATAGGACCAAAAACTTGGAACAAAAAAAGAATGTTCAACCAGAAATAAAAACTGTACAATGGCCACCCTTACTGAGGGGGGGGCGGTGATGAAACTTTTCTGCATCTTGCGAGTTGATCATATGTACTGGTAAGTGTGTGTGTGTGTGTGTGTGTGTGTGTGTGTGTGTGTGTGTGTGTTAGGAATAATGAGGACAAGATCTCAATTACCTTGACTGGATTAAGATTAATTTTAAATTTGTTGGGAAAGTGTTTTAAAATGCCCAGAAAACATAATCTATCCAATAAATCACAAAAAAAAAATGATAAACTTACATTTTATTGGATTGTGAGTCTTTTTCCTGGCCAATAGTTGCTCAGACTAAAGAAAATATCTCATTTCAGTGATTCTTTTTAAATTTTAAAACTTGAAAATTAAACATTGCTTAATGTCACATAAAGAAAAATGTACTGTAACCACAGTGTTTATTGAATAATACACAAAAGCTTTAATGTGTAAAAGCTTCACAATCTTTGTACAGTATAGTCCATTAGCTAAAGCACATCAGAGATTCATAGGAAATAAATCATGTTAGTCATTACTATGAAAATGAACTGAATTTAGATAGCAAAGACTCTTATTTTTGCCTCCCTGTCATTTATAAATTTGAATTCTATGTAATATTGTAAACTTCTAAAATATGAAGACTTTAAAACAAACAAAGTCTCCTGAGTAAAACTCTTAACTCTGAGGTTAAGATGATTAATAGTTTAAGATGATTAATGTTTTCAGTAGCTAGTATAAATGTATTATTTAAATAGATGTTGTCAAATTTACAGTTGGAAATAAAATTAATAGAGTAACTACAACAATGACATAAAATCTAGTTTTGTAGAAAACTCTTTTCTGAAGGGTTCAGGGGTGGAATTTGAAATTTAATGAGTATAAATGTCAAGTCATGCGTGTGCAGGGAAAGCACCAAGCTAAGTTCAATTTAAATGGCAGTGCATTAGTTAACGGGGTGAAGAGGTAAGGAGAACTAACTGTATTTGACGTTTGAATTCTCCCTGCATTATACAGGAAACCAGAAAGCTAAGAAGACACTGACTTTTACTAAGACCAATATATTATTCCAAGAATATCCTGTTCTCTTATTTCATGTGAATTAGGTCAAATCTGGGATGCATAGTGAAATTGTGCTGCTTTGTTTTTTTTCAGAAATATATAGTGGAGTTCAAAAGTTTTGTGTAGACTCATTCACTAATTGAGTTCATGAAGATAATTAATTTGATAAGTACTCAACAAGTATTTAACATTGAGCTAGGACTGTTAGAGGACTGGGTGAAAAGGTGAAGGGATTGAGAAGTATAGATTGTTAGTTACAAAATATTTATGGGGATATGAAGTACAACACAGGAACGATAGTCAATAATGTAATAACTATGGAAATATGGGGGGGCACATAGGAAAGTACATGATTGTCTAGCCACTATGCTGTACAAACTAATGACTGGAAACTGATACAAGATAATATTAAATGTAAACTCTATTGGACAAAAAAAATAAATAATAAAATTGAGCTACGACAAAAAACTAAGCTTTTATTAGAAAAGAGATTTTGAAAATCATAAAGTTGTATGTTCTGGTGATAATAGTTGTGATGAGTTTAATTTCAGTTTCCTACAAGCTGTTCTGAACTTTTATTTTTTTTTTTGTAAGGAAAGACCATCTTATAAAACAGAATCCAACTGGGCTGCTGTGGTCAGTGTAGGAATGCGGATAGACATACTTCCCTGCCATGAGAGGAAGCAGCTTGTAGCTTTAAAGAATTCCATTTCCTTTCAAATAATAAAGCTTTCTAAAAAGCTATAAAATAGGGTGTGGGAGAGCACATGCTCTAACTTATAGGGTTCCTTGCCTTATCTGGTTTTCCTCCTTTTGAATTTCGACTGTGATAATAAAGCATCGACTTGAGTATATTGTTAAAGATGACTAATTTTTTACATTACCTGGGGAGGCTAGAATGAGGTCTGCCCTCTTGTTGCTAGAAATGCTGAGTGCACACTGTGAGAACAGCCATGTCTCAGGCACGTTATATAATGGACAGATAATTTAAACCCATTTTAACAGCCGAATTGCCCTATAAATGCTTTTGGCCTAAAATGGAATTAATTTTAAATTAATATTTTTAACTCCTATTGCTTTTCCCCTTCCTGATTCTGCCTGTCCTCTAACCCACCGAATCAAAACCAAATCCTCTGAATGAAATGCATTTCTTAAAATGAGTCTTAGTCCTTAACTGGTTAAGTTGCACATCTGGGATATCACAGAATATCAGTCATCTTATGTCAAGAAAAAAATAATGTCTAATCTTTGACAGAAATGAATTACTTCATATGGGACAGCTACATTTGGTCTGATACTTGTCAGCTTTCACTGGGAGGCGAGGAACTAAGAAATAGATTTCATCAAATTCTGAGATGGGAGGAAATGAAATCTTAGCAAAGAAAACAAGTTATGCCCCTGAAATGAATTGTACGAGCAGGAAGATATATCAGGAGAAAAGTGAATGCTAAAATCATTTGCCAACAGATGATATAAAACATTTTGGACAGATATTTAAGGGCAGAAAACCCTGATATTACCAGTTTATAAAATATTCATATATTCAAGAAAACTAAATGATCTCTAGATTTGAGAATTACTTGTAAACATTCTCTGGTCTTAACAGCATTTTTTCCCATGATACTCCTACTTCTTTCCATGAGCTGCCTAGTTGATATGGGATTAAAAAAGAAGAAAGAAAAACTAAGTTTGTAGTGTAAAGTTAATCCCTTCGCTTGAGTGTGTCTAAGGGAACTTCTCAATACTCGCTTACTGAGATCACTTCAAATTTAAATAAAGGGGCCACATGTACTGTCTTGCATCAATAAAGAATGAAACATCATATTTGTCAAAGAAGAAGGGGAAAGGACCAGATAGCTTAGGGATTAAGGTTGGGTAATGGGACCTTTCAACTCTAAGACACTTCTTGCCTTGTGTCCATGGTAGGTTGACTGTGACAGAAATCATTACTATCTAAAGGCCAGTCACTTGTCTTTTACTTGTCAAAGACATGGCATTCTTCACCCAATTCTTGTTAGACAGTTGTCCATATCACACAAAACCCATCCTGGTTAGCAGCCAGTGAATTTATCCCCTTATGGCGATATGAAAGCTTCCTCCCTCTGCTAACAGGGGACAGAAAATGTTGCTTCAGGTGTTGTCTATGGAGAAGATTCCTCTGATGCTTGCTTCGTCTTATCCAAAGTAGATCATTTGGAGATGAATATTCTGCTTTTTCAAGTAGATATATATTTTTAATCTTCACCCAAGGATATTATATTTTTCCATTGCATTTTTTTAGAGAGAGTGGAAGAGAGAGGGAAAGACCGAGAAATATCAATGTGAAAGAAACACATCCATTGGTTGCCTCCTGCAAGAGCCCAGACTAGGGTGCGGGCCAGGGAGGAGCCCACAACCCAGGTACATGCCCTTGACCAGAATGGAACCCGGGACCCTTCGGTCCACAGGCCGACACTCTATCCACTAAGTCAAACCAGCTAGGGCCAAGTATATTTAAATAGCTGCCTCCCCAAAATTAAAAGGACCCTAAAATGCAATCTGTGAAAGTTAAATAAGTGAGCTTCTGTGAGTCTTCCTTACACAAAATAATTTATTAGTTTAAAGGAAATGTACATTCTCTCCATTCTCTCATTTCAAATCATACATTTTAGCAGAGAATATTATATAAATATTTATGTTTTATTCATGTATAACATACAAAGATAAGTCCATAGATTATAAGAATTTTCATAAAGTTAACACACCTATGTCAAAAGTGTCTTCAATAACAAGCGATCCATAATCAGCATGTCAGAAAGCTCTCCTTGCTCCTCATTCCCCTCAGTTCCTACCTTCTCCCAAGAGTATCCTTTCTTTTTGTTCTTTTATTATTGGTTTTGGGGGATTCACTAATATAAACTTAGTTCTTGATTAATTTTGTTTCAGTTTGGGGCTTAAAATCTTATTTGATTATAAGTAGCAAAAAATAAAGATATGAGATATGCACATTTAAAGATGAGGTTTATCACCTTGAGACTTGAATATACCTCTGGCCAAAGTTTATTAAGGTTTATATTTTTATTTCTAATGGTTTCATCTCATATTGTCTGTATATGAAGGCACCATGAGGGAAGGGGCATTAAACGTAAGGCCTCCGACCTTAAGGAATAAAATGACAAAGAAACACGATGCAAAAAGGCGAGGCAGAATCATCTCTGCATCTGTGGTAGTACATATCCTATTTGTAGAAATTATCTAATTTCGTAGGAAATTACATTATCATTTTAGGTGGGATGCTTTACTCTTCTAGGTTCAGTTACTTCAAATATAAATGGGAATATTAATAATGCCTTGCTAAAGTCACTTCTCACTAAGACCTATGATTCTAGGAAGATAGTTCAAAAAACGTTTTTCCCACTCAGTGTTTTCTTACCCCAAACTACTACAAAGCTGGAGGCTTGCCCTCTTTTTATCTTCATGTAAGAAAGGGTGGTAGGTGGTGATCCTCATGCTACCAGTTTTGAGCTGGGGAATACAAGACATGGGAATGAATCTGTTTTCATGCCAAGATCGCAGCTGAAATGCCTGTTTCAAACGATCTCAAGCCGTGAGGCAACACTAACTTTGTTCATTCTCAGCAAGTATCTTTGAGAGACGAGCACAGACTTAATCTTTCACATTATACAGATAAGAATGACATCACTGAGCACTCAAGTGATTTAGGAAGCATCAGTTAACAGTTAGAAGAGGGGGGGGAAAGATATTTGGCCTCTTGTCTTTTCTTTCAGGGTTCATTACAAGGGTTCCTTGTTACTCAGGATCCTATAAACCCTTTTGATAGTCACAGAGAGACTGTATTTTGCCAAAGACAGAATATGAAAAAAGACAAAAAAGAGTACTCTCTTATTAAGGTCTTCACCTCTGGTGTTCAGTTTTCCCAGTATTAAGTTCATGGGCAAATTGCTTCATGGCTGAAATGTCAATGCCCGAACTTTAAAGAAGTGATCAATACTGAGCCTCAATCAAAATTTTACCGTTATGTTTCCTCGTGGAGACTTTTACATATTCACTGAAGCTCTTTTAGAGCATAGAGGTCGGGTTCTTTAAATTGTGCAAGTGTTGGCGACCATCAGAGAGTCCCAGTAGATGAAAAACAAGGAACGGAGCCACTGTCCTCCTGTTTGATACTTGTTTTCCCAGAAGAGGGCTGGAGCTGCTGGCTGAAATGTCAGAATAAAACAAGACGTGTCTATTTTTAGCCTCAGCTCATACAGTTTCCCCCCTCTTTAATCATACAGCAGGATTTTAAACCAACTACCTTCCCAGAGGCCCCTTGTTAAGGAGAACTCAAGTCAGTAAATAGAGAAGATACTTTCATTCAAGTTCTGCAATACATAGAATGTATCTTTTTTATTTTGGAAACATTCAATATTGGTGTCATTCTTTGCAGTTTGTTTTTGGCTGTCCTAACCAGTGTGTGTGAGACTAGACCCTTGATCACAAAAGTGAGCACAAGCCCAAGGGTTCCACAAGAAATTAAAATGAAGAAAAAATAATAGAAAGGAAAACGTTTGATGTAAAAAGTGTCCAAACCGGAAGCTTCATTTCAAGAAATATTTTAGCCTCATCCTGCTCATCATATGACCACATAAAATGTAAGAAAAGGAAACATTATGAATTGTTAGCTGCAAATAAAGGAATATTTTGCATAATAGAAGATAAAAATTGGAAGAATTTCAATTGCATGAGATCTCCAGTGGTGATTCAGTGGGGTACTAGAGCAGTAATTAAATCATGGTAATATCTCTTACGTGTATACATAATGATTTGGTGAACATTTAAGTATACCTGAGTGTTTGAGCTAGAAGCATGGATAGAGCACCGTATTTTCCGGCGTATAAGACGACTTTTTAACCCAGGAAAATCTTCTATATGCCCAGTCATTTTATACCGAAAAATATGGTAGATACTTTATTCATTGATTCATTCATTCAACTGATATTCATTGGTGCCTACAGTGTACTAAGAGACAGGAGTAGAGTAGTGAGTAAATAGTTGTGGAAATTGCATTCTAGTGGGGGAAAATAGATAATTAACAAAATAAATGTATATGTTAGATGGTCATATGAGGGTTAAAGGTGAATCATAGATGTGGTTCTAGCTCAGAAAGCACAATCATGGAAGCCATGTCTTATATTTGATAAAGAGAAGAGACCTAAACAAAACAACGGAGTAAGCCATGTCTATATATTGGGGAAAAGTGTTTTAGGTACTGGAACAGCACATGCAAAGGCACTAAGGAATATCTTTGTTGATGTATTTCAAGAAGAATACAGAGAGCAGAAGGCACAGTGAGTGAAAAAAAAAAAAACACAACACAAAAAAACAAAAAAAAAAAAACACGACATGAAGTGAGAGGTGGAGCAGGGTCAGATTATAATAAGTGTTCTGGATTTTACTCCAAGTAAGGTAGAAGTGTTTTAAACCATTTTTAAAAATATAAGTAGGGAAATTTGTGATTGGATTTTCCTTTTAAAAGGATTATTCTGGTTGCTCTGTGAGACTATTTTGTTCAGTTCCCAGGGTGGAAAGCAAGGAGATTATTAATAAGGAAATAAATTAACTCAGACAATAGGTGGGGGTGGTTTATACTAGGGGATAACAGTGAGAATGGATAGATGAAACTTGATTCTGGGTATATTTAAAAGGACATCTGACAGGCTTGGCAATGAATTGAATGTGTGAAAAGTCAAGATGACACCAAGATATTTGGCACAAGGAAGTGGTGGAATAGACTTGCCATTTATCAAGTTCGAGAAGACAGTAACATAATGAATTTGGGGAGCAAGGGAAAGGGGAGGGTTCAGGTGAATGAAGATTTCAAGTTTGGCTAACTTAAATTTGAGATCTTGTAAGAAATCTTAGTAGAGATATCAACTCAGTGGTTAGATAAAAGAATTGAGTACAGAGAATAGGTCAAGGCTAGTTTTATAAATCAAGGAATCACCAACCTAAAGATGGGTTTAAAACCATGGATCTGAGTCAGCTTACCTATTAAGAGGGGAGACTGATGTTATTAATAAATACATAAATTGCATGTTATCTCTAAGGCCCTTGTATTTCCTTTGTTCCTTGAAATCTAATAAAATTTAGCCTTTACAATCACTTTTAGATGCATTTATAATAAATTCTAGGCTTAAGGTGTTAGGAATCATTTCTGTGGTTTATCAAACTTCAGACAATGAGTTATAGCACCATTATCTGGACTTTACGAAAGACCTGCATAGAGCATTTTCCCCTTAATCTTGTGTACACTATATAGGACATTGTCTTCTGTCCATTGTTCTTAACCTGCCTTCAATTGTGTGACACTCTGTCATCCATTCTCATAAGATGGCTTACCAGATAGTGCACTGACTTTACAGTGAAATACTGATTAGTTTGTGGGAGTATTTGCTAGAGTTGATACACTAATGTACAAAAACAAAACAAAACAAAGCAAACAAACAAAAAAACAAAAACAACCAGCATCTCATTTTAAAAGTAACTGTCTAAGCCAGTGTTTTGTTTTAAGCACATGCTAAATAACATTACTTTCTAAGGATTTAACTTTTGGGAAATATTAAGTTAAACAGGTTGCTATACTGCTGGACTTCTCAGGGTCTTTAATAAACCATTGAGCTTTTGGACTGCAAACAATAATAGAAGTTATATATATTTTTTGTCCTCTCTAATTGGTCTTTGAATCTTTTGTAAAGCATGGGTGATAGGTCTAGTGACATAAGCTTATTCAACACCAAATGCGTTAACATTAACTGTTCACTATTTTTATTTGCATTTTAGGCACTAAAAGTGAGAAATATCTCTATAAGCATTATCAAAGGACAGTCATGACGGTTTACATAATCATCTCATTTGCACAAGTAAAGTGGATTCTGAAATGATCCCCATGTTACAGATGCAAAAACAAAAGTGGGAGAAGGGAATCAGCTTGCCATTCAAACCCAGATCCTTTCATCTCAGAGTCAGGTCACCACCTCAGGACTCCCCAAAGTGTGGTCCCTGGGAGAAAAGTATTAGTATCACCTGTGAACTTATTAGAACGCCAAATCCAGCCCCATGAATTGGCACCTTCCTGATAATGCTAATACCACTGGCTTCAATCACTGCAATACACTGGAATAATACCTGAGTATGGTCGAGAGGTCTAAGGAGGTGTCTGGGTTAAAGCAAAATAATCATGTATTTATTCTAAATTAGAGATCTCAGCTTCTATTATAAATTAGAGGCACTATGGAGTTCTCAAACACAGTGATGGCCTTCCAGAGCCTGAATATCCTTAAATGAGACCAGATATAAAAGCTGATTAAAGCTCCACAGGCGATTTTGGATGCATTACCCAAATTGAGGCAAGTGTAGAAATCAGTGGGGGCAGTTGGCTCATCTACATCAGGGCTTCCCCAAATTTGATGTGCTTAGGATTACCCAGGGGATGTGTGAAAATGTAGATTCTGGTCCAGAAAATATGGAATGGGGCCTGAGGTACTGATTTACTATCAAGCTCCCCATTGATGATGGTCTGAAGACAGACATGTTGAGTAGCAAGAATTTAATTTACCTTTGCAATTTCTCATGTTCTAAAACTTGACTTTACACTTAATAACTGTATAGTTAAAGACAATAACACAATATCCTAATATTATTAGAGCACTTTCCTGGGGAGTTTTAGGAAAGGGGGTAGATGATTTTATTTTCTTGGAATTGTTTAGTTAAATTAAATTTTTGTTTGCAAAATATATGGCTTTGATTATTTTTAAAAATACAGTGGTACTTGCAGATTTTGTTAGGTGGGCATACGTATATAAGTTTCTGAAAATGGATACAAATGAAATACTTCTAGCACCAGTAACCAAAGAATAAATGGCAGTTTGGATTCAGCCAAATCCTCTAATTGCCACAAATCCTGAATTTTGTTATATGAATTTGTTGGCATGGTATTTACTCAACATTTGTGTGATGGTTAATTTTATGTGCTGACTTGCTAGACTATGGTGCCCACTTGGTTGGTCAAACCCTGGTGTAGATATTGCTGTGAAGGCAGTTTTTAGATGTGATTGATATTTAACTCATAGACCTGGAGTAACGCAGATTACCCTCCATAATGTGTATGGGCCTCATCCAATCAGTTGCAGGTCTTAAGAGAGAAAGAAGGTATTCTACACCCAAACTGCCTTTGGACTAAAGTCTGCAACATGTACTTTTTCTCCAGGATGTTGGCCTGTCCTGCAGATTTCAGACTTGCCAAGCCCTACAATCATGTCAGCCAATTCGTGACAATAAATCTTTCTTTCTATATATTTATACATCTTATTGGTTCTGTTTCTCTGGAGAACTCTATACACCATATAACACACATGTGAAGGAAAAACTTCTAACAGATTTACTTTTCTTTTTATTTCATTTGTTAAAGCAGTCACAGAGGTGCAGTGAGTTTTAAGAAGAGGAGAAATAGAATTCACCTCTCGATAGGGAATGTCAGGATTCTGGGAGAACATGGCAACTCCCAAACTGGCAATATTTCCAAGGTCATTTTTGCAAAATACACCCTGACACATACCACATGTCCAGATTTGTGGCCCCCTTACCCCCTGCTTTGTTATTAAACCAGATACTTCAATCTATTTTTCCTCTTCAAGAAAAATACTAGCTCTTCTATTAAGGCTTCCTTGATCAGCTCTTTCCCTCCTTGATATGATTTATCACTTATCATCCGTGTCATTTGGCATTTAAATACCATCTTATACCTTGTGCTCTGTGACCACACAAAATAACTGATATAACATTTATTAAGAATTTTTCAGGACTAACATTTAAAACATACATTGTGATGACATGGAGACAAGTATGCATACAACACATATTGAATAAAGAAAAAAGACATTTTCATCACTAAAAAGAAACCCATAACCATTAGCAGTTACTCCACATTTCTCCCCAGTCTCCCCACCTTAAGCAAATACTGATGTACTTTCTGCCTCTATGGATTTGTCTGCCTGTTCCGGATATTACATGTAAGTAGACTCATACAATATGTGACTGGATTAGTTTACTTAGCATAATGTTTCCAGGGTTCATCCATGTTGTAGCATGTCTAAAATTAGGTAGTGGTGTGATGTTTGCACAATTCTGTGAATGCACTGATAGCCATTCATGTGAATTGCATCCTTTAAATGGGTAAATTGCTTGGTATGTGAATTATATCTCAATAATGCTATTACAAAAAGTAGGAAAAAAATTAAAAATCACAAATAGTATTGTGCTAACATTTTTGAACACTTAAGTTAAAAAAGTACATTCTTAGAATACATATAAATACTGAATTAGGCCCTGGCTGGGTAACTCAGTTGATTCGAATGTCTTTTCAGTACACCAATGTTGCAGGTTTGATCCCTGGTCAGTGCTCAGTGCATATACAAGAATCAACCAATGAATGCATAAATAAGTGGAACAACAAATATATATCTCTTTCTTTCTCTTCTTTTTCTTGTTCTCTTTCTTTCTCTCTCCCTTTCCCTCTCTAAACTCAATAATTTTTTTTAATTAATAAAAGACTTTAACAATTAAGTATAAGACAATAAAATTATCTATATTAATAAAAGGCCCATGGTCGCGACGCCGTAACGCCGTCACCATGAAATGAGCAGGGGCTCTCATGGCGGGTGGGGCAAGGCATGAGCTACTAGTGGTGGAGAGCTACGAGTGGTGGAGGGCTGACGAGCCACAGAGAGCAGGGCGCAAACTATGAGTGGCGATGGATGGGGCGGCCAGCCAAGGCAAGCAGAAGCGAGCTACTCATGCACGATTTTGTGCACGCTGGGCCTCTAATCTCATATAGAAAACTAGTGGCCCAGTGCACAAAATCCGTGTATGGAGGGGTGGTCCCTCAGCCTGGTCTGCACCCTCTCTAATCTGGGATCCCTCTTGCAATCCAGAACCACTGGCTCCTGAGCACTCACCTGCCTCCCTGCCTGATGCCCCTAACTGCTCCCCTGCTGGCCTGATGGCCCTAATTGCTCTCTCCTCCTTGCCTAAACCCCTAACTGCCTATGTGCTCTTCCTTTCTCTCTGTGCCTTCAGATCCCAGTGCAGGAGTGCTGAGAGCTCTCCTCCAAGGCCCTGCCCCCATCCTCACGCCCCGCCTCAGGGCCGGGCAGTGTGTGGGCGTGGCAGCCTCATGTCCTGGTGGTGCATGTCCCCGCCCCCATCCCCACCCCCCAGCTCCTGTGCGCACACACCTTTGACTGGTCATGACTCGGACACTGTAACGGACAAATTAGCATATTCCTTCTTTACTATATAGGATCATCCAAACCAGATATTAACTGACAAGTCCTTTCAGACTTCAGAGAACAGATTACTTAATCTAACACCAAGGTTAATAAAACTCAAGAGGGATGGACGGAAGGAGGAAGAACTAGCTTGGTTGCTTAAAGCAACAAAAATCTATTCTACATTTCTGGAGGCCTGCAGTTAATCACAGTGTCAGCAGGACAGTGCTTTGTCTAAATGGGGGAGTGGGGGAGTGTTCCTTACTTCCCTTTGCCACTTCCAATTTCCAGTGTTTTCAATAATTCCTTTGCTTGTGGCTGCATCCCTCCAATCTCTACCCATGGGGTCACTTTGCCTTCTCTTCTGTCAAATTCCCTGTGTTTCTCTTCTAAAATAATTGCCATTAGATACAGCGTTTACCTATCGAATCCAGGAGGATTTCAATCTCAAGATCCTAATTACAACAACAAGACTTTTTCCAAGCAAGCACACATTTAATTTCTCAGAATTTGAATATGGACATATTTTGGGGTCACCATTCAACCCACAGCAGTATCCTTTTATGCAAATGTATCTCCCCCCAAAAAGCAGTGTGAATCAATTAAGAAAAAGAAAGAGGTTATGCACACATTTTTTTTTTCTTACTCCTTCCCTCATATATCCAAGATACCAACTTGAGATTTTATGCCAGTTTCATGAACAGGCTAGCTGAGATGTGCGAGATATAATGGAAAAAGGAAAGAAAGTCAAAGTTTAGGAGTTCCTTGGTAGCTGTCACAGACGCTGGTATTGCCTACCTAATTACCATTTATACTTTCATATTTGCTCACAGAGCCCCAGTCTTCTTCAGTGCAGCAATGTGCACAGCATGATGGATTGAATGATAATTAGGACAAGCCAGGCATGACCATCCCTTTGTCTAGACCCACTTTCTAGTCTCTCTACCAATTTAGGCTGCCTGGTGACAGCATTAGGACCAAAAGAAGGTAAATGGTAATTTTTTGGATGTCAAAAAATGTTTTCATCTCTGATGGAAGGAAATTCCTACTCTCTTGCCTGCTCTGCTCAGATCAGTGGTGTGGCTAGGGTTGTGACAATGATTGTATGACTCTGACACTAGCCCATGATGAAAATCCAAAGAGAGCAAAGCCGGAGATTATCTTACCAGTCTTATAATTGCCTTGTTCAGACTTATTCAAAGTGAGATAATTAATGTCTGTATTACTAGAACATACGTTAGTTGAATATTCCATTATGGAAACTTACACAGTCCTACCTGGAATTGTAGGCAATGGCTTTTCAGATGCTCTTCACCCCTCTCTCTATTTTTTTGTACATGCAAACAGCAAGCAGCATCGAGGTCTTTTGTTGCACTGGCTCACTTTTACAAGGTAAGAAATTAGAGGGAACAACTGTTAATCAAGATGATTTTCAGTAGCTACCACTGTCTACCTGCTAGAATAAGGGATGTGCTTGGTTACAGCCTTTCTCTGTACTACTCACTCTCCTTTGAATTATTGAATATTATTGACTGTGCTTTTATTGTGGAAAAAATTAAATCCTACAGGCATTAAAGTTTTATTCCTTGTTGTCTTACTCTTTTCTATATTTTCTAATAGATAGAACACTACTGTTTGGCCCTTACCCCACTTTTTTTTTTTTGGGTACATAAGACAATGCTTAGAGCTGTCACATTATCATATCTTCCTGACAGATTTTCCTGGCAAATACAATGTTGACAGAAACAATTGACACCCAAATTCAGAAACCTCTCTTCATATTATTGGCCTCTGACTCTGAGAAGAACAGCCTTTGATAGCCTGACAATCAAAACCTTGCCATTTAAAAAGTATCCGTTTAAATGCCAAAGCTTGCTCCTTGTAGAGATCTGGGGGAGGTTTACCTGCTGTTGACGTGGTCGTTGGACACAGAAGCCTGGGTATCTCAGGGTGTCATCTAGTTCCGTGACGATGAATGCTTTCTATGTGCTGATGCCCCTCACTCTAGTTCAGAACTAGTTCCTATACTAGTTTCTGCCATAAATTTGACACTCTTACATCCGGCTGTCTCCTCAACATTTCTATTTGAAGGTATGATAAATATTTCACATGTAACATACAAAAACAAGCATCTCCTCTTTCTCTTGTGCTATTCTGTTGGACTCAAAATGTGTTTTGTTTGATGTTAAGAAAACTATACTAGTTTTCTTTGGTTTGTATTTACCTTACATATTTTCTAATCTTTTACATTTTTATTTAATTATAACACAGTGCAAAAATGCTAATACACAATTATCTCAATGAATTATCACACAGTAAATACCCATGTGTCTCCCATGTAGTCAAAAGAAAGGTATTGCCAGTACTCTAGGAGCTGGAATTGATACTCTTCTATCACTGTCCCCTTCCTCTTCCCTAAGATAAACATTTCCTTGACTCTCCTAAACTCTAGTTTCACTTGCTTTTGAAATGTACATAAATGTAATCTTCCCCTTTTTTGTGTGTCTGACTTCTTTGCTCCGCATTATGTTCCTATGATTGATCCATGTTATGTCATATAGCTGTGTTTCCATTATTTCCCTTGCAGTGTACTTTGAAATACAAAGAATTGTTCTGTGAATATACCATTTATCAATTTTAGTGCAGATGGACACTTGTGTTTTCTCCAGCTTTCATTTATTGCAAATAAAGCTGACCATCCTTGTACATATCTCTCGTGCATAGTCTTGTACTTGTCTTTGGAGCACATAGGAATGTATTTCACTTAGGCCTATATTGGGTCATTGGATATGCATTTGTTCAACTTTAGAAGATAACACTTTTCAAAAGTGTGCCTGTCAATGCACAGTGCCACCCACAGGATATGAGCTCCAGGTGTTTCGCATCCTCCCCAACACTAGGTCTTGTGAGTCTTCTTATTTTTAGTCACTCTGATGGATGTAGAGTGACATTCCATTGTGATTTTAAATTGGAATTTTCTGCTTGCTAAGAAGGCTACATTTGTGTATACATTTGTTATTCCTTTTCTCTGTGTGAAGTATAATTCAACTCACTTGCTTTTTTTTTTATTGCAAGTCATTGTATCAGTTTTTTGTTATGGATATACTGCTATTCTCCCATTCTGCAGCTTGCCTTTTATTCTCTTGATGCTATCTTCAGATAAATAAAAGTTTCTTACTTAATGATTAATTTATCACTCTTTTATTTATAGTTAGTGCCTACCATTTAACAACCATTTCCCTACTCTTTCAGACCATAAAATACTCTCCTGATAATCTGCTGTGCCTTTCAGATATAGGTCTACATTACATATGGAGTTAATTGTTGTGCATAAAGTGAAGTAGGGGTCATATTTTATTTTATATTTCCACATAATTGAAGAGATATAGTTGAACCAACACAGATTACTGAAATAGCTGTCTACTCCTCACTACTCCGAAATTCCATCTTTATATAAATCAAGTGTCCATAAAGATATAGGTCTGTTCTGAACTTTCTAACAATGTTCCATGCGTCCATATGACAATTAATAAGTGACCACTGGTCTTAGCTATCATAGCTTTGTAATAAGTCTTGATGGCGAGTATACCTACGTGTCTCCTCCCTCCCAGTCTCCATCAGGGATGTCTTGGCTATTATTAGCTCTTTGTATTTCTATGTAAATTTTAGAAGTAGCTTGAAAAGTTTTACAGAGAGGACAAATTTGAGAGAGAGAAGGAGATGATTGGGATTGCATTGAATTTGCACATAATGCTGATACAACACATTTTCAAAGCTAGTATAATTGAATCTGTTTTTTAATCCATGGACATAGTATTCTATTTATTTATTTATTTTTGGTTTAATGTAACTCAAAACATTTTAGGGTTTCTGTGCCTAGCACATCATTTGTTAGAAATTTTCTCAGTTGATGTATTTTATACTGTTTAAATTTTTTTATTTTTAACTTTCCATAGTGTATTTCTGGTATAAGCAACATCTCTGTGTTTATGTGCATACATTTACATTATAATCAATATTGTTAAAAATGTATTGACTGATTTTAATAACTTTCTCTTTATACACTTTAGAAACTTTATGCATAGGCAAGTACTATGATATATTAGGGTAATAGTTCATGTTCAGGTACTTGGCAAAGTAAAATTGTATGTGTGTGCATGTATCTACATTGACTTTATAATCAATATTTTTGAAAAAGGTGTTTATTAATTGCAATAAGTTATTTTTTATTCCTTTTAAAAGCTTTACACATAGGTTAATACTATGAGTATATTTTGTTAAACCTCACTTGAGGATATATTTCCACTGATTTTTAGAGAGAGGGAAAGAGAGAGAGAAATATCAATGTAAGAGAAACGCATTGATTGGTTGCCTCCTGCATAGGCCCTTGACTGGGATTGAACCCAGACCCTTTGGTCCGCAGGCTGATGCTCTATCTACTGAGCCAAACAGGCTAGGGCACTATGAGATATTTTGTATAGTAGTTTATATTCAGTTTCTTGGCAAAGTAAAAGAGTGTGTGTGTGTGTGTGTGCTGTGTGTGTGTGTGTGTGCGCGCGTGTGTGCCTGTGTATATTAATAGGCATGAGAGAAACTTTGTTAAATAGAGACATGCACTGGGGCTTTTTTAGTTTCGCACTAAGATGCCTATTGATCTTAACCCAATGACTTCACATCCTAGTTTTCATTTGGTCACAAATAGAATGGGAGTAAAACCAAAACTGACCTAGTCTGTCCTCACTAAGAACCCGGAAAGTCCAACCCAAAGGACTTTGATCTAATACTTGTGCCCTTCTTAGTATAAATCCAAGCTGGAGCTACACATGCCCTGATGACTCAGGCTGTGATTAGCATATGGGTTAATAAACAGAATACCAGGCAATTAGCACCTATATATCAGTCTTATTAGTTTGCTAGTACTGCCAAAATAAGCTGCCATCCCCTTGGTGATTTTATACAACTGAAATCGGTTGTCTCCTAGTTCTGGAGGGTGAGCTTTTTTGGATGTTCTGTGGGAGAATCTATCCTATCCCTTTCTCATGGCTTCTGTGGCTCTGGGAAACATTGGCATCAGTTGACTTATTACTTTGTATAATGTAATTACAATCTCTGTCTCTGTCTTCACACTGATTTTAACATGGGCTTCTTCTTCTTCTTTTTTTTTAATATATTTTTATTTATTTCAGAAAGGAAGGGAGAGAGAGAGAGAGAGAGAGAGAGAGAGAGAGAGAGAGACATCAGTGATAAGAGGGAATCATTGATCAGCTGCCTCCTGCATACCCCTTCCTGGGGATGAGCTAACAACCCGGGCAGGTGCTCTTGACCAGAATTGAACCCAGGACTCTTCAGTCCTCAGGCCGACACTCTAACCACTGAGCAATGCCGGCTAGGTCTGGGCTTCTTCTTTTCTGGGTTTCTCCTCCAGTTTCCCTCTCCTTATTTTATACCAGTCATTGGATTCAGGCATGCTCTCATCTGTAGATCCTTAACGTAGTTATACCTACAAAGAACCTATTTCCAAATAAGGTCACATTCACAGTAGTGAGTATTAAGACTTGAACATATCCTTTTGGGGACACTATTCAAGCCACTACAGTCAGTAAATAAGTAAAACTTATTACACTGGATACTTGGGAAATAAAGTTAGGTACTGAACATAAAATATTTGATCAAATTTATTTCATAAAAATGAACTCAAAAGGTGGAATTATTATGTATATTATTTTGCTGATTATGTTATATAGAATTATCAGAAAAAATGTCATTTGTATAATTATATGTTTTTGTAAAATCAAAATTTATTTGAATAACCAGAAAATTGAATGCGTATTTAATCATTCAGTATTCTGGTGCTGCTTTATAGTTTAAAGAATTCCTTTAATAATTTTTATATGAAAGAGCTTTTAGAAAATAATTTTTTATATTTTTAAAATAACAAATTTTCTGTAACCGTTTCCATTTTAACTTAGATATGACATTTATGTATTATTAGTTATTCGCAGTCAAATGTCTTTTTGTTTTTACTTATTTTTTAAAATATATTTTTATTGATTTCAGAGAGGAGGGATGAGGGAGAGAGAGATAGAAACATCAGTGATGAGAGAGGATCACTGATCTGCTGCCTGCCGCATGCCCCTACTGGGGATTGAGCCTGCAACCTGGGCATGTGCCCTGACCTGGAATAGAGCTGTGACCTCCTGGTTCATAGGTGACATTCAACCACTGAGTCATACCAGCTGAGTTGTTCTTAGTTATTTTTCCTCCATGTTGTGGTGCATTCTATTTTAATTAAGGTCATTATGCAGGACTTCCCCAGGCAAAATTGAGAAGTTCCCAAAATGTGCTGTCTTGTTCTCATTATGAGCGGAGTATTCCAGTGCTTCGTCACTCTCAAAACCTCCACACAACTCTTCTATCACAATATACTGTTGTGGGGAAAAACATTTCAGATAAACAATTTATTTTGCAGTTTCAAATTTTACAGTATTTTTATCCTCACAGGTTATTGAAAAAGTAAGTTAAATACATTAATTCTTACTTATGAACTGTCATTTCTTACTAGGAAGGAAGAGAGCTTTTATGTGATCAAGTAACTTACTCTGTTTATACAGAAAGTAACATGCATTTCAAATAACAGCAAATTCCACTTAGGGAAAGGTTTTTCAAATGATAGATAAGAGTACAAAGGTAGTAAGAAGGAATTGTAAAGATAGACTGTAATAACCAAGGCACATTTGTGCTAGGTTCTGAACTAACTCCCTGTCAGTCAGTTAGCCAGGGTCTACCACTGTCCTCTCGAGCCCTTTCCTTCTGTCTTCCCCTGCAGGCCCTCAGGTAACATACATTGGATATCCAACATAGGGAGTTAATTGGTTAGTGAAATCTTGGACTGTTTCAATGTCACCTTAACATAGAAGTCCTGCAATGGCCCAAAATAAAATCCCATTACACAATGAAACTGTCATAAAATCTTGATCATTTCCTCAGTTGCAATAATTATTTAAATCCTGTCTCAGCAATCCCATCTTATCTGAATACTAGAGGCCCCATGCCCTGGAGGGGCGGGGGGAAGGGACCATGGGAAGTTGGCCTTGGGAGCACACTGACCACCAGGGGGCAGCTCCTGCATTGAGCATCTGCACCCTGGTGGTCAGTGCATGTCAGAGCTACCGGCCGGTCGTCCAGTCGTAATGGTTGCTTAGGCTTTTATATATATAGACTAAAGGCCCGGTGCACGAATTCATGCACGGTTAGGGTCCCTAGGCCTGGGTGGAGATCAGGGCTGATCAGGGCCAGGCCCGATCGGGGCCTGCCGACCTGGGGAAGACACAGGGGAGGGACTGTAGGCTGATTGGGGCCTGCTGGGCAGGGGAGGGATGGGGCATGGGAGGTTGTCCACTGGCCCCTGAGGAGGGAGCCACCCCTCGGCCCCCTTGGGAAAGGGGCCGCATCTGCCTCCACCCAACCCCAGTTCCCTGTCCCAGTCCAGAGCCAAAGGGCCAGGCGGGGTTGGGAGAGGAGGCAATGGTCACCGGGCCAGGCACAGAGGAATGTACGCCAAACGCCAACACCACCAGCTGGCAGCAGGAGGTTGGATTCTATCATAACAGTTGCTTAGGCATATATATGAAACCCTAATATGCAAATAGACCAAATGGTGGAACAACCAAACAACCGAATAACTGTTCGTTATGACGTGTGCTAATCACCAGGGAGTGCGCGTGGAACATGGCGGTTGTTGGCAGCAGGCGGCAGAGCGCAGAACATGGTGGGCATCAGCCATGGCAGGATGGTGGAGCAGGTGACTGGGGGCGTCAGACAAGGTGGGGCACCCATAGCTGTCATGGGGCGAGCCTCTGGTGGTTACTGAAAATTCTTTGCTCCCCCTCTTTGTGGTCCCATTGGGTGCTCGCACTTGCTGCTGGCACTGGAGCCACTGCTCGCACCTGGCGCTGGCTCCGATCGCTTGGCACTGTCTGCGGGTGTGAGCAGCAGCTGCTGGCCCCAATCGCCTATCTCAGGGCTTCTCCACCTCCCCCTGCTCCTGAGGAGTGATGGGGGCCAGCACCTGCCACTCGCACCCGCTGCTGGTGCCGGCCCCATTTGCTCTGCACCATCAGCAGGTGCAGGTGGGGTCAGCGCTGTTGGCTCGTGGGAGTGGCGGCAGCTGGGAGTGGGGCTCCAGGAAACAGGACCGGGCCATGGCAGGAGGTTCTAGGCAGATGTGCGGAGGATGGGCCAAGACCTGCCCCTGTGCCCACCATAGCCTCGCAGCTCACAGTTCCTTTCAAAGTGCACGAATTTGTGCACTGGACCCTTAGTATATAAATAATAAAGTAGTCATCTCCATGAACAAAGCAAAATGGATTACAGAGAAAGCTTTTCATGATACTTAGAATCTTCATCTTATGTCCTGGGTACTGGACACCCTTTATTATTCTAAATAGGCTACGCCCAAATAGGAACAAAGAGACATTATAATCTTTCCTATATTTAGCCTTATTTATAAAGGGTGTTTACCTGGTTTGAGATCTGAAAGCATGTTATGCGATGAAGATATTCAGCCTTAATTGACTATTTAAAAAAGAACATAAGACAGATATTTTGTAGATGTATGATCTTTGAAAACCATTTCACTTGAAAAGCTTTCAATAGAAAATTGAGGAAGATGTGAAATTTAAGTGTTCTACATTTTTCAAGTTCAATGCTACTTACATTTATTTGTACTCTTTATATTAGACATTCATATGATTGCTTTAATCTGTTTTTGAATTTGCCATTCAAATGGCCTATATAATAGCACACATCAAAACTTGGTAATGATGTCAAAGAACGTAGAATATAATTTTGGAGATAAGGCACAAGACAAAAGATAGACATACAATTTTGACATCAATTTGAATATAGATGTATATTTATAATTATGATAATCTTATAAATATTGTAATTATATTAATGCATTGAGAGAGAAATAATTTGAACATTTATGCTAAATTGGGGAATTCATGGGTTTAATCATACAAAGCATATTGATAGTTTCACTTATGATTCAAAAGACAAAATTTGGAAAAGGCTTTTTATGAGGAAAATGGGCAGAGTGAAAAAGGAGAAGTATGAACACTTGGTGGAAAATCACAAGGGTCTTGTTTTTTAATTACAAATGAGATTTGGGATATTTTGTTGCCATTGAAGTATATCTATGCATCTTCCATTTGACAGACTATTTTGAATATGACAATAATTATATGAGCAACCTCTTAAAAAGATATGACCTTCTGGATGTGAATATACTAGTATTTGAAGAAATTTCCAAAAGACACCAAAATGTTGTGAAAAGATCAATAAATTATAAAGAATTGATCCTAGCTGGTTTGGCTCAGTGGATAGAGTGTCAGCCTGTGGGCTGAAAGGTCCCAGGTTGGATTCCAGTCAAGGGCACATGCTTAGGTTGCGGGCTTGATCCCCAATAGGGGATGCTCAGGAGCAGCCGATCAGTCATTATCTTTCATTATTGATGTTTCTATCTCTCCTTCTCCCTTGTTCTCTGAAATCAATAAAAATGTATTTAAATAAATAAGAATTGAAGTATATTTGAAAAACTAATGAGAGACTTAACAATAAATATTGATTGATTACCAATGTATAGCAGGTAATTTTAAATTAGTAATATGCCTTACCAAAAATGATAGTATCAAAATGTATGTCTCAATATTAGTTGTGAAAACAATAGAATAGGTAAAATGCACAATATCCTCAAGCAAATTTCCACATCAGCCAAGTATGCCGCCGTGTGGGACAGAATAGCAGAAAATTTGGTTTGAGTTCACATGACTCTCAAAAGCAAATTCATTTGAAAGTGTGAAAAATGCCATTTTTCTGCACAGCTGTATTTTGCATGTGGATTGCTGCATGGGTCCCATTCACAAGTCTTTTGAACACTAAGTAGTCTCTCTGAGTGTAGGAACTGAGATAAACCTCATTAGCAAGTTGTCCAGGGTGGGAGAGTACTGTTCTTATCCATTGACTGGATTTTTCTGCCCACTGCCAGCAGTAGGAATAGCTAAGCAACTTGAAAATGTTTCACATGGTAAAGATTTTTTAAACAATAATAATGGTACCCAAGTGAGAGTGTAAGATTGTCTCCTCGGGGGATCTTTGTGGGCATGCTACTTCTTACTTGCTCAGGGAGAATATCAGTTTCAGTTCTAGGAGCCAGTGGTTTTTAATAACAGTGCATTTCAGAATCACACTGAAAACTTTTCCCAAATGCATGTCCCCAAGTCACACACTTACAGGATCTGGTTCAATTGGTTTAGAGTAGGGTCGGTCGTATTTTAAAAGCTTAAAGTTATTACTGCTATGGACCATTCTTAAGAATTTAGTCCTAGAAGTTTGCACAATGAGGGTTACCGCCTGTTGTAAGGTGCTAATACCTATGAGTTGCTAGGTCTCCTCTGCTGCAATAACAGCTTGATATCTTAGATGCCTGTCTGATATTCTTGTATGGTTATGTATGTATCTTTTCATTTGCAATATCTATCTAATCGTGTCCTGGGAGAATAGACCTCAATAATTTCAAATGTTTGATGGCAATTGGTAGAGGTCCAATAGCTTTTCTCAAACTTCTAAACATTTGCTTCCTGGATCTGTAAGGGTGATTTGGACAGTCTTCTAGGGACAAGCACTTCCTTTGTTCCTGCAGGGGTCACTTCAGTGAATTGTCTTGGACATGCTGTATTAGTCAACAAATGGTTAATATCTGCTTATTTTCCTTGAGGAAACTTTATACATGATGAAGCCTTTCAGAGACACGGAATTTGGCTTGGGAGCGCTTCACTTTGAAAATGCAAAAAGATAGCTCTTTTGAGGATATTTTGTAGAAATGATTTTGAGATGGTTGTTTCTGTTGTTATAAACTGTACTTATTTTGAAGAAATTGACAGTTTCACTTCTGGTTCAAAGACAAGGCTTGGGGAAGGCTCCAGATGAGGGAAGTGGGCAGAGGGACAGAGTACAGGAAAGGCTAGCTGGTGGGAGATAGTTACAAGGGTCTTGTTTGTTAAGTACAGACAGTTTTGGAAACATCTCCATGACTTGTTCATGGATTGATGCCCCCACTCAATCTGCAGGTTTGTCCCAGAGGCCACAATATTGATTCAAACCTGGGATATGAATGTAAGTCCTACTGTCTAGTTTTTCTATTGAAATTATATTGCAGCCAACAATGTGTATATCTTCACCCTGTAACAATGATGTATTCTTACTCACTTTGAGTAGTTTTAGTTGCTGAGAAGGGTATTCATTTCAACTCAGTTGAAATCATGACTCAGATGGTCTAGTCACGGAGAAGGGTCTTGATCAAAGGCTTGCAACAACAAGTGAGTCCTCTTTCTTTGTTTTCTTTGATTATTATCAAGAGAAAGCTTAGCCTGGCCAGCATGGCTTAGTGGTTGAGCATCCACCTATGAACCAGGAGGTAACAGTTCGATTTCCGGTCAGAGCATATGCCTGGGTTGTGGGCTTGATCTCCATTGTGGGGCTTGCAGGAGGCAGCCTATTAATGATTCTCTCTCATCATTGATGTTTCTATCTCCCTCTCCCTTCTTCAATGAAGTAAATAAAAACATTTTTAAAAAAAGGAAGCCTAATGCAAAGCAGTATTTAAAACATTTCTCCATTTGTACCTCAAAACCCATGGTATGCCTTCTACCAAAACTTTCTACAAATTTATTTTCATACCTTACTTTTAACTATGATAACCTTTCTGTAGTTCCCCCCTTTCCTCCACATTTTTCATAATGAAAGACCATCTGCAAACCCAGATCTCCACCTGATGGGTAGTAGTGAGTGGAAAAATTCAGAAAGAATGAAGCCAGAATCCTTTTTGCTAGGTTACAAGAAAAAGGGTAATTACATGCAGACATATAATTAACACCTGATTAGAGGATATGAAAAATGTATACATTCATGGAACTCCAAGAATGTACGAGATTCCTGTAGTACAAAAGGTAAAGCCTTGCTTGCCCCAGGCTCCTCCTCTGCATTGTCTCTTAACGATACCATACTTAATTCAAAACTTTGCATTTTTCTTCATTTGCTGGCAAATTCTGCATAATCCCAGTGTTATTACCTTAGTTCAAGTCCTCATAATCTGGGAAGTATGATGAGTAGTGGTTTTAGTCATTGGTATTGGCCTCAGGTATATTTAAATATGACTCCTGAATTTACTAACTACTAACCGCATAAACTTGGAAAAGTTACTTTATCTTCCTAAACTTCAACTGGTAAATAAAAATTATAATGCTATGTCACTTACAGAGGTGTTATAACAATTAAATGAGGTAATGCATAGCCTTACCTCATGGTATGCATATTGTAAACTTTCAGTAAATAATAGTTACTACTCCCACAACTAATAAAATAATATTAATAATAATAAAATCAATGACACCTGAACTATAGTAATGATTTACTTAAATATTTTTGTATTTTTAAAAATATTTTTGCCTTTAGGCTTGCCTGAATATATTTTTCATTATTACCAAAATGTCACTGATTCTCTAGTTTTTTCCTACATACAAATATATAAATATTGTTCAGCATATACAATGTACTAATACACACAAACACGTAAGTACATGAATACAAATATGAATATATTGGCAATCATAACTGGGTTGTTCAAATATAGAATTAGATTTGGGGTTTTCAAATGATATTACTGTCTTCACATCATCCTTCATCTTCTTCTCCCTCACCTGCTCCCCAACCATCTCGGCCAAGCCTTCTCTCAGATTTACTTCCTCATAACCTCTCTCTGGTAAAGCATCCTTGTGTTCAGGACACGTCAAGTTTCCTCCAGTTTGGATTATAGTCATTCAGGGGCCAATCACGATGACCAGAGGAATGGCTTAGCATGATTCTCCAGACACAGACATGTTATACACTCCCTAGTAACTAGCAAGGAAGGTTACTGTAATGAGAAGCTCATAAAACTACAAGAAGTGGGAAAAGGGGAGATCTCTCAAGTGAAGGCATTGGCTTCACTCAGAAATGGGGGGAAAATCTAGCAAATTTCAGTGTAGCATACAGCAGTTGTACTTCTTACATATATCCACTTATAATTTTCAATAAAGCAGCTAAAATATCAGAACTTTATTACTCAAAAGGCAATTGGATATGATTGGCATAAGAACGAAGACAGTGAGTCTTCTCTAATTTACTAACTAGAAAAAAAAAGATAACATTAATTTGAACACTGCTCACACACACACTAAATATATGTGTTGTGAGGCTCTGGACTAACACATTAATGACTGAAAACATCAGAGGTGGAAGGTAAATCCAAGGCCTTTCAGGCTATGTTGTAGCCATCTATTTTAACATCTGGTCATAGGATCTTCCATCCTGCTTGTAACCCACGCTCCACCCCAACACCTAAGACACCATGCTCTTCGCCGACACAATGGTCCATCATCACCCTTATCTGCACATGTAATTAATGTTAACATCGTTTTCCTGCTACCTGACATAGCACTTGGTCCACAGTAAGTTCTCATTATTACTAACTGAATTACTTTAACGATTGGGAAATAATAAAAATTCAGTACATTCAAGATGTTAACAGATTAAGTGAATATAGGGTGTCCCCCCAAAAAAATGTAAACATACTCTAAATCATTATAAAGGTAGTGTTTGTACTTCAACTGGGTTTTCAAACTCCCGGTAGCGTTTTAGTGAGTATACAGGATTTTTTGGACACCCTATAGAAATGTAAATATTATTTCAATCAACTTCCAACATTTTTACAATGCAATTAACAAAGATCAAAGTGCAGCTACTCTTTGATTTAATACACATTTTTGGACAATAGATTGAAATGTTCAGCATCCCCAACAGTAATTTGAGTCCAAGCCTGGTATTCCTGTTTCTGTCTAGGATAACAGTTTGCTGTTCATAAAAGTTCAGTTACTTGCTCTTAATATCAAAAGCTGTGCGTTCTCTTTATTTTTAACTTCTGCGCTAAAATAATTTAATTACCCTGGAATTAACAGAAATTTTTATTTAAATCCAACTTAAGACTTGGATAATCTTCAAGGTTCTTAATTGAAAAAATCCGTGTAGTAGAAACAGTAGCTGTCTCCATAGTGCCTAATACTTGTAGCATAATCTTGTCAACTCTTCCATGGATGTCAGGATTAGAAATAGCTTTCCAATTTCCAGGACATGAAAAGTCCATGTCATAGGGTGTCATTTTGAAAATGAATACTGAGTTGGGACTCATAAGCTTTTATTACAAATTCTGTTCTGCCTTCACCCAGCTGTATGAAACAGGGCAAATAACTTAGCTCCTCTGCAGGGCTAATGTCTCATTTGTAGCATGGTGCAAATAGCCCAGTAAAACTGTTTCAAAGTTATACTCCATTACGGTGAATAAAGTGTTTAATTGTTCCATAAGAGTATTTGTAAGCCCATCCTCCATTCCATCTCCTTAGAAACAATCATTTTCAGCTCTTTTAGCTGATTATTTTGGTGTTTACTGCCATTCCTCTACATAAATTATGCTGAGTATTCGTTTTTCAGATTTCTTGTCTATTATCTTCCCTTTATGTAAGATGAGTATTTTTCTTTCTTCCTACTCCTGCCTCCCCTAGCTCACTGTCACCCTTCTCACCACCATGTCCCTTTCCCCTGGAAATCTCCATCATAATTATGGTTTAGCTCAATTCCTTTTCCTTTTCCGCACAGTATCTTGTTTAGTAGTTACCTTGATTTGTTGTTATTTCAGTTAGCCTAGCGTGTTAGTATGCTAGAGCTGCTGTAACGAAGTACCACAGCCTGGGAGACATAGAGGACACACATTTGTTTTCCCACATTTCTGAAGGTTGGATGTGTGAGATCAAGACTACAGCAGGTTGGGTTTCTTCTGAGACCTCGTCTGCACTTGTAGTTTGCTGTCTTCTCCCTGTGTCTTCCCATGGCCTTTTCTCTGTACCTGTTTGTGTCCAAATTGCCTCTTATATAAGGTCACTTGTCATTTTAGGTTAGAACCACCCTAATACCTTCAGCTTAACTTAATTAGCTCTTTAAAGACCCTAACTCCAAATATAGTCATATTCTGAGGTTCTAAGCATTAGGACTTCAACATATGAATTTTGATTTTCAAAATTTATTTAGTAAAACTTGATTTAATATGTAGTCCATGGACAACTCCAAACTGGCCACACATTATGTAAGTCTCCTCCCCAGACTCTCTGGCTTCACTGGGGACTTCAGCTGTTCTCCTGTACTCCTCAATCACTATTTTCTTGTCACAGACATCTGAGGTCTGGTGGCACACCCTGGTTTTCAGGAGCCGCGATACTGCTTCCCTGGTTTGCCCGGCCTAAGATCTGAGCTTCGTCACCTTGGCCATCTGAGCTCTGAGTTGGGTGATACAGAGGCCTATCAGATAGCCCCTGGCAAGTTTTAATGTTGTAGATCTGATTTCTTCTAGTGTTTCTGGCTCACTGAAGATAACTGGGAGGGAGCCACTGTTTTTTAGAAACCATACTGAGCCGTGTACCAGAGGGGAGGAGAATCATGATTTAAAAAAAAAATGCTACAAAATCCCCTCCCATTTCAAATGTGGCTTTTTCTTGCTTAGGTATTCATGTGGTTGCTATATATCTCTGCCTGATTACCAGAGCTCCTATAGTTGTTTATTTAATGTTCCCATTGGGAAAAGGGGCCTGAAATTCCTAGTCCACCATCTTGTTGATGTCCCATTCATTAAGTTTTGCTCTTTATTTAAACCCTGCTTCTAAAGAATATCATCTTGTGTGATTCAAATATGGTGGATTTTCACATTTTTCTATATGAGTTAGCATTAAGTGCTTTTAAAAAGATATTGTAAGCCACTTATCACTAAACCATCTTTTCTTTTTTCTATTCTAATTTCATTCCATTCTTACATACTTGTTTTGCTCATTGTGATGTGTTTTTATGTATTTAATTAGAATTTTCTTGTACTTCTATGGCAAAGTGGGAAGATACAGGCACACTTGGATTTAACATGCCATTTCCCCACCCCTGCATGTCTAATCCTATCTAATAAAAGAGTACTATGCAGATTGATCATCACTGCAACACACAATATAGCTTCCCCCATGTGGTCAAAGATCCTGCCCCCATGTGGACACAAGATGGCCACCACAAGATGGCCAGCAGGAGAGGGCAGTTGGGAGGCACCCGGCCTGCAAGGGAGGGCAGTTGAGAAGGACCAGGCCTGCAAGGGAGGGCAGTTGGAAGTGATCAACCCTGCAGGAGAGGGCAGTTAGGGGTAACCAGGCTGGCAGAGGAGGGAAGTTGGGGACAAACAGGCTGGCAGCAGAGTGGTTAGGGGGTGATCAGGCTGGCAGGCAGAAGCGGTTAGGGGCAATCAGGAAGGCAGGCAGGCAAGCAGTTGGGAGCCAGCAGTCCTGGATTGTGAGAGGGATGTCCGACTGCCCGTTTAACAGGCAGTCGGACATTCCTTGAGGGGTCCCAGATTAGAGAGGGTACAGGCTGGGCTGAGGGACAACCCCCCTCCGTGCACGAATTTCGTGCACCGCGCCTCTAGTAAGTACATAATTTTTAAAAACTTAGTCAAGATTGTTGCTTCTGAGAAATGATTTGGGTCTTCTTTAAATGCAAGGAGCACATTGTATAGTATAAAGGGTAGGGTTTTCTTCCAGATGTGTATTCACATTTGGTGGGTAAATTCAGAAAGTGGCACAGCATCATGGAGGCACTTAGTTCTCAACACGAGTCAGGGAGCAGGCGTGGTTGAACCAAGAGAGCTGAATGCTGGAGGGTTGGGGAGAGGAAAAGATGAGAATCAGAGGAGGTAGAAAAAGAAGGCAAGTACCAACATGGTTGAACGCATGAGAAAGAGGGAGAAATGAACATGAAAGTACGATAAGCCATACATATAGGAAGAGAGACCAGGGCGATGAGCAGTGATTATCTAAGTCTGTTTTTTTAAGGTGGGAGGCTCTGAAAGCAGGAAACTGTATTAAAAGTGGCAACCAGTCAAGTATAATTGAAAGCGAAAAAATCATGTTTTCTGGGAAATGCCTCATCCATCAAGTCCTTTACACCATCAAGATGACAACTGACTCAAAGGAAATTTTATATGCCTTTAAAAAGATGAAACCTTGTGTTTTCAGTGAAGTTTCGATGGGATAAAGATAGCCTTATGCAATCTAGATGTAGGAATATAATGTTTACATTTAAAGCATCTTAAAATTAGATGAAGTCTATGTCCTCTGAGCACCGTGGCAATTCAAAACTGAAGAACACTTTTGAAGAAATCCATAAAAATTCTTGACTAATAACTCCTTTTATTTATTAGCACAATAGTAATTATCCAGCTAGGTTAAATTCTGTTAACTACATTGCACATTATAAAATTCTGAAGGTGATAGTGATTAGTATTCAGAGAGTGTTAAAGTAAGTTAACTCATTGGTATTACAGAGGTAACTTGATTAAATGACATGCTACCGATTACCTTAATTATACTAGTACTGCTTATTGATGCCATGCCAAAATGTCTGCTCTTTTATCAATTGGAATGCCTACACCACAATTATTCTATACAATACCGAAAACTGGTAATTTTCCTCATTGGTGCAATGCCTCCTGACAGTGTGATAACATGCCTCTCTGAGTCCTGGCACTCGGCCAAAAAGCAATGCTATTTGCAAAAGGAAAAACCCTGTCTCTCCGTGTGTCTCTATATATTTTATGCTCAAAAGCAGAAAATGATGTATATATTTCTAAGCCAAGCAGATACACTTGCAGGTTGTTTGAGGTAAGTAAATGCTGTTCAACAGAGAAAGAACAAATATTTCAAACCATCGTGTTTTTTGACGTGGACCTGGTTTTCCTTAAAGTTGCACGCCCACCAGGGCTGACAGAAACATTTATCTGACACATGGGTAGTGAATGCCAACCCACCATAAACTTACACATTTAGGGTTTCTGCCCTTTGTTGTGTTAAATTTTAGTTAATGTAGGAAAGATTTATTTTGCAAATGTTTCTAATAAGCCAGTCAGAGAAAGACAAATACTGTATGCTTTCACTTCTATGTGGAATCTAATGAACATAATAAACTAAAACCAAGTGTAGACAGACTCATGGATACAGAGAACAGACTGACAGCTTTCAAAAGGGAAGGAGTCAGTGGCTGGGTGAGAAGGGTGATTAGGCAAAGAAAAAAAAGAAAGACTCATGGACACACACAAAGATATGGTGATTGCCAGTGGGAAAGGGAGGCAGGTAGAAGAGGTAAAGGGGGGGAAATTGTGATAAAAGGAGACTTGACTGGGGGTGGTGAACATGCAATACAATATACATATGATGCATTGAATTGTATACCTGAAACCTAAATAATTGTATTAGCCAATGTCACCCAAATAAATTATTTTTAAAAAATGCTTTTATTACTTTTGAGAGAGAGAGAGGGAGGGAGAGAGAGAGAGAGAGAGAGAGAGAGAGAAAGAGGGAGGGGTAGATAGAAACATCGATGAGAGAGAAATATCATTGATGAGCTGCCTCCTGCACACCACCTACTGGGGATGAGCTTATATCCTAGGCATGTGCCCTGACTCAGAATCAAACCAGGGGCCTCTTGGTTCGTGGGTTGACACTCAACCACTGAGCAACGCCAGCCAATCCACCCCAATAAATTCAATTTAAAAAATTAAGTAAAGCATAGTCTGTTAGATTCAGACCCTTTTTTTCTCCATCAAGGGCAGTAAGTGAAGTTTGCTTTCCAAAACTGATTTTTGCATGTGAATCACAATGGGCAGAGCAGTAGGAAAGATTATTTGCCAAATATGTGCTGAAAAGAGACAGGGAGGAGGAGGGGAGTGGAAGGTAGGAGAGAGGCAGGAAGAGAGAGAGAAATGACCATTTAAAACAATTCATGGAAAATAAACTTGAAAACTCTTCTTGAAATCTGGATTCCACTGCTATTTACACCCTGCAAGAAACCAGATCTGGCAAAGTGTAAAAAAAAATGATAGCTTTTTAAATTTTATTTTTAGTACTTTTCATTATGAAAATTTTTAAACTTGAATGAAATGAGATAGAATAATATAATCAAGTCCAAAAACATATCACCTGAATGTAATTGCTGTGAACATTTTGTCATGTTTGCTTCCATGCTTTTTGTCCTGATGTAACCTAAAGCATAATAATAATAATAAAAAATAAAATAATAATAAAAAAGAAAGAAAATTCTACAGCATCATGCCACATTATCTCTAAAAAATTCAGTGTATGTCTTTAAAATATGAGAAAATTTTGTACATACCAGTGACTTTTGTTTCTATATCCAAAACCCATTTTTTTTGAGTTTTGTTTTGCTTTGTCTTGTTTTGTTTTTAAATAATCTCTTCTTTGAAGCATTGACCCTGGGACTATTTTCTCCTACTTAAAACTGTCTTCATTCTCCATCCAAGTTGTTCCCCCTCCTTCCTCCTGACTATGCACTTTATCTCAGTAATGCGTTCTTCCCCCCTCCGCACCTGTGGGCACACTTTTAATTTTATGACAAATCTGACTTTCAGACTCCAACATCTCTCCACTTTATACCAGAAATGTGTAACGATAGAGGGCAATATGTACTTTGCAAGAATATGACAAAAATCTCATGGAATCATCTCTCCTAAAAGCCATACATGTGAGCAAAGCTTCCACATAAACCCTTAGGATGTACATTTTCTTCATGCAACTGTATTGCTTTAAATTCAGAGTATCCTCCCCAAAAGTATACACACACTTTGAATAATTATAAAGGCAGTGTTTATTAAAATGCATTTCATTTTCAAAATGTAATAGAAATCAGCTGTTAAAGTGTATATACATTTTTTGGGACACCCTGAATATGCGACTATCTCCATAAAGCTAACCTTTAGTCTGTAATGCTGTTCTACGCTTCATATGCCAAAATTCCAGCTGCCTTCTAGTCTTGTGAACCTGAATATTATGTCGCAATATCAAAATCAGCATTTCCACATCTGTACTCTTCATCCTGTTCACCAAACTTGCTCACCTCTGGTTCCCATCTATGTGAATGGCACTGTAACAAAGTAGGTTGCCAAAGACAGAAGGATTCAAATGTTGCTCTTCCCTAATCCACATCCCTTCTTAAGTAATATAGCCCCATGCCTGCCTTCTAAGAGCCCTTCAAGTCCATGCCTGTCGCTGTGTAGCACTGTAGCTGCCTCTGTGTAAAGACCTCATCTCTCACCTACATATTTTTGTTGTTGTTGTTGTTAATCCTCACCCAAGTATATTTTTCTATTGATTTTTTAGGGAGAGTGGAAGAGAGAGGGAAAGACAGAGAGAAACATAGATGTGAGAGAAATACATCGATTGGTTGTCCCAGGAGGAACCCTGACCAGGGCCCGAGCAGGGGAGGAGCCTGCAACCACGGTGTACATGCCCTTGACAAGAATCGAACCTGGGACCTTTTGGTCTGCAGACAGACACTCTATCCACAGAGCCAAACCTGCTAGGACTCACCTAAGTATTTTAACAACCCCTCAGTTGATTCCCTGGCTGCCAGTATGCCCACTCATTTATCTTCTCACCATAGTAATCCTATTCAAAATCTAAGATCCCCATCCCCATCCCATGTTTCAGCCATCATTGGTTCTCCAGAGACTTCTCAATGAAGTTCATATACATGGTCCGTCCTCTGCCTTATTTCTCAGTAGTCTCCCAAACAACCTTGACCTTCTTTGAAACCTCAGGGCTTTCAGGTCTTTGTCAGGGCTTTCAGGTCTTTGAACTTGTTGCTTCCTCTGTTTGAAATGCTCCTCTCCTCCCTTCTTGATGGAAGTGTTTTATTTAATAAGCATCCAGTTCTTTTGACACCTGCTTTTGGAAGCAATATTTTCCCTCAGTCTGCCTTGTATGTCCTCTTACTGTGATCCCGCAGAACTTTGGACATGCCTCTGCCATCCCATCTATGACAGTCTTGGCCATTATTGATTTTTCTTGACTGTCTTCGATAATCAATAGCAAGTCCCTAGAAGGCAGAGACATTATTTATTCAGATATGTCCATCAATCTATGGTTGAGTCAGGGAACATTGTAAACATTCAGTAAGCAAATAAACATAAATTAATAGAATCATAATAAATGCTATGGAAATTCAAGGTAATTGTAATTTATGTATTTACTAAATCAATGTACATAGGTAATAAATAAAAATATTAAAAAACATTGCCATCCTGAAAATTAATAACTTTGAAAACAGTTGCCTGGTATATCTAAGGTTTTAAATCATCATTATTTTCTATTATAAATATAAGACTAGTTTATTATAGAAAAATCAGAAAACAGAAAAAAAATCTACAAATTATAAACAGTACCATGAATCAGAGATGATTGTTGAAATACATAGAGAAAAGTAACCGGTAGACTAATTTTATATTGAAAGTTCCTCACACTTTCCAGTATCATTGAATATTCTTCAAAATTTTGATATTTTATAGTAGTACAGTGTTTAATTAAAAAGGCAAGTCTTAATTTAGTTATCCTAAATATACTAGATATTTCTTAGGCATGACTTACAGAACATAATTATTGAAAAATAGTGTATGGAGCATAATAAATATAAAATTATATATTTTTGTCATTTTTCTCCCATTGAAAACCTACTTCCCCCACTGAAAGCAACTAGAAGTGGTTCAGAAAGTAATATGTGCTCTTACTTCCTGAAGTAAATAAATCCCATTAAAAAAATCAACATTCATTTTAGTGGAAAGAAGAAAAACTTATATAAGAAAAGCAAAATATAGCACTGGTACTCTAAAAAGAAAAATTATCCAAATCAACCTGTAGCAGGCTCCATTGTGCCTCCCCCAAAGATCTCTTCACCCAGAATCTCAGAACGTGACCTTCTTTGGAACCAGGGGCTCTGCAGATGTCATTCAGGTAAAGATCTGAAGATGGGATTTGCCCGGATGTAAGGTGCCCTCTAAATACAATGACTGGTGTTGTCCCGACGAGAGAAAGCCAGAGAGAGAGGACACACAGACACAGCAGCAGAAAGGCCATGTGAAGACAGAGGCAGGGACTGGACGAGGCCGTCACAAGCCAAAGCACACCTGGGCCACCCGGAGCTGAAAGGGGCGAGGGGCCTGCCAGGACCTTGACTTCTGCCTTCTGGCCCTCAGGACTGTGAGAGAATATGTTTCTGTTGTTTCTCAGCCACCCAGCTTGTGGTCATTGGTTGCAGCAGCCACAGAAAAATAATGCACACCTGAAAATCCTAAGGAGATTGCTGCCACACAAAAACACTGTCAAGTATACCACACACCTGACTCATAAAAAGATGACAGCCTGGGAAACGGAAAGACTAGAAATTTGCCACACTGCTTGAAAGAGCACTCTAAACATCTGGTTAGGAATTAAGAATAATTTACTAAAATGGATGTGCGTTTAAGGCACAATAGGAATTATTTGTTTTTAAATTATATTGTGATATATTTTCCCTCCCTAACACAGTCTTGATGGAGCTGCCGGGGGAAGAGGGGCCTCTCACTCTGTACATTTTTTCCAGATAGAACTAATGCAAACCCAAATCAGATGTGATTATTCAAACAGTAAACACCGGCGAGGGAGAGATGCCAGGCTGGAGAAGAAGCTATTGAGGAAAATTGCTCGCACTGCTGAAGAGAGAGAGAGGGCTGCGTAGAATATGTTGTGCGCCAGAGATGAGACTTAAAAATGAAATACACCTTTAAGCATAACTTAAATAGTTTGTGTTCTTGCTGAAGGACTCTGGAGGAATATTATTGTAACAAATGGCTATATTTAATTCTTGGATAGCAGCCAGGTGTAGGTCAGACGTGATTTTTTTTTTTTCTTCCATTAAAACAACCACTAGCAAGGGAAAAAACAGAATCTTATGCCTAGAGGCACACATATACACGTATCATACTGTATGGAACCTGATGGTCATTATCTCATGGGGACCACACCAGGCACATGTGGCAAAAAGCAGCCGGGGTCTCTTAACTCCTGAGTGATAATAGTGGGGTACCTAAGCATCCTGATGGTCCTGTAACTTATTTATCCAGGAACTGTTTACTGATGTCTTGGGCTAGAATATTTCTGCACATTCAGGAGAGTTCAGCCCAGCGTAGCTCCAGGAGTCTAGCCAGACACAGCATGCTGCCGCCCGGGGGAACCAGAGGAATCCAATCCCAGGCGGGCGACCCTGCCTCCTAGCAACCCTCCTCAGAGGACAGGTGGCAAGTCTCTGTCATGAGGGTTAATGTAATAGGCATCAGGGGCTAGTTATTGATTGAAAATGGAAATCAGAGTCATTCAACAGCTGCCTTTCTTTCCATATCTTCTTTTTCCCCTTCAAACTGAGATGATTTCGATTTATTTTTTTAAATTCAATAGTATAGGAAGCAATCGGCCACTGTCACCTGCAGTGCTTTCGTTAGATGAATGAATGATTATGAACAGGCAGTAGATGGGCATTTATTAGGGTAATATCGGGTATTACAAATAAAAGAGTACTAAGCATTTAAATGTGTCCATGTGGCATCAGTCTCTGTCTTTGACTAGAAAAGCACCCTTTCGCTGGCTTAGCTGATACCGGATTTTATATAAAAACTCACTAACATATAAGGAAGTACTTGAAATTCCCAGAGGCTTTATAATCCCAGGGACGGGGCACATTACCACATGTGAATCTTCTGTGAAATATTGTCACCAGGCTTACTACCCCAGCATTCAGGAAAAACAAACAAACAAACAAAACAGGGCAAGCTCCATGGCCATTCATAAAAGTTGCCATACCCAAGGACGTTTATGTCTGTTTATGTCTGAAATATCAACTGAGCCCCATGATTAGATTCAAGTTTGGAAACCAGCAGCCAGTGGGCTGATGGAGGCCTGAACTTGTGGTTTGTTTGAGCTGTATGGTTTTTAGTAACTCACCAACTTGTGAAATGATCATATGAATTCATCTCCCAATCCTAAATCCCAGCTTTTCAGAAACAAATCAGATCTGGCCACACTAGGGCCACCAGCCCGTATGAATATCATTGGCTCTCACCCCATTGTGGCTTACCCTTTTTAAAAGGGCACATTATTTTCCACCTCCCCACAACCCCCTCACTCCTTATCACATCTCACATGTCCATGGTGACTTATTATGGGACCAGCACTATCCCTCTGACCACTTCACTTGTTTATGTTATCTGTATGATCTCCAAATCAATGATGGTCCCGAGGGCCGAGTCTAACTTCTTTTTTTATGAATAGGTCACCCCCCGCAAGGCAGCCTTTTTTTAGGTCACAAAAGCGTGTAAGGTTGATTAGTCATACTGAGTCCTAAGGAATGGTTTTAAAGGAGGAGCACATGCTCTCAGACAAGCCAGACACGTTTAATTCTAACTCCTAATGTTCTCGCTCTAGACATGCTAGGAGCTGGTTGATCACAGTAATTCTGTCAATTAAGAATTGCAAGTGTTAAGCAATTTGAAAAGAAACATGCCTGTTGAAGTGATAATGCCAATTTGATGTCTAGTGGATGAGGAAGGTGCCTTTCCTAGTAGGTGCCCTGAGCTTTCAACGCCTTTGCTCACTGTACTCCAGTCCTGCCAATCCCTTTTCTTCTCCCTCAAACATTTCGAGTTCATTTCGCCAGGGGGCCTTTGCACTGCCTGTTTTTGTTGTGGTGGTTTGTTTGCTTTTTTGCTGAAAACAGTTCTTCCTCTACATCTCCTCTGGATAATTTCTCTTCATCATTCAGTTCTCAGCTCAAATGTTCCTTCTAAATCAGCACATGTATGCCACCGTGCTCTCCCAGGTTTTACCTCATCATCCTGTTTTGTTTTCTTCAAGGCATTTATGATACTCTGAATACACTTAATTTATCTTTGTGTTGACTTTATTCTTTGATGTTGTCTGTCAGTAGACTATAAAGTCCATGAAAACAAGTATTTTTTTAGTAGTAACTTGTTAAATGTAGGACGAATGTATGAAAGAAGGAGTGAATGGAGGACATGGTACAATAGGACATGGCAGAGTTCTGTGGTGGAAAAGGGGGAAAGAGAATGAAGAGAAAGCTTAAATCCCAATACTCTGGAGATGTAGATTTATTAATCCAGGCATCTTTGAACCAGATTAGTCATGAGACTTACAGGATATAGATAATCTTTGACAAAGAAAACACTCATCCTTGAACTGTTTATTAATAGCCCATAACAAGACCTGGAGTGTGTACCGGAAGGTAAATTCAGTAGAACTCAGCTGTGTGCCTAGTGATACGAGTATTTCACATCCTAGCACAATCATATGGCCTGTTGACCAGTAACTGTTCACAGACTAAAACCTACCCACGGGCCAGCTGGCATGGCTCAATGGTTGAGCATCTACCTATGAACCAGGAGGTCATGATTTGATTACTGGTCAGGGCATATGCCCAGGTTACAGGCTCTATCCCCAGGGTGGGTGTGCAGGAAGCAGCCAATTAATTATTCTCATCATTGATGTTTCTATTTCTCTCTCCCTATTTTTTCCTCTCTGAAATCAATAAAAATATATTTAAAAATATAAAAATAAATAAATCTACCCAAGGACAATGCTTTATGTGGCACTGGGTTAGCCATATTAAAACAAAACAGAACAAAACAAAAAACAACAACCACAAAACACATTGCATGACAATAAGCTGCTTTGTGAACCTATTATATAGGAAATAAGCCTGTTATTAGAAGGGATGGTAAATTAAAGAGGTTGAGGCAGAAAAAGGAGTATGGGGAGGAGGACAGGAAAGAGAATACACTTAGGAAATACACAAGAGTATACTTACTTAAGTAATAAAATTAAAAATTAAACTAATAATTTTGAAGAGCCATATTATCAGTAACCTTATGGCTCTAAGATAGCTGAGTCTGAAATGCATTTTCCATACATACCCTGGCAAAGTAATCAGATGAATTACATTGTGTTTTTTTAAGAGTGTTATAAAATATAATTTTAACTTCAATAGAAAACCAAAATTTATTAGTAAAATTATAATAAACCTGAACATATTCTTATTTTGTTGACTAACGATGATCTCTTTAAGTCACTTGACTGTTTATATAGCAGGATAAATAAATGTGTAAGTCAGGACTGCATAACTCAATCATATCCTCTTTCTAACCTAGCTTGTGTATCTTTTAATTTAAAATTCTTCAGAGTAGGCTACTGAGGTGGCAGTGGGCTAAAAATGAAGTTTTTTTTCTCCTTTTCATTTTGTGTTTTTTTCTGGTTTTCTGGATAACTGTCTGAATGTTCTCAGAGGTCAGAGAACCAGTTGAGAGGAATTAGAGGCTTGGGAAACTAGCTAGATAAGACATTTCCAAATACAAGTAATAAATGAATGAGGGTACAATCAAATAGACTTTTTAAAGTCAATTCCTTTTTGAGAAATAGATTATCTGTCATGGTGAATTCCCCTTTTAACATTAAAAGCCAGCTTCCAGATAGGTCTGATCCATTCATTCTCTGGCCACTAAATGGCATTGACAAATTACACTTTCTAATCGCCAGCTTTGGCCATGATAAATCTCTTGACTTCTGGCTTGCAAAGAGATTGGATTTGGTGAAGTAGTTGCTACTCCAACCATATCCTTAGAGATGTAAGCAATTCAACTCTCTACCATTGAAATAATACTTGTCCCTTTATTTGCAGTGCCCATGAAACCAAAATCACTGTTTTGATTTCAGAGAAAGTAGATTTAGTTATGATCCCTAAGAGTACCAGATCCTACCTGGCCACCTTAAAATAATACATTATTCTGGTTGCAGAGTATTAAAAGTATGGATTCTTCAGGACAATCCCATCTATTTGTCAGAAAAAAATTAATGAAAGCCCCCGTGTGCTACTTTTCTTTAGTATTAGACAAATGTCTTCAACTCTTTGAATCAGGAAGAGAATATAAGTACAGTGAATGCATGTTTGTCCATCCTTTTCCATCTTGAAGTACTTTTATTACAGACTAGAGGCACGATGCACGAAATTTGTGTACTGGAGGTGAGGGATCCCTCAGCCCAGCCTGCTCCCTCTCATAGTCCAGGAGCCCTTGGGGGATGTCCGACTGCTGGGTTAGGCCCACTCCCCGGCAGTCGGACATCCCTCTCACAGTCCAGGACCCCTTGCTCCTTACCGCCTACCTGCTCGCTGCTCCTTACTGCTTGGCTCGCTGCTCCTTAGCGCTGCCGCGGAGGTGGGAGAGGCTCCTGCCACTGCCGCTGTGCTCGCCAGCCATGAGCCCGGCTTCTGGCTGAGCGGCGGTCCCGCTGTGGGAATGGACTGACCACCAGGGGGCAGCTCCTGTGTTGAGCATCTGCCCCCTAGTGGTCAGTGCGCATCATAGCAACTAGTTGTCTGGTCGTTCTGCTTTAAAGGTCTCTTTTATTATGTAGATAACTCAGTTGCATTCTATGTCCTGACCCATGAAAGGAACAAAATGCTTGGTGGCCCAAATGAGACAGAGTAACTACCTGTTAATTTACATGATGAGATAGACACAACAAAGCAATACAATATTCATATTGTGGTGGTCAACAATAATAACTGATATAAGCTATTTCATTGGGTTTCAAGTTCTGCTGGTTTTCTTGGTCGCTTTTTTGGATTGGTTTCATGGGAGTGGCTAACTATGGAATTCAGACCTAGCCTAGTCTGATAAATTGCTCTACCAGGGAGTCATTATCTTTCTCTACTGGAACTAATGGGCAATAGCCACAGGGATTCAAAATAACACTCAACCAACCATTGTCATGGTCAAAGTATAAAATTAAGTTACTATAGAACACCTTTGACATAAGCAGGAATCCCAGAGTGACTGCAGGGTTATAACAGAACTCAGATTTAGAAATGTGTATTTCAGCGGGAAGAATTAAACTAGATGTTTCTTCACTACATAAGGATCTATTAATATTTTTCTACTTTGCCCATCCATAACTTTTTAAGTGACACATATGTGAATCCACACCATTTCTGTAATCCTTCAACTTAAGAGATTCAGATTGTAAAAGCAAAAATAGCGATTGCATTTCTTTCCTATACTTATATAAATACACAGTGCCTGTGTTTTCATCAGAAAAAATATTGTTATGTTTTTGCAGAATAAGACAGGGATGGATGCTTTGAGTAATCTTAAGAAAAGGTTGGTAATTAATCAAATGGTACAGTAAACAGGCTCCGGACTTGGGTTGGCCCCATCAGAAGCCCAAACCACTTTCCCATCACACCTCCCTAAGAAGGACATTCTAGGTAAACTAGAGGCCCAGTGCATGAATTCATGCACTGGTGGGGTCCAGTCGGCCCGCCCTGATGGGGGCCGATTGGGGGCCGGGCTGGACAGGGCAAGGGGTTGCTGTTGTTCTGGTCGTTCTGCCATTCGGTCACTGGGCTTTTATTATATAGGATGTGAGAGAGGACATTCTGCTTTGGCCACTTATAGGGCTGCCTCTGTTTCTGGGAAGACATTTGTTATGTTTGTCTTTTCTTTCCTGAGTGTGTGCATATGAGGGCGTGAGAGTGTATTTGCTGCGTAATTGTGATTTAAAGCAAGGTGTATAACAGCAGGATTGCTTTTATATGCTGGTGGCCCCTGCAGGTGAGGGATTGTTTTTTACTTTCATCATTTTCCAATGAATAAGAAAATGGGGAGATGTATCATGCATGTAAAAAAACTCTGGCAACCTTCTCTTATGTAAAATAAAATTCCATAAAACAGTTTTAAAAAATGCATGCAATGGCTTGTATCATTTTTACAGGCTGTAAATTCCAGAACTCTGTAGTCTTTCCAGGATGGTGAGGGTGGGCCTACTCGCCCAGCATCAGGGTAGTGACCAATTTGCACACCTGATGGAGGGCTCCTGCCATGTGCAGAGTCCAGTGGACATCCTCGCGTGTGGCTCCCTGTGACCCTTTTAGTAAGCACCTGGCTGTGCTCAATAGCGCAAGGGATTCTAATTGCTTCGCAGCAGGTTAAGTGATTTAACCTCAAGCAAAGCAGTAGTTTCTATTTGACATTGTCAGCACCTTCCTGTGGCTTGCCCTCCACCTCAAAAACAAAAAAAAATGACTATCCTGAAAATAGGCAAGCATTACCCAAACCAGCATACTGCATTTTTTCTCTCTAGTCATATGAAGGGGGAACACGGGCTTTAAAAAGTACACACTGCTAGTTATAGAATAAGTCATGGTGATGAATAGCACAGCAATGGGAATATAGTCAATAATTTATAATTACTATGTATGACGTCAGGTGGGTACTAGACTTATCATGGTGATCACTCTGTAAGGTACATGAATGTCTAAACACTATATCGTACACCCGAATCTAATATATTGTATGTCAACTATAACCGAAATATTGATAAAAATAAGAAAAGAGGAACACAGGTAGATGCATCCAGAGACAAGAAAACATTAACATTGGAAAGAGCCTTAGCATTCCCCCACTTCAGTGTTTAATTTTTCAAATGCAAAAATGACTTGCGTTTTTTTAAATCTTTATTCACTAACAACCTCGAGTCTTCCAGAGCTGTGGGACAGCAGGTGACTAAGTTTAAATGGGAACAAAGCTTTGTTTAAGACAAACAAAGGGATAATTCTTGTGGCCTTCTCTCTTCAAATATGTATGATCCTCTTCTCGGTACTAGACACCAGGTCAGACCCTGTGTGCCTTGAGAAATAAGTCAGGCGTGGGGTCTGTCTCAGGAGCTCAGTCTCATTAAGGTCATGCTAGGGACCAGATGACTGACTGGCACAGGGCAGAAGGAAATTGTACTAAATAGTAGCATGTCTTGTTTTGGACCAGTTTGATATTTTCCTAATCTTGAACTTCCAAAGGATTTATCGCGTCTTAGAAATAGTGTTCTTTGGCTATCCTTGGATTCACATGATTTTTTTCCCTTTTCTGTCCTTGTTTGTTTGTTTTTCTTCTAGCATTTGTTTGAATGAAGCAAGATAAATGGGCAAAGACATGATTGTAAGCAAGGGAATATTTCCCTACTCAGATTAAAGGGTGAACAGGGACTCTTCTCCCTCCACTGTGTTTCTATAAAATCCTACCCTTTAATCAGGTGATGGGAGTCTGTCTGCTTTTTTATTCTTTCCCACCATCTGCTACTCAATGACATTTTTTTAATATGCTGAGTACAATTTGGAAAAAAAATCTGATTAGCAAACCCTGATTTATTTTTTTGCCACAATGAATTTGAGTCAGTGCCATTCATAATAGGAAAAAATACATATAATTGAATTAGAAGTGCAGAATTATTTGTTCTTTTAAAATGTAAGAGAATAATCTCCCCAACACACAGTCATAGTCCTGCTTCTGAGCTCCTGGTAGATTCCTCCAGAAACACATTTTTTGGCATAGCTCACATAGGAATAAATCCTTGTATACAATTGCAATGTAGTGTCTTCTCTCCCAGGCCTAACTCCACTCCTGGCTGATAGGAATCTATAATGTGCTGTAGTAAACTCTCCACTTCTGTACTCAGTCTAAATAAAAAATAACATTGACGTCTATTAGCATCCACAGAAACATTTGTCAACAACAACTTGGAGAATGACATAACTTTTTTAAGTGCACCCATCTGGGAGACTTTCCAAGTTGGGAGATAACCAAATTGGCAAAGATTCTGAGAAACCCATTCATACGCACTATACATGACAATTTCCGGACTTCTTTTATATTTTCAGCTATTGGAGAAGTGTAGGATATGAGACAAGAATAAAACATAACACAAAAAATATCTGTAAAATAAAAGCAGAACTTGACTTTGGGTGGTGAACACACAATGCAATATACAGATGACGTATTATAGAATTGCACACCTAAAACCTATGTAATTTTATTAGCCAATGCCACCCAATATGTTCAATATTCTTTTAAAAAAGCTGATCTGCAAAAATTCTAATAGAATAGCTCTGGTAAACTCAGAGCCACCGAAAGGTCAAGATTACCCTTTGTCAACTCATCTCTGAGCCTGGCCCATCTTATCCAAGAGCAAAAATAAATTATCATAAAACCAGTTGGGGTCCACCTACAATACTAATCCTTTTCTATCAAGGACTCTTCAGAAATTCCAGTGTGTTATCTTTACTTAGACAGTATCCGAGAACACACTTAAGATTTGCTTTTCCTTTTTCAAATTTGAAATCTTTCTGAGTTTTAGTGCTTTGTTAGCATATCTTATTTCAAGCACCTCTCACTCCTGATGAACTGTTTGGCAACTAATATCATCCTGTGTTTGTAAGAAAGCCACATGACTTTTCTACATTTTCAGGTTTGTTTGGTGTTTTGTTTTAGTACATACACGCTGGTATATAGAAGTTCTTCATTTAATTGGTAAGCTTTGACCTCATTTGTGTCATTGGTTCTGAGATCTTTAGCTTAGACCTGGATGTATAAAAAACTTTTAATAAGTCTTTTAGATACTCTTGTTGAAAAATATACGAGTAGAATATCACTTAGAATTACACGAAACAAAATTTTGTCAGTAATATTGTTAATAATAATCAAGTGAACTGAATTTGGCACTTTGTCAAGCCACTCATTCAAAATGAATATGTGCAAAGAGAAATACTTATCTTTAATGTTCTTTGCTTCAAAGCTTAAATTGGCAGAGTTATTTTATATAAAATTACTCACTCTTTTCTTGGAATCCTTAAGGAATTGTGTCACTCTAAGTCTGGGCACCAGGAAATAATATAATCTTTTCTTGTCCCAATACCCATTTCTAATTCCAAACACCTAGTCTATAATAACCAGATTATAAAGTAATCTTTAATATATACTCAACTTTTTGTAATTGATCACTGGTTAATATATTTTAGTATTTTTAATGAAAAAATATATATATACCATATTAATATTACCATCATTGGTCTATTGATTAAGAGCATGGAATTTGGAGCTAAATGACTCACATCATATTCCAGCTCTATTACTTACCAGTTGTGTGATCAAGGCAAATTGCTTAAACTCAGTTTGCTCATCTGTAAAATGGGAATAATAAAAGCCTCATAAAGTAGCTATTAGAATTAAATGGGTTAAATATATAAAGTTTTTTAACAGGGTCCAGTAAACCATTTTTATAAAAATTGTAATAAATCCAAAATAAAAGTTTTTCTAAACATGAAGTGAAATCAATGTATTATATTTGCAACACTACATAAAATATACACATAAGAATGTATAGCCTGTGATTCCGCCAGGTTTCCAGCTTATAAAGTATAGCAGTGACTCATATTGTAACTTGAAAATAATTTTTCAGTATCTTGGGGGAAAAAATGAAAGAGAACTCTTTTATATTTTTCTATATTAATCCAAAATTGTACATAAATGCAAGTGTTGGATATAAGTAACCATTGATAGAAGAAGATGCATGTTCTATGGAAATTTATTTGTTGGTATTTCAGAGAATAATCAGAAATACTTACCAAGCTTTGAATAAAAAAAAAAAATGGGAAGGCTTTATGGATGCTGTCACAGCATATTGGGAGAGAGGGAGGGAGGGAATCGCACTTTAGTGTTCAGAGGCACTTATATTTTTCACTGGCTCTGTTTTATCTGCATAACTTGGGTCTTCTGATTCCCTTTCTTTTTTGTATGGATAATTGTTTTGTTGTTAGTGCTTTGACACTGAGTGACAGTGCTTTTGGGCGGTTGACAGCCAAATCTATTGGCAGACGATTGTCCTCATACACAGAGAGGTGCTTTCTTTCTGCCGAGTGACAGTAAGAGCTTCTGAGTTGACAGAGGAGGTCTCATCCCTCTCAGAAAAGAGACAAAAGCAGAAGTGGGGGGAGTGAGATTTCTGCCAGAATAAAAACATCTATTTAATTCTGCTTTAGAGAGAAATGTAATAGGCAGTGCCTCTAATGATCACAAGTTGTTTTATATATATGCATTTCCTATGGAAAACTTCATCACTTAGTAAGCTATCAAGGTCTCCCTATCTTGCCTTTGAAAACATTGCAAACCCCCCCAAAAATTCATTTACTCTCAGTGGAGTTTACTAGAAGGAGACAATCAGGAATGGTGTATAGAGAGGATGTAAAATGCAATGTTGATATGTTTCAGATCACTGAATTAAAGTCAGGAGAGTAAAAATATCCCTGACAATGGTTAGCAAAGTTATTATTTTTCTTTTTCTTTTATTGTTAGGGAAAATTTTTTTTCAAGTGATTTGAAGCTATGAAGTATAGGAACTGATCCACCATTGATAATTCATAGTTGAAAATTGTACACTGTGAGATTCAAAGCATCTTCCTATCTTTCTTGAGAAAGATGTTCACTATTTAGATTCTAAACTACCATATAGGCAACGGAATGCCATTGTGAAGCTGAGAGACGAGAAGTCAGAGAAGGCTCCTTAAGGGTTGGGGTTATATCTAGGAACATTTTGTTCATCCTGTAGGGTTCATCTTTGGGGTATTTGTGAATATCCTGATATTGTGTGTGAACTTTTGCTTGCATGTGCATTTTTCTGTTGAGCAGTTGGTTGGGCTTAGTCCCATGCACTGAACGGTTTCTGGTTCAATTCCTGGTCTGGGCACATGCCCAGGGCATATAGGAGTCAACAGATCAATGTTCCATTCTCACATCAATGTTTCTCATTCTCTCTCCTGTTCTAAAAAATTCAGTAAAAATATTTTTTTAGAAAGATAACAGAGTCCTCTAGGATTAGAATGGACTACCTTAGAAAATAATGACCATTACTTTTATTTTTTTCTGGGTTCTCTGTTCTGTTCCATTGATCTATGTGCCTGTTCTTATGCCTATACTAGCTGTTTTGATTACAGTGGCTTTGTAGAATAACTTGATATCTGATATTGTGATTCCTCCAACTTTCTTCTTCTTTCTCAAGATTGCTGCAGCTATCCAGGGACTTTTTTGATTCTATATAAATTTTTGAAGTATTTTTTCTAGATCTGTGAAATATGCATTGGTATTTTAATAAGGATCACATTAAATCTATAGATAGGGTAGCATGGGCATTTTTATGATGTTAATCTACCAATTCGTAAAGACTGTATATTATCGCACTTGTTTATATCCTCCTCTATCTCTTTTTTCAACATCCCTATGGTTTTCTGAATACAGGTCTTTTACCTCCTTGGTTAGGTTTATTCCTAATTATCTTTTTTTTTTCTGTAATGGTAAATGGGATTGTTTTTTAGTTTTGCTTTCTTTTGTTTATTGTTTAAAGTATTACATATATTAGTACATATATCTCCTTTTATGCTTTCTGATAATTCATTATTGGTGTATAAAAATGCCCTCAATTTCTGAATGTTAATTTTTTTATCCTGCTACATTTCTAAATTCATTTATTAGTATTTTGGTGGACTCTAGGATTTTCTATGTACAGTATCATGTCATCTGTGAATAATGAGAGTTTTACTCCCTCCTTTCCAATTTGGATGCCTTTTATTTTTTTCTTCTTGTCTGATCTCTGTGGCTAGGACTTCTAGTATTATATTCAATAAAAGTGGTGAAAATGGACATCCCTGTCTTATTCCTTTTTTTAGGGGAAATTATTTTAGTTTTGCCCATTGAGTACACTGTTGACTGTAGGTTTGTCATATATGTTCTTTATTATATTGAGGTATGATACTTCTATGCCCACTTTGCTGAGTTTTCATTAAAAAAATGGATGCTGGATTTTGTCAAATACTTTTTCTGCATCTATTGATATGATCATGTCATTTTTGTCTTTCAACTTGTTTATGTGATGTGTCATGTTTATTGATTTGCAAATAATGTACCAGCCTTGAATCCCTGGAATAAATCCCAGTTGGTCATGTTATGATTTTTTTAACATATTGCTGTATCCAATTTGCCAATATTTTTGAGGATTTTAGCATCTATGTTCATCAGGGATATAAAGCCTTTCTAGTTTTGGAGCTAAAATCTGTCATCCTATGACTTGTCCACTTGGACTAGTTCAGGCTTCTCTAATAAGGCTATGCTATATTTTTTACTTATTTGTATTTTTTAATAAATAGTCCCAAATTATCCTACAATATGTATTAGTAAAATGTCTGCCATGTGCCTAAAACTGTTCTTGATAACTTAAATACATCAATAAACAATCTAAACAGGGTATTTATTCTTGTGGCTATTGAGTAGAGATCAGCACTAAACAATTAAATTATGAAATCAGTGGTATTATACAGCAAAAAGCACTATGAAGAACAACATTATGTTAAATGATTCCAAAGTAGCACTGATTTACACAGCCTAATCAGAGAAGTCGTTAAGCAAAAACTGGCCTTCTAAGGTCCCTTCCACCTCAATAGTATAATGTAAAATAGGATCTCAACTTCTAGATTTCATCACCCATTGGCTCTCATATATCTCCTTAATGAGATAGAATTTATAAATAATTGAGTTTAAATGAATAGGTAAATTGGTTCCTTCAACTAAAATGTATCAGCTACTCTGAAAATTCAGCTGGGAATGATAAATGCTGGTACTGTTGGCTAACTTAATTGTCAATTCTATAAATGAACCTTATAGAATTCAGATTCCCTTATATGATACTTTTAAATATTTTTTCTTTGTTCTGGTTGCTCCAGATGACTATATCACAATGACTTATCAATTTTTTTATTCATATTTGTCTCAGTGAATTGTTGGAGGGTCTGTAAGCTTGCCTTTTAGCATGTTGCCCAAAAGGAAAACATAGATCATACTACTGTGTTTTGTTTGTTAAATTAGTGTTGAGTCCATGGTTAGGGTGTTGCTATCTGTTGGTATTCCAGAATGTTCCTGAGATGATCCCATGCCCACTGGAACATTGAAGAGGGCAGTAAAAAATAAGACATTACAATATTTTCAAAACATAACTTCCAAAATCAGCAATACACCATTTGTTATTTCAGTCTAAGCTATTTTTTTAGTAACACATTTTCAGTGTTCTAAGCTCTTCTTGGATGGGAGTCCTTTACTATAATGTGTAGTTCTCAGTTTTTCATGTGTTTGTCCATTTGTTTCTTTCACAAATATATATTCTTACAATGACTACGACACCATGTAACATTTGTAGGTCTTAAAAATGAGTAAGACATATTTCCAGCTCACAAGTACCCAGCGATCTAGTGTGTGTGGGTAAGCAATGGACAATGGATGAAGGATGACCTAAATCCGGTAACATAACAAAAAAGCAAAATATGGGAAGCAAAGACATAAAATGAGAGAGGTAAAACCAAAACATAACAGAGCAGGATCTCATAGCCTGGAAGACAGAATGTGACAAGCTTTCTTTAGAGCAATAACATTTGAACTAGGATTTTTAGGACGAACTGCTATTTCACCAGAAAAAATACTACCAGGGAGTGACATAGAGTATTGGGGCACCCAAAGGAAATCATATAGTTTCTATGAAAGCATGCATGTGAGGGAGAGAAGCCAGAAAGTGTTTTAGTTAGGGCTATTTTGGTTGTAAGGATAAGGAACACCTTGGACCTGGTTGGAGAATTTTTTTTTTTTCCGTAACAATAGAATTAGCAATCTCATTGACATCAAGGACAGGAAATGAAATACAGCTGAGCTTATGGGTCCAGAACAGTCCAGTCAGGAGCAACGGAGGCTGCCCCATGCCGTCTCATAACTGATAGGTCTGGAACACAAAGGAGAGGTAGGAGTCAAAGAAAACACAAAGCTTTTGAGATGGCTGAGGGAATTCAATATCCTGGCAGAGAGAGCACTCAATAAAATTACCTACTCTTAACTGACTGTCTGACAGACTGAAAGATTTCTTTCAAGAGGAAGCACATCATGCAGACTTTTCTCATTGGATTTTGATGTGTGATCCCAGGTTGCAGGAGTCAACTTTTCAGCCACTTTGTAAGGATTTTAATGAAAATGACTGCATTGCTTTTCATGATAAATTGTGAATTTGGGCACTAAAATGTAATGTTTGCATTTGTGTTTACTTAGAACTTTTATATTCTCATATAGGGTGCCCCCCAAAATGTATACACACACTTTGCATAATTATAAAGGCAGTGTTTATTAAAATACGATTTATTTTCAAAAGTGAGCTATCAGCTATTTAACGTGTGTATACATTTTTGGGGGACACCCTTGTATATACTTGCATGGATTCTCATGACACTGTGAGTAAGTAGGCAGTTTATAGATAAGAATACTGAGATTTAACCATTTATCCACACTTTAAAAGTTTATTACTAGTAAATAGAAGATATAATCTAGGTGCCTTAGACTGTAAATCCCCTGGTTTTTCCCGACCATCAGAGCGCACTGCTGTAAAGCACAAATCTTATCCAATCAACTGTTTTTGTAGTTGTTCTAATAATGCTTCTTTGCTTCAAGTCCCCACCTATTTAGTCATTTACACTCCAGCTAATTCTGTGTAAATTAAAAACACACACTCACACAGAACACAATTGAACTTCCCCACAGGGTGGGCTTGTAATCTGATGATTAGAGACATCTCCATTTATGACTGGTATAAATCATTTTAATTCTCTGAACCGGCAATGGACGGGACTTAAAGGGGATAGGTGTTAATGTAAACAAAACAAAACACAAACTAAGAGCTTTCGATACTCCTTAGACATTCAATTTAGCTCAAATCCTCCATAAAGTAATATTAGTTAATATCTTAGGTTCACAAACTGGCTGTGGGCGCGTATGCCCGAATTTAAGTTACACAATATCAGAACTGAAGTTCAGCCGTTATGGATAACAGACAGCCTCTTTTGTGGGTTGCTATTCCTTTTGGTGTGGTCGTGCTCAAGTCTGTCTTGTGCTGAATACTTCGAATGTTTCCTTTAGTTATTACGGATAACTGACGGGCATTTTAGGTCTAATTTCAAACATAAGCTTCCCAAGAAATAACCTTGTTTTCAAACTGACATTGTGTATATTTAATTAAAATATGTGCTTTGGGAAACTATTTGATTTCCATTAGTTGCAATCCACATAGACTGAAATTTAAAGTCTGTATTTGAATACATTCCACCTCTGCCTTCATTTATTCAGAGATGCTCTTTAGAAATTAATTTTATTAGAATCTATACGGGGTGTCAGGAAAATAACCAGAAAATTATACAAAGATAAATGTGTTAATAGAGTATTACTGATATAAAAATTCTAAAAGGAATGGATTACAAAAAATAATATTACAAGTTAAATTGAAATACCAGCATTTACTAATAGTATGATACAAATCTAAATTTGTTGACATGAAAAGATTGTGTGTGTATGCAGACATAGGTGTATTTTTAAATATTAAATTACAAAAGGTTGTTTAGAAAATTTATAGTAAAAACCATGTGTGTCCACATATGTGTTCACACACAAAAAAAGTATAAGACTATATATTTTAATAGGATTCCATTTCAGTGGTATGGACTTGGAGAATTTTCATGTTCAAAATTTTTCTTTTGTTCTTAAGGATCATACAGATTCCATGAGAGTAATACAATATACACTTTAATAGGGAAAATCATAAAGGTTTTTATTTTGATACTCTTTAAATTGAATCCCTTTTCCCTTGGTGATCATCCCTTTATCACACCAAATCCTGGCATTCTTGTAGTTTATCCCTTCTTTCCCTGTTCACTATCCCTAGTCCAACTTTCACCCTCACTCAAAAGTGGAAATGGAAACTTACACCAGCAATTTCTACTGAGATGTAAATCTCTGTAAGATATACATATTTGAAAACAGTTCCAGAAGGTTTATTTCAGAATTTTTTTAAAAAGTGTATTATTATTATTATTATTATTATTATTTAAATCAACTGACATGAACCAATGAATTAGGAGTGATCTTAAAATGCATATTCCACCAACTTAATAAATACTTATTAGATTGATTTTCATGATAACTTGTTCATAGAATTCTGTTTCATCTCTCCAATGCTGATCTCATTCAATATTTTCTATTTTCTCCCTGAAATGTAAGGCATTGTCACCACCTCCACTTCCGGTTTTCTTCTACTTCATTAAAATTATTCTCACAATTTTACAACCTCATAACTACTGTCTAAATATAAGTCAGCATGCTTAATATTTGCATGTTTAGAAAGTGGCCTAATAGAGATTTTTCCCAGTGCCTGAAATACAGTAGTCAGAGCTTTGAAAATATTATCTTTAGTTGACTAAATGTGAAAGTTACAATCTTACTCCAATTTCATCAATTTTGCAGTACCAGTGCGTTCTTAGGGTTATATAAATATTAAATTCTAATCATATTGACAATACCTGCCTAAAAGATTCCTTTCCAAATAGGCTATGTAAATAATGATTCATTTGGGTAAATGAAATAAATTTGGATGTAAATGTTATAGACTCATTGAACTGTTTGCTGGAGATTAGTGCTCTGCCAAACAAGTCCTCAGAGCCATATATGTATGTGTGTATGCATACATGTGTGTGCATACATATATATATGTATATATGTATATGTATACATATGCATGCATGTGTATGTATGTATATGTATATTTTCTATATAATGTTTGGCCATCAATTTGTCTGTTTTACTTCTCATGTTATATTTTACTTGGTCATTATATGCCTTAACAATTTCAAGTTCCTTCTTCTTCCCAACCCCCTCTGAGAACCCTCTGTGTTGTCATCAGATGCCCCTTTAATTGAATTTTCACACCAATCATTAGAATATCACGTGGAGGTTTGTGAAAGATTTATTGGTAAAGAAAAGATTACAGGAAACCCCAGTTCAAGGTTCAGTCTCTGCAAAGTAATGATGTTGTTTAAGAGCACTGAATCCCTTCATACCCATCACTTTGACACATGCCACATTCCACGTGGTTACAGCCTCCTAAAAGGGACTGCCAGAAGCAATGTCAGTGCTGATGTGGGCACATTGGCAATTGACAGGACAATTCCTGTGCAGAGCCCCTGGGTTATAAATGAAATCCTTTTGAGGACTTTTAGGAAACACCAAACCCTTGCAGCATGAAGCCCTGCTTTGATAAAATCTCCCAAGTGCCCAAGTGCTCTTAAATGGGTTCTTGATGGCATGGCAGGCAGATGAGGCCAAATAAAAAGCAATGCATTTACTTCTTACACTTTTTATTAGCTTTAATTTCGTTTCTCTTATTAGTTTTCATTTTAAAGTGCTTTGAAGAGCCAAATAATTTTATATAATGCAAATTAGCAAAATACAAAAGAACAGAAATAAATGGACAAAGATTATGACCAGGCATGCCACAAAAATGGAATCCAAATAGCATATTGGTTAGGAAGTAATTCTGACCTGTATTAATGATCAGAGACATCCACAAAACATCCACACAAATGAATGAATAAAATAAGACACTATCTCCCATCTATAAGGTATGTGATGATAGTAAAGTCTGATGACATCAAGTATTGGCAATGACTTTGGACTCCCATATCTGCTTGTGGGAGGGGGAATTGGGACAACCACTTTGGAGAAGAATTTGGCATTGTTAGTAAAATTGAAAATGTACATAATCAGAAAGTCAGTTTCTGTGTTTATACTCTAAAGAAACATTTCCAGCCCTAGCTTATTTGGCTCATTGGATAGAAAGTCTGCCTGCGTAATGAAGAGTCCCCGATTCGATTCCAGTCAAGGGCACAAGCCTGGATTACTGGCTCTATCCCCAGCAGGGGGCGTGCAGGAGGCAGTCAATGGGCCATTCTCTCTCATCATTGATGTTTCTATCTCTCTCTCCCTCTCCCTTCCTCTTCGAAATCAATAAAAGTATACTTTTTTTAAAAAAAGAAACATTTCCACAAGGGAGATATGTAGGTATGTTTATTGTAACATGGTTGAAAATAGCAAGAAAAGAAAAGCATATAGATATCTATAATTTGCATAATGGATAAGTTAAAGGTTTGAATAGGGTTTTTTTTTTTTTTTTTGTGTGTGTGTGTGTGTTGGGGGGAAGTATGTTAGTTAACAGGAATAGCATATACATAAAAATACATATATGGATATATTTCAAAACCATAATTTTGATTTTAAAACAAGTTATACACATACTGACAGCTTCTAGAACTATAATGTCAAGTTATAAAACAAACTAGAATAATGTATAAACAAGAATACGATTTATGTAAAATGGTCCAACATATATACAAGGAATAGGTCTATCTTATATAAACATAGGATGGTAATTTACAAAAATGGATTCAGCTAAATTCATGATACTATTTGCCTACATGGAAAGGGCACAGGAGGATATGATTATTTTAATTATATTTTGCTTTCTTTTTATTTACTTTTTTATTGTCTAAAGTTTTACATATTTCTCCTTTTCCCCCATTTGACCCGCCTCCCTCCCCCACAACCATTCCCACCCGGGTAAGCCCCCACTGCCGCCCCAATGTCTGTGTCCATTGGTTATGTTAATATGTTTGCATACAATCCTTTGGTTGCTCTCTAACCTCCCCCCCTCCCCTACCATTTGTCTCTGAATCTATTCTTGTTCATCAAATTATGTTCATCATTAAATTCCACATATGAGTGAGATCATGTGATATTGATCTTTCTCTGACTGGCTTATTTCGCTTAGCACAATGCTCTCCAGTTCCATCCATGCTGTTGCAAATGATAAAAGTTCCTTCTTTTTTATAGTGGTATAATATTCCATTGTGTAGATGTACCACAGTTTTTTTAATCCACTCATCTGCTGATTGGCACTTGGGCTGTTTCCAAATCTTAGCTATTGTAAATTGTGCTCCTATGAACATAGGTAGGGGTGCATATATCCTTTCTGATTGGTGTTTCTGGTTTCTTGGGATATATTCCTAGAAGTGGGATCACTGGGTCAAATGGGAGTTCCATTTTTAACTTTTCAAGGAAACTCCATACTGTCTTCCACAGTGGTTACACCAGTCTGCATTCCCACCAGCAGTGCATAAGGGTTCCTTTTTCTCTGCATCCTTGCCAGCACTTGTCATTTTTTTTTTTATTTGTTGATGATAGCCATTCTGACAGTTGTGAGATGGTACCGCATTGTCGTTTTGATTTGCATCTCTCGGATGTTTAGTGACTTTGAGCATGTTTTCATATGTCTCTTGGCCTTCCTTATGTCTTCTTTCGAAAAGTATCTATTTAGATCCGTTGACCATTTTTGATTGGGTTGTTTATCTTCCTTTTGTTAAGTTGTATGAGTTCCCTGTAAATGTTGGAGATTAAACTCTTATCAGTGATAACAATGGCAAATATGTTCTCCCATGCAGGGGGCTTTGTTGTTGTTTTGTTGATGGTTTCTTTTGCTGTGCAGAAGCTTTTTATTTTGATGTAGTCCCATTTGTTTATTTTCTTTTTAGTTTTCATTGCACTAGGAACTGTGTCTATAAAGATATTACTATGACATATGTCTGCTATTTTGCTGCCTATGGAGTCTTGTAGGACTTTTATGGTTTCCCATCTTACATTCAAGTCCTTTAGCCATTTTGAGTTTGTTTTTGTGTATGGTGTAAGTTGGTGATCTAGTTTCATTTTTTTTTTTTTTTTGCATGTGTCTGACCAAATTTCCCTGCATCATTTATTGAAGAGACTGTCTTGACTCCATTGTATGCTCTTGCCTCCTGTGTCAAATATTAATTGAGCATAATGGTGTGGGCCAATTGATTTCTGGGTTCTCTGTTCTGTTCCATTGGTCTATATGTCTGTTCCTGTGCCAGTACCAGGCAGTTTTGAGAACCATGGCTTGGTAATATAGCTTGATATTTTGTATTGTGATCCCTCCAACTTTGTTCTTCTTTCTCAGGATTGCTGCAGCTATTTGGGGTCTTTTTTTTTTATTTTTATTCCAGATGAATTTTTGGAAAGTTTGTTCTAGGTATGTGAAATATGCTGTTGGTATTTTAACGGGGAGTGCATTGAATCTGTAGATTGCTTTGGGTAGTATGGACATTTTAATGATGTTGATTCTACCAATCCATGAACGTGGTATGTTCTTCCATTTGTTTATGTATTCCTCTATCTCTTTTTCAATGTCCTATAGTTTTCCGAGTACAGGTCTTTTACATCCTTGGTTAAGTTTATTCCTAGGTATCTTAATTTTTTTTTGGTGCAACGGTAAATGGGGTTGTTGTTGTTGTTTTTTTGCTTGTTTGTTTCTCTTTTTGTGAGTTCATTATTGGTGTATAAAAAGGCCATAGATTTCTGGGTATTAATTTTGTATCCTGCTACATTGCCAAATTCATTTATTAGGTCTAGTAGTTTCTTGATGGAGTCTTTGGGTTTTCTATGTATAGTATTATGTCATCTGTGAATAAGGACAGTTTTCCTTCTTTTCCAATTTGAATGCCTTTTGTTTCTTCTTCTTGTCTGATCGCTATGTCTAGCACTTCCAGTACTATATCGAACAGGAATGGTGAAAGTGGGCATCCCTATCTCATTCTTGTTCTTAGGTTAAATGGTTTTTATTTTTGCCCATTGAGTATAATGTTGGCTGTACGTTTGTCATATAAGGCTTTTCTTATGTTGAGGTATGATCCCTCTATTCCCACATTGCTGAGAGTTTCTATCAAGAAAGGGTGTTGGATTTTGTCAAGTGTTTTTTCTGCATCGATTGATATGATTATGTGATTTTTGTCTCTCAGTTTGTTTGTGATGTATAGCATTTATTGATTTGTGGATATTGTACCATCCTTGCATCCCTGGAATAAATCCCACTTGGTCCTGATGTATGATCTTTTGATGTAATGCTGAATCTGATTTGCTAGAATTTTGTTGAGGATTTTAGCATCTATGTTCATCAAGGATATTGGCCTGTAGTTCTCTTTTGATGTGGTGGCTTTATCTGTTTTTGGAATTAGGGTAATGCTGGCTTCATATAAAAAGCTTGGAAGTGTTCCTTCCTCTTGAATGTTTTGGAATAGTCTGAGGAGGATAGGTTTTAGTTCTTTGAATGCTTGGTAGAACTCCCCTGTAAAGCCCTCTGGACCAGGGCTTTTATTTGCTGGAAGATTTTTGATTGCTGCTTCAATTTTTTAGGTAGTTATCAGCCTATCCAGATTTTTTTATCCTTCTTGATTGAGTTTTGGGAGCTTGTATTTTTCTAAGAATATGTCCATTTTGTCTAGCTTGTCCATTTTGTTGGAATAGAGTTGTTCATAGTATTTTTTCATAATCATTTGTATTTCTGTGGGATCGGTTGTTACTTCATCTCTTTCATTTCTGATTTTGTTTATTTGGGTCCTCTCTCTTTGCTTCTTGGTGAGCCTGGCTAGAGGTTCATCAATCTTGTGTATCCTTTCAAAGAACCAGCTCTTGGTTTTGTTGATCTTTTGTATTTTTTTTCTCTCTATGTCATTTATCTCCACTCTGATCTTTATTATTTCCTTCCTTCTGCTTATGCTGGTCTTTTCTTGTTGCTCTCTTTCTAACTCTTTGAGTTGTAGGGTTAGATAATTTATTACCATTTTTTCTTGTTTTTTGAGGTAGGCCTGTAGAGCTATGAACTTCCCTCTCAAGACTGCTTTCACTGTGTCCAATAGATTTTTTCTTTAAATGTATTTTATTGATTTTTTTACAGAGAGGAAGGGAGGGAGATAGAGAATTAGAAACATCGACGAGAGAGCAACGTCAAACAGCTGCCTCCTGCACACCCTCACCGGGGATGTGCCCGCAACCAACGTACTTGCCCTTGACTGGAATCGAACCCGGGACCTTTCAGTCCACAGGCTGACGCTCTATCCACTGAGCCAAACAGGCTTTGGCAGATTTTTGTATTGTTGTGTTTTTATTGTCATTTGTTGCCATGATGCTTTTTATTTCTTCTTTGATCTCTTCATAACCCAATCATTGTTTAATAGCATGCTGTTTAGCCTCCAGGTGTTTGATTTTTTAATAGTTTTTATTATAGTTGATTTCTAATTTTATGCCATTGTGATCTGAGAAGAGGCTTGATATGATTTCTGTCTTCTTGAATTTTAAAAGTCTGCCTGGGTCCCAATATGTGGTCTATCTTTAAAAATGACCTATGTGCACTTGAGAAGAATATATATTCTTTGGCTTTGGGGTGAAATGTTCTGAAGATGTCTCAATTAATTCCATCTGATCTAGTTAGTCATTTAGGATTGATGTTTCTTTGCTGATTTTTTGTTTAGAGGATTTGTCCAGTGGTGTTAGTGGGGTATTAAATTCCCCTACTATGACTGTATTGCTGTCTATCTCTCCCTTGATAGCTTCCAGAAGTTTTTTTTTTTATTTTTTACTTTCTTTACTAAATTCCCCTACTATGACTGTATTGCTGTCTATCTCTCCCTTGATAGCTTCCAGAAGTTTTTTTTTTTTATATATATTTTACTTTCTTTACTAAAAGGATGAAATTAATATAAAAATGCTAGCTGTGATCAGTTCTAGGTGTTGAATACAAGTATTTTTATTGTATTAATTTGTAACCTTTTAGTTCTAAAATGTTCTCAATACAAAAATAAACTCTAACAATAAATTATATTGATAATTTCTATATACTACACTAATGATAACTTGGGCAAATATTTTCTCTGTCACAGTGAGGTGTAATGGCTATATATTTCAGTGACACTTCAGAAAACAAACATGTTTTTTCCTGTAAGGTTATGTTTATTCAGTGTGATTTTAAGTGACATTTAATTCTTCTTCTATTGTTGTGAGACACTGATTTGAAGATTATTTTATTTTAAATGCCTTACATAATTTACCTATGCAAGATTATAGTTTAATTTTAATTGCATTTAAGACTTAATTTATCCTAAAGCAACACTCAACATGCACCATGAATTATCTTAGAGAAACACAGAAAATATATTCATTATAGGTCATGACCCAGCAAATTATGAATTTCCAACCAGAAGTAAATTATTGCCACTAATTAGCTTTCTTGTTTGCCAGACTGTGTTAAAGTCTTCATTGCATTAGTCATTTCATAAATCACTTTTTCAACTTGTGAATCTGGAAAAAATGAGAATATGAAAATACGCTAAGAGCTTTCTAATATCCAGGAACAGAGTTTTGTTGGACAGTTCCTACTGATTTAAGAAATATTTGATCAGATCAGTGTGGAATAGTTGGAAGAGAGGATACCTTAATATTTTTATGACAGATATTGTTTAGATGTCATTTATTTATTTCTACTCTAATCCATTACTTGGACAGACTTAGTGTACATTAATATTAAGTGAAAAGAGTGTGGTGTTTTGAATGTTTTTCAGTTTTATAAACTTTTGTCAAAATTATGACATTAATTGGATGGGCTTGCCTCAAACACCAACTTAAATTAATGATTCCAAATTTTTGTTTTTGTTTTTTTAACTACCATGAATAATAATAGAAAATGATCTGATCTCTTTGTTCTTCTGCCATTTCCAATTTTTTCCCCGAAATTCAGTACAACCCTGTCTATAAAACTTAGCTGCCCCTGTTCCCATTTCCCTTTGCTCCCACTTTCTGATGTTTCTGCTAAATAACCTGACAACAAAA